>NC_048317.1:8183340-8294399 GCF_013100865.1 Trachemys scripta elegans | reverse complement strand
GTCGCAAATGGTGGGAGAAAAGGAACACCCAATCCTCTACTTAAGCAGAAAGCTGCTCCCACGAGAACAGAAATATGCAGTAGTGGAGAGAGAATGCCTTGCTGTCAAATGAGCCAGGGAAACACTGCGTTATTACCTCTTAGGCCAGCGATTTACTCTTGTGACGGACTATGTACCCATCCAGTGGATGCAGTGGAATAAGGAAAAGAACACAAGGGTCACCAAGTGGTTCTTATCCCTCCAACCGTTCCAGTTTTGAATAAGGCACAGGGCTGGATGCCACCATGGCAATGCTGATGGTCTGTCACGAGCACACTGCCTGGCATCCCAAGTTGCCCAACTCTATGGTGTTGAGCAGGTTGGGGGGATATGTGATGGGGCAAGGCCAGATGGCTATAGGAAAATAGTGAGAATCAGGTATGTTAGCACCAGGCTAAACAAATCCCTAGTACCATGGTAACCAAATGGCAGTTGCTCCAGGTTAATCAAGACACCGGGGGCCAATTAAGATCCTTCCCGAAAGCAGTGGAGACAACTAGGTTGATTGGGACACCTGAAGCCAACCAGGGACTGGCTGAAACTAGTTAAAAGCCTCCCACTTGTTCAGGTGGCAGGTGTGCCAGGAGCTGTAGAAGGGAGCCACACTGCTAGAGAAATGGAGCAGTACAAACCTTATCAGGCACAAGAAAGGAGGCCCTAAGGTAAGGGTGATGCAGATATTGAGGAAATGGGGGCTGCTGTGGGGAAGTGGCCCAGGGAATCATACTCGTCCTGTTTCCAAAAAGTCAGCTACCAAGAGCTGCTACTATCAGGGTCCCTGGGCTGGAGCCCGGAGTAGAGGGTGGGCCTGGGCTCACTCCCCCCTTCCCGACTAATCACTGAGAAACTGGGAGACAACAGAGACTGTGCGAGGGAGGATAACTTCTCCTCACCTCCCTTGCTGGCTTATGATGAAAATGGCTCAGTAGACTGTGACCTTTGCCTCTAGAGAGAGAAGGGCTATGTGGAGGGTCACAGTGAGCCTCGGAGGCTAGCGTAATCTGCCAGGAAGTGTGGGACCCACTGAGACAAGGTTGGAGCTTTGTCACACTATGGATTGATGTACGTGTGACTTCTGTCCTCCCCCCCCCCCCCCCCCCCCACACACACAGAAATCCCTTTATAAAGCCTAATTGTGAGTGCAAGAGATGCTTACCACTGTTGTGCACTTTAGTTTAATGTTTAGCTGCCCAAGGTCTGGCTGCTGGAGGACAATGAGGACAGGTCACTATGAAAAATTTAATGAAATCTTTGAGTCAGTGAACTTTTCCAAAGTCAGGGTCTGGTGTTTGTGCATGAACTCCTCACAGAAATAGAAACGTTCAGTTGCAAACAGATGAGCTGCCTGATGAGCAGCATTGCATTGTTGGCAAGGTGCAGTTTGTATATTTCCCCCTTCATGTGAAGCATCAAGTATTGGCTATAGCTGGGGACTGGATAACACACTGTTGGATCAATGGTTTGCTCAGCTAAAGCAAATCCTTTACAAATATATTTTAAAATTCCTTATTAACAAACATATAATAATATTTTAAAATCACAAATTGGATCTCTAAAATGAATTTTAAAACATTCAAATGATTAAAGACCATATAGTTTAGGGCAGTGTGCTCTTAAAACCAAGTGGAGGTTTAGTAGCCAGCACTAGAACTTGGATCTCCTAACTCTTAATCCTGTGACATGCTCACTGATTAAAACTGTGATGAATTAGAGATAGACCTGAACTGTCCCAAAGTTTGAGGTGTATTTGGATCTCTGATCCCAATTTGGGCTTGTCTCTAAAAAATTAAAACTAGACAACAATGTAAAGTAAATTTGTAAGAAAAATTCATCATTGTTTTCCCATTCAGCTAAAAACTACTACCTAGTCTGTAGTACAGTACTAGAAATGTTGACTTAGACAGGTCAGTCACCTCTAGGGCACAAACACTATTTGAATTAAGCAATTTTATTGCAAACCACAGTTTTACCTAATGCCTTCCAAAGCCAGCAGTCAGGCTTGATCAAGGAGGGATGAGTATTACACTGTGAGTGAGGAATTCTGAGATTATGAATGTGGAGAGTAACAGTCAAGAATTAAGTACTCCCATTTATTTTTCCACTTCAGTCCCCAGGCAATAGTTCCATGTTTTGTTTCCACTTTAAATCTGTATGTATGGGACCATCACTAAATACATTTAAATATTGTAACAAACTGATTAGTGCATATGTGCCCCCACTGATGTCTACTGGATGGAATCAGAACTGATCAGCTGTAGGTCATAGGCCCTGTACTGATCATCACTAAAGGAGATTCTTCTTTTCCTCACATGGTAGGGCCCAGTTCTTTTGGAAGAGACTGATCTGTGTTCTATCTTCACTGTCTCAGTGAAGTTCCAAGTACCTACATGCAGCATAGTGAGTCACAAAGCTCTTCACTGGCCATGGATTTATTACAATATATAAGAAATATAATTTCACATCCAGTGACTATTTCTCTAAAGTTTTATATAAGTGAACATTTTTATTTATTTAGAAAATGGGTAAAATTTTCAAAAGTGCTTCAGTGACTTACGAGCCTAAGTATCATTTTAACTAATGACTTAGGCATGGTCTATACAGTTTATGTACCAGTATAAGTGTATCCATTTGGGGTGTAATTCTTTGTATTTATATAGTTATATCAGTATAACTCCTAGTGTGGACATGGTTATAGCTGTACAAAGGTGCCTTTCACCAGTCTAGCTTATTCCCCTTCCTTTATGGAATAAGCTATACCAGTATAAGCAAATTTATATTGGTATAACTGCATCCACACTAGAGAGGTTGTATTGCTTTAACTATACCATTATATTTAAAGTGATACAAATTTTATGAGTACCCAAAGCCTTATGCATTTAGGAGCCTAAGTACCATTGGCTTTCAATAAGACAAGGGCTTACGTACACAGGGAAATAGCCTGGAATAGCTATTCCACATTAGCTCCCCATGTGGCTATTCTTATTCTGCATTTTGTACTTTAGTTTAATTTATTTTGGAAGCAATAAACTTGCTAGGAAAGAGACAGTCAAGGTAAAGAGACAGACACAGACCACAATGAACTAGAGGTTATTTCTATTAAGAATAAACAGATGATTAATAATTGATACTTCATTGTTAATAATTAGCAGATCATCTCATGAGACAAGCCACATTTCTTTCTGTATAAATAGCATTTAATTCAGTAGACGGCTGCTCCATTCTCTTTCTGGCATCACTGCCATACTGTACTGCACCATCCATAATGGCATTCAATGGAACCTGGCAGGTGTATGCTCAAGACAACTATGAAGAGTTTCTGAAAGCTCTTGGTAAGTGTCCTATTTTTTTTTTCTACAACTTGCTGGGTTTGTGAAATATAACACTTTGCATTTAAGGAACCTTCCATCAGAGAATATCAAAAGTGTTTTTCACAAACCACCTTCCATGAGGTGGGTAAGTGTTAATAGCCCCATTTTAGATATAAAGTGAAGTGAAGGCACTTGCCCAAAAGTCACCCAGGAAAAGCCAGGGATAAAACCCAGATCGACTCAGCCTTAACCACAAGACTGGCCTTCTCATGAAAGGAAAGGTATTTCAGTAGAAGTGTATCAGTTAACCTTATAAACTGAAACAGGTCAACTAGTAGGGCATTGGTAATGGGATACAGAGCCTCTCAGCTCTGTTACCAGCTCACATAGAGCCTCTGGCAGTAATCACTGATTACCTTATGGCTGTTTGTTAGCCTACATGAAATGAGTTTGATGGTCTCTAGCTAGTGGTGTCTAGGTTATTAAAAAACACCACCATAGTTTGCATTGTCAGTTGCAGCAAAACAATCAAATTAAACAGAGCGGAATGCTTCACTCAGTGAAAATCCCTTCTCAAAAAGCATGTTGCCTAAACTACGCCCTCAGCCCCAAAGGTGATCCTTTCAGGTCCGCATTGAAGCCTATTGATGAGGCAGCCTGGGGACACTTGCACTGTTGCTGCCCTGTGGTTATGCAGGGGACTTCAGTGTGTCCTGGGGGAGGATGAGAGAGAAAATGAACCTTATGTAATGCTACTCATGTCACTTAGTGCAGTACTAAAGGTGCTCAGACATTATGGTGATATAAGAAAAAAACTATATAGAATAGAAAAGAACATAGAAAAGGTCAGCCTTTCACCAGTGCTAAAGTATGCACACAATTTAAAAAGAGAAATTATTGTACTAATGTAATATTAGGGCAAAAACACTTCAAAGTGCTTGTAAATATGGTGTGTGTGTGTGTGTGTAAAATATGGAAGATCCTCCATCTTAAAAAAAACAGTATACCTCATAAAGAACTGCCAGTGAATCTCCAAGATTATAAGAAAAGGAATCTAAAACCAAGTGTCCCATTAATTAAATTGTATGTCCATAGAGAACTGGGTAATCTAACTTTGACTTCCTTTTCTGTTGTTGATTTGTGTCAACCTTGTCACTTCAAATAAAATACTTTGATTCAGTGCATAACATACAAACCCCATACTTCCCTCTGCATAATAGAGAAGCTAAAATTCCATTTTTCCTCTTTCTGCAGCATTGGCAGATGACCTCATCAAAGTTGCCAAAGACATTAAGCCTGTTATTGAAATACAACAAAATGGAAACAATTTTGTTGTGACATCAAAAACACCTAAGCAGTCTGTAACAAATTCATTTACTCTGGGGAAAGAGGCTGACATCACTACTATGGATGGCAAAAAACTAAAGGTAATATATTTCAAGAACAATAACTGCTCCCTCACTAGTACTTCAGTGTCATTTTGCAAGTGGAATTTCTTTGTACTATTCCCATTAGGAAACTTCAATTGCTTCTGATAGGATCTTTGTTTCTACTGATGAGTAAGAAATTAAGTAAAACTTAAAAGCTTTTAACGCGAGCATGCAGGTTACATGGTAAGTGAAGGAGCCAGAAAGACTGTCTAGCTGGCTTTGTGGTTAGGGACACAGGGAATCTAAGTTTGTGTCACAAACTGTCATGTTAGCAGGTCCTGAGAAAGTTGTGGAGGCAACACATTAAACAACTGTAGAAGAGCAATCACCTTACACCACTCTAGAGCAAACGCCTCTAGTTTCAGAAGGAGCTGCTTCCAGACCCTTTCAGCTGGAGAAATGGTTGCTGCAAAGCACAGTTTGAAGAAACCCCCATTAACCTCTAGGGAAAAATGAATGCTTTGTACTAATTCAGCTCTTGTCACACAACAGCTCATTAAAACGCTCAGGTATAAGGTAACATTTCTTAAGGTAATCAAATCTGCTGCTTGTGCATAAATTGATCAACCCAGGGGTCAGGGAGGAATTTTATTCCCCATGTACATGAATAAATGGCTATATATGATTATGGAGTTTTTCACTTTTTTCCCCTGAAACAGTGATTCCCAAATAGTGGTGTGTGTAGCACACTTGCTGGTCTGAATAGAGCTGACTGTTCCCCATGGTGCTAGCTCTCCATGTAGTTTCTAGCTGATAAAGCACATTAAAAAGATAGAACACATTAAATGTGTTCTTACTATTTTTTCACGTAGGGTATTGCTATAGCTACCAGTTGTGGCAGGGGAATTGGGTCATATGTTTATGAATAGAAATGAAGGTAGTTTGAGACAATCTTTTTGTTAAGATGTTGTCTACACTATTTTAAAAAAAAAAAAAAAAAAATTTTTTTTGATATCCCCAGCCACCACTGCTAGAAGAAGGATAACATCCTATATGAACCAACAGTTTGATCCAGTGTAGCAAAACCCATTGTATAGTCTTGCCTTTCGTAGGACAAATTTTACTCTTATTTGGCATATTTCAACTGCCAGTTAACTTTAATACAATACCAATAACTGTAAAGTCTTTCTAATATATCTGTATTTCTGGCACACCAAGAAGTAGCATTTATATATGCATTGGTATTGTTTCAACAGTTAGAGAAGTTTTCATTGAATGCTAAACAAGATGCTCATTACTCCTGTCAATCTGAAGTTAGCATGAGATTAATGAAATATGGAAGTGCAGATACTGAATCATTCTTATCTGTGTATCTAACTACCATTCAAACTAATTTCCTAGTTTCTACCTTTTGGCCTAAATTGCCTACCAGAAATGTACTTGCTAGGCTACTATAAATACTTACATTTTAAAAATTTGTTCACAGTGCACGGTTAACATGATAGGTGGGAAGCTTGTATGCAAATCAGAAACATTCTGCCATGAACAGGAAATTAAAGGAAATGAAATGGTGGAGGTAAGTGATGGGGGGAGGGGAGGGGGAATTTCCTATGCCTATCAGTTTATAAACTGACACCATCACTTTAAAAAGTCCTGGTGTTGAGCACAGGAATTACTACTGTGAGCATGGATTATATCACTACATTAATGAAAGAATATGTAACTTTAAAATTCCAATGATTGCAACCAGCAAGAAACGACATTAGTCACCATTTAGTACAGCCAGGGTGATGCATTGTTACTTATTGACTTAACTGAATCTCCTCTACACATGGACAATGCCTGTGACTGTCCATGACAGTTTCACTCTATGCATTTCTATCACTGAAAGTTGCTATCCCTTCCCAGGATACATTGAGACAAATTCATTTTCGTTATCGTTTCATTTTAGGCACTCAGGTTTAGCGTTGCTAGCTTTTGACCATCATGGGCATGCTCTGCAAGATTTTTCACAGGGTTGTACAGCTGGGATGCTCTTGAGCAGAGAATGAAAACTGAATCAAGCCATGCTAATTTAAATTTTCACCTGTTTCATTTACAAATCCTAGGAACTTATGTGTCCTGAACTGTTCCCTACTGGCACAGAACCCTTCTCCCAGTGAATTAAAAGTTCACTTGCCAGGCTTTTAAGATGTATTCCAGTTGGTGTGATTACTGTTATAAGATTTACAGCTAAAGTTTTCAGGAATTTTATGTGCCTAGGGATTTTAAATGCCCAGTTTCCTTAGATGGCTTTGAAAATCCTAGACTACTTTCTTTAATAAATCTGCAAAAACCAGATCAATAGTACTTATCTGGGGCAGTGGGTTTCTAGTATAGGGAACATTCTTGTGACTGAGGTTACTCCAACAATGCACTTGAAGATAACATTTGACTATTCAGATTTTCAGTGTTCAGAACTGGTTCCCTAACAGGAACACCATTTGCAATTCTACTCAGCATGTCCATATGCAATTGCTGTAACTGTATTTTCAGATTATATGAGATGGAATTACAAATATACTACAGCAACTTCAAAGCTGTTAGCTACATACAGGTCCCCCTACAGTCTAAATGGAAAACAAGTAATATATCTCTGTATTTTCCAGACTCTGACTGTTGGTTCAGCAACACTCGTCAGAAAAAGCAAGAAGGTATAAACAATAAGAAGAGAGACCCATTCTATTTTGGACATTTTTACGTTCCAGAATTAAAGTGCATTTGCCCTCAGTTGTGAAATTTGTTGTTTTGGAAAAAATGCCATGGAAAATAAAGAAATAGGATTTCCGCTTCCTTTCCATGTTCATACGTGACTTACACCAATATAAGAATTCCTTTTTCTTGACTATAGCGACACACTCCCTATTCTAACTTCTGGTGGCCTACTTCCCAGCCACGCAAACCTCCAATTGATTTCAACAAGAGTTTTGCCTGTGTAAGTACAGGATTGGACAGCTAGTGAAACAGTGATTTGCAATAATGATTACAGAGAGGCTGAAAGCTATTAAGAATGTGTCTCTGCCTCTTATCCTTATTAAGGAAGAAGATAAGTTTAATAAACCCCAACACCTTCTCTCTTACTCTCTGCCCAATAGATCTGGGAGATCTACACAAAATCAGATATCTAATTCCTATCCAGCAAGTGTCTCTCCTGATCTTTCTGTCATCACAATAGTAATATAAATAGAAATATTAAAAAAGCTATAAAAGTATTGTACACATTCAGCAGGTAATTATACACAAAGAAAACAAAGCTAAGGCACCAAAAGCAATTAAACACAATGCCTATTAATTAACTTTTCAAGGTCTAAAATGATTAAGCATCTCCATTTCTAACAGTTTTGGTAAGTATAGCTGGAATATTTGCTTTCAGATTGAATAAGTATCTGTACTCTTTCTGGGTTGAGGTATGAAATGTACAGGACTGAAGCATATGAGAATAACGTCCCTGCACTTATACTGCCTAACTGTCCCTCATTACAAAGAGCATTCCCCTTTTAACACATTATCCTCCATCCCACAGAAAATTTGCTATTATCCCACATATGATATTGTCATTTAATTGGCCTGTGGTCATGAGCTGTCATCCCATCAGATCTCTGATTCGGAATCACTGAATTTGCTCCCTAGTATATTCCCTACTATGGCAGTCATGCCACTTCTCCAGTCACCAGTTGTGTGGATTCTATTATAGATAGTGCCAGTTCTATTCTTCACCCACTGAAGTCAACGAGAGTTTTGTCAAGTGACTCAACTGGGAAAAGAATCTGACCTTCAACAAATATCACCACTTTGAAAGTACCATAAATTAAATCAGAAAAAAGCACTCTTATTCTGGGATAAGAGTGTCCAGAGGGGAAGCTTTACCAGTATAGCTATGCTGGTAATTTTCCCTGAGTAGACAAGCCCTTACTCTCAGAGGCAATGCTTGTTGAAGATCAAATTAAATTCTCAACTGAGTCACTTGAAAAAACTCTCATTGACTTCAATGAGATAAGAATGCCCGCACTGGGAGTTTTACCAGCATAGCAATGCCAGTATACTTACACCTGCATCGGTATGCTGGTAATTTTCCCCACATATACAAGCCCTAAAAGTTGAGTACAGTGAGAGTTGCACATGTATAAAAGATCGCACAGAGAGATGTTGGCCAGAACAAACTTGGGAAGAAAGCTCTTTTAAAGTTTTGTGGTGCAAGAAACCATTCAACACAGCTTGGAAAGGTATGTTTGTAAGTTGCTTGGTAACTGTTGCTAGCTAGATAAGGAAACAATACAAAAAGGAATTAGTTGTCTAACAGTAAATTCCCAGGAAACCACAATGCTTCAACAAATAGGTGCTGCATTGTACAATTGCATTGTACAAGAGATTTGACACGTTCAGGTTCTTTTCTGAACTAGTCTAACAAAGTATATTCACTTTTGTAAAATAAAATTGTAATCACAGGTTTTAAAACGTGTAAAAACGTATGCTACATTGCTTTTCATGTATTATGACATACACATGTATTTATTTAGATTTAATTTAAAGTGTCTAAAATGCTAAGCACTTATGTGTTTAAAGAAAACATGCAAACATACAAAAAGTTACATTGGGTTAATGCCCACAAAAGAGCTCCCCCCACAAACCCATTCAGACCCTTCAACTCACCAACTCAGTGAAAGTCTAGGAAAACAGTTCAGCAGCCACGCTCTGTAATGCAAAGGGAGATTGGGTTACAGAATGGTAGGATGTTCTGAAAACAGTACCTATTAATATATAAAATTAAAACTCTTTTTAAAAATATTTGTTTAAACCTCCATAATACATTCTGAAAGCAAACACAGTGCCATGTCCAAATTATTTAACCTTAATGTTGCCTACAACAGGGTTGGTCATAGCAACCTAGTCTCAGCACATTCCACTTCCATGTGAGAGATCTGAATTTGAATGTATGTCCTTTGTGCAGGTCCTTATTCCAACCTGTCAAGAACGGGGGGGCCCTTGCTCTTATTTACAGTGGGAGGATGCTATCACATAGCAGAGGCAATTTTGGGAAAAACTGGGACCATCCCACAAAAAGAGTTGGTGATATGACCTCTTGGCAAAGGCAATCTGCAATGGGAAAAGCAATGGATTAACAGGGTGGAAATGTAGACTGGTTAATGATGATTTTGTGGTTTAGGTCAAGGGTCTTATGTTACTGGTTTGGGAAATAAGCCATTATTTACAGATGGAAAAGTCTTGCAGTGAAAGAGAGATACATCCACCCTCTCCCAAAATCAAGTGAAATCATGTGCAATACACTTCAAGAGAATATTTATATAATTGCATCTTGTAATTCTGAACACTGCAGAACAGACATGGTCCATCTAGTTGAGAACCTTGTCTCTACCAGCTGCCAATACCAGAGGCTTCTGAACAAGATATATAATTACTCCTGGCTACATGTATTTATTGCTATGCACCAAATACTGCCATGAAGCAACTTCAGTGGTTCCACATGAGTTTCTGAGGGAAGAATTTGGCCTACCAATAGCTAGACACTTTAGTATTACACAGCTGCATTATGCTGTGCTCATATATGGTAGGTTTAATCCTCAACCATCTTTTCTGGCTTGCTATTACCAATTTCATGTTCTTTTAAAGAAGCATTTGTGTGTGCATAGAATTTTATTGTATATTTACTGCACATTGTACTCAGCTCAAATGCCCATTGCTAGTAAGTATAGTGCAGGATAGTGTTAGAAAGGGAAACACCTATTGTATAAATTACTGTAGATCGGGGTCCTTATCTCTACTCCCAAAGAGCAAAGTACGTCATGTAAGTCAAAGGCCATAGATTTTACTCAGTGTTAGTCGGACACAATAACCATCAAGGCACTTTTCTATTTGGCAAAATGCAATACAAGGCTTCCTTTTCCAGGGATCTCACTTCCTCAACCTTGTTGAACCTGCAGTAATGACAAACCATTCTGGGCATGTGAGAGAGAACAACGGGATCTGAGTGGGAGTGTGTTTGTAGCCGCTACAGATTTACTCATGTTCCACCATCTAAAATGAGCCAACAGCAAAGTCTGTACGTTAAAAGGTCAAAGAAAGAGTTGAATGCTGGTGGTTTGTGGTGATGTCTCCATCTGTTCCTCGGATTTGCTATACATTACCACACCCAATGTGATCTGAACCTCAACAGGTTTCTTTAATGAGCACTTCATTAACTCAGCCACTACAGAGGTTGGTTTGAATAGTCAGTGACCTCTCATTTATTTGTCTAAAGCACCACACACTGTACAAGTAATGATAGTCTTAATGGTATAATTATCCCCATTTTACATATGGGTAAAACAAAGTACAGAAAGTCAAGTGACTTACCCAAGATCACCTAGTGAGTCAGTAGCAAAGACAGGTATGGCACACAGGAGCCCTGACTCTCAGCCACTCACTCATACATCATGTGACTTTGGTTACCAGCTATTCTCTCCTGGAGTCCTGAAGACACTTTTTGGTCCTGCTAAGCATCCTGACTGATGCTTCTATGTGTAACATCATGACCTTCCATTGCAATGCAACAAGGCGTTTCTAATGGTTCCAAGACCTAACGGCACCAAAAAGTAAGGTTTTGACAGCGCCAGCTAAGAGGTTACACGTCAGCATTTTGGATGGTGCAGCAGGTTGAGATTTAGATGCCATGCAGGCATCCAAGGTGGGCTAGCACTAGCATGCCAATGTTACCTTGTCAACTGCTGGTGTCACAGTAGAGGGACTTATCCTGCCACAAAGCAATGGCATTTGAGGCTGTGCAGGCAGCATGCTGGATGAGGATTGGTGCAGTGGGCACCGTTACCCTGCATCACTGCACCTACCTGTGCACCACTCCGCCCTTGATTTGGGGCAAGGCTGTCCTGGTTTATTGTCTGGCTAGACTGAGGGGTGTGATGCTTTACAGTAATGGTGTGGGGGTGGGGGCTCTCTGCCCCTCACAGCAGCGGCCAGCACCATGGCTGATACTGCCCCTCAGGCGCCGGTTCCCCTCTCACCACCTTCCCCATTCCTCGCCTGAGAGGGGAGAGTCAGGCGCGCGCTCAGCGCCTCAGCTCTGTTCGGGCGGGAAAGGGATCGGTCGGCGCGCACCCAGCCAACAGAACGCTACTGCCGCGCGAGACAGCAAGCGCGGGTTGAGCGGGCGGCATCGTTCAGCGCATGCGCTGGATAAGTGGCGGGTGGGCGGCGCATGCGCGGAAAAAAGAAGCGGGAGGATCTCAAGAGCTGGTGGCGAAGCAAGAAGCATAGAGGGTTCGACGCGTGCGCACCGCCTAGAGAGGACGTGGCGCATGCGCAAAACAAGGTGTGGTTACGGGGCGGCAGTTTGGCGCCTGCTCTCTTTCTTCCACCTCCCCTCCTCCTCGTTTGGGCTGCGCTCTCGCCGGAAGCCCCCCGCAGTCTCGCGAGAGGCGGCGAGGCCGTTGATAGTGGTGGCGCTGTCTCTCTCAGGAGAGTCGCTTCGCTCCTCTTTTCTCCTCTGCGTCTGGGCCCTGCCTGGGAGCCGCCGCCATGTCCCGCTACCTGCGCCCCCCCAACACCTCGCTGTTCGTGCGGAATGTGGCCGACGACACCAGGTGTGTGTAAGTGCGGGGGGGATCCAGGGAAGGGGGCTCGGGCAGGCGGGCGGGGGCGCTGGGAGGGGCGGCGGGCGGGAGCGTGGCGCGAGGGCTGCGCAGGCTTTGGCGGGCTCGCTAGGCCGCGCAGCCAGCTACCACATGGGAGGGGGAGGGGGTTCCCTGAGGCAGGGGAAAGGAGACCCAGGCCGTTTCCTTCTTCCCCATCCTTCTCACAGCCTCCATGCTTCGCCTGCCTTCCGTTTCCCCCCTCCCGCCCCGGCTCACAGCCGCTTCACCCGGCGCACTGAGTCCAGAAAACAGCGAAACAAAACCAGGGAGGGAAAACTTAGGAAAAGCAGGAGAGCCGTAGAGACCCCGCGGAGTCCCTTGCGCTGGCTCAGCACGAGGCAGGGGCTGTGCGAGTAACCCGGCGGCCACAGTCTGTGCTCCAGGACATGTGCGCCCCATCACGTGTAGCTGCCCAACAACCGCTGGCTTCAAATACGTGCCCCTTGAGGGTAGAGTAGCGCCTCCGCAGAAACGGCGATTGCCGTGAGTTGAAAAAGCACCGGAGGGTCTTAGTGTACAGAAGCTGCGCGCCCCCAACACCCGCGCGTGGTGTTTGTTCCTATTTGGCTAGGCTGTTACTGCACGAATGGTTCTGTAAGGGGTTGATTTGTGAGTTTTCAATCATTAGAAATAAATAAGGGGAGGAGTTGTCTAACGTCACACTTCACAATTGTCTAAAGTAAAAGTGCCCACTTCCAAATACCTAAGACTGCTGTAACTTTTATTTCATCAAGCAGTGGAAGTACAACCTATATTTTTCTCATTTGTAGTCTGGGTATTTTTAGCAAACTGCTTATTCTATCACCTCTCCCTGATACCTTCTTAATATCTCCTTCTGACATTTATTATGAACGTTGTAGTTTTTATTTGTTACGTTAAAGTGTTTTTGAGGATGTATGTTGTATTAAGTACATTTATATATTAAAGGTCAGAGATTTTTCTATAAATCCTATTTAAGTCAGTAAGAGTGTTGCTTTTGCGGAATGCAGGATTAAGGTCTAAGGATATATTGTTTAACTTGCTGTCAGGAAAATAATCTACCCTAAAGGAGTCATGCAATAAATAACATTGAAGTAGAAATGAGGGAATGGAGTAGGAGTTGCATTTTTTCCCTATGATACTAATAGTTCGGAATTGGAAACAGGTTATGTGTGAAAGCTTTTTTTGTGTGATCACCTGTCTTTCCTCTGTGATTATACTTGTGATTAGTTTTAGAGTGAAATTTATTTAATGACCAGAACGGTTGAGGAAGAAAACTATTACATATAAATTTCGAAGAGAATGGGGAACCTATTTGGTCCCTTTCTGTAATGTGCTGTGAAAACTCTGCCCTTTGTACCGATACCATGATGTTGAGTTTTCCTATTGAATCTTTGTTTACCTCCTGTGTTCTTATGACTGGTGTGTGTAATGCATTCTTCCCCAGACTGTGAGGAAGAGAGATAAATAGTGGTAACTTTTCATCATTGACTTTCCCAGCCATGACTATTTTATGCATATAAAATAACATTCAATGAAATCTGTATGAGAGAGTTGATGTTGTTGGAGGGGAAGAAGGGATGATTCCAAATAGCATAGACCTATTGAACAGAATTATACTCTTTTTTTTTGTTAGATCACCTCCATGAAGCAATTAACTCTTAGTGGCTTGAAGGCTGCTTTAGACTAGTTTTGTTGTTTGATGTGTCTGAAATTCACCTTGTGAGATAGAATGATTATTTTTGAGGTTCTTTCTTGAGTTTCCAAGTGTTGTAACTTTCTGTTTTCATGGTGCAAAAATGTGGAATTAGAAGTCTTAGAGAAGCTTTTTCTTAATTTTTTTGTACCAGATCTGCTGTTTCTTCTTCTTTCCCACCCACCTTCAATAATTCAGTACTGTTTACTAAATACACCATTACATGTATTTTCTCCATTTACACTTGCCCAATATTGAATTACACTGAGTTTTCAGATTCCAAGGTGCTAATATAAAATTTTAATTATTCCAAGATTCTAAACACCTTGGGAGTTTTAGCAAAGCCCCTATAGTTGATGTATGATTCAGACCAGGTTTTTAATTTATTCTGATTAATTTTATCACAAGATTACTCCGAATTTTTTTTAGTTTTTTTTGTACTTCATCATCTAGTTAGTTTTGAAAGCATGCTTTGGCCATATTATTTGATTCAAGATTTTTCAGTAGTTTCTTTCAGTTTGCAACTTAAATGTAAAAAGTGAGAGAATATATAAAAATGTATTTATGGTATTTCAGGTCTGAAGACTTGCGTCGTGAGTTTGGTCGTTATGGGCCGATAGTTGATGTGTACGTTCCACTTGATTTCTACACTCGTCGTCCAAGAGGATTTGCTTACGTTCAATATCCTTTCTTCAGATGGCTGATTAGTGAGGGGTGTTGAAGTTTGAAATTCAAGTTTGTGTAAGAGGTAACAAATCTAAATGAAAAAGCAGTTTACTTTTGTGTTGTTTCTATTAAATGTCTTATTGTGGTGTGTTCCATTTTTTTTGAAGATTAACTCCTCGCAAATTGCTCTTTACTTTTTTTGCAAAACTTTAAACCAGATTCAGTAAGATAAAAGCTATTTTGTTGAATATCTGTCACTCAAATTGATACTATATGATTTAAATGACAATTATCACTGACTCAGAAGTGTCTACCACATTTTTAATATAACTGATACTGAAAGTAAACTTGTTCTTGTGCTTAGCAAATTGTGGCTGGTATTCATTGTTAATTTAAAAACATGGAAACTGGAATCACTTGATCAAAAGCAGTTTGTATAAAAAATGAGGTAAACTTCTTTCTTTAATATTGTCCCCTAATTTACTGTCCTCTGTTGTTGCCTCAGAGAATGTAAAGCTGTACAGTAATGGCGACCCCAAAGAGAAAGCATGAAAGAACCTTTAGAGTAGAGTTCAACAATTAAGGCAAGTAGACAAGCCAAAGACCTCTTAAGGATCAGGCTTGAAGAGAAGGGAGAGTTTGGGAAAAGAAAAAGTAAAGAAAAGCTGGAAGAAGGACAAGCCATAATGGGAGACAAAGCTTCGCTTTATCTACAAAAGGGGGAAAAGGTTGTTTTTCAAAGTAAAAGATAAAGCCATCTGTCATTTTTGACCAAGCATCTCATGACAAGTCCTTCTGACAAGCACTTAAAGAGTTAAAGGTCAAGATGAAGTTGAATGGTGGCCAAGATTAAAGGAGTCATACCTGATGTATCCTACAGAATAACAGTTTTTTTTTTCTGTTTCTTGTGTAAGTGGTAACTTAAATTATTCTGGTTTAGTCTGTTGACAGAACCTGTAATATTTCACTTGTGGGTGGTATTTAAATTGTAACTGTCTTGAATGAAATGCATTCATTCTTGGTTTATTTATCAAGATAAGTGTACCTATATGGTACCCAGGAGATGATGGACGAAGTTGGTATGCAGACCAATACAGATGAATTATTCTTTCGAATCCGCTAGACAGTGGAATATAAGTGAATTACAATGAACAGTCTTATGGATTAAAGATATTGATGATTACATTATTGAACATCTAATCCATAGCGTAATGTTTCAGTATATGCGTTATTCTTTAATAGAATACGGTGGTCTATATTTGAGTAACAATTGCCGAAAGTCATAATCAGTTTTAAAGGAGTAGGTGAAAAGGGGAATAAGTTTCATGAATACAGTAATGTAATGAATGCAGAATTTTCACTTTTTACTAATGTTGCTTAAGCATTTTAAGAGAGCATTCTCCCCCCCCCCCCTTTTTTTTTTTTTGGTAAGGCAAACCTAGAGAATCGGATCACTAATAACTAACCTTCTTTAACTACTTTTGATACATCAGTATGTATAGGAGAAAAGAAGGCTATGGCATTACATGGTGATTGTTCACTAAAGGATATATACTCTTGGTTGTACCTATATCACAAGATTTGTACTGTATTCCTCTCTCCAAAAATTCTCCTACAACCTTACAGTTAATGGGAGACAGTTTTTAGTGTGACCTATAGCAAGATTAAAAAATCCAGGAAAAGCTGTCAATTTGAAGTTGTTAACTACTCAAATTCCCAAGTACCTTAACACTTAGCACATTTGAAGATGTCCGTGATGCTGAAGATGCCCTCCATAATTTGGACCGGAAGTGGATTTGTGGCCGTCAGATAGAAATCCAGTTTGCGCAGGGTGATCGGAAAAGTAAGTGCCTTTGTGTGTAGTATCAGTATGTAGTTATATCCTTAATATTAGGATAGTCAGAACGGAACGCCTTGCGTAAGTCGGGAAGCATCTGTACGCTATTTTAATATAAATTATAGGGCTGTCAGGCGATTGGAAAAAAACCTAATTGAATTGTTAGTAATAGAATACCCTTTCCTTAAATATTTATTTAAAGTTGTCTACATTTTCAAATCTATTGATTTCAATTACAACATAGACTACCAAGTATACAGTGTTTACTTTTTATTACAAATATTTACACTGTAAAACAAAAGAAATAGTATTTTTCAATTCACCTAATACAAGTACTGTGGTGCAGTCTCTTTATCATGAAAGTTGAACTTACAAATGTAGAATTATGTACAAAAAATAACTGCATTTAAAAACAAAAAAATCTAAAACTTTAGAGCCTACAAGTCCACTCATTCCTACTTCTGCCACTCGCTCAGACAAACAAGTTTGGTTACATTTGCAGGGGATAATGCTGCTCACTTCTTGTTTACAATGTCACCTGAAAGTGAGAACAGGCATTCACATGGCACTGTTGTAGCTGGCGTCGCAAGGTATTTCCGTGCCAGATGTGCTAATGATTCATATGTCCCTTCATGCTTCAACCACCATTCCAGAGGTTCTGGTTCTGACAGGTTCTGCTCAATAACAGCAGAGTGGACCAACGTATGTTCATTTTCATCATCTGAGTCAGATGCCACCAGGTTGATTGGTGGGTTGATTTGGGTTCTGTAGTTTCCGCATTGGAGTGTTGCTCTTTTAAGACTTCTGAAAGCACTGTCCACGCCTCGTCCCTCTCAGTTTTTGGATGGCGCTTCAGATTCTTAAACCTTGGGTCCAGTGCTGTAGCTAATTTTTATAAATCTCTCATTGGTACCTCTTTTGCATTTTGTCAAATCTGCTGTGAAAGTGTTCTTAAAACGAATGTGTTCCGAGACTGCTATAACAAAATATATGGTAGAATGCAGGTAAATCAGAACAGGAGACATACAATTCTTCCGCAAGGAGTTCAGTCAAATGTAATTAACACATTACACCTCTACCCCTATATAATGTTGTCCCCGGGAGCCAAAAAATCTTACCGCGTTATATCGAACTTGCTTTGATCCGCCCGAGTGCACAGCCCCTTACCCATCCCTCCCCTGGAGCACTGCTTTACTGCGTTATGTCTGAATTTGTGTTCTATCAGGTTGCATTATATCTGGGTAGAGGTGTATTTTTTTTTAACGAGCATCATCAGCATGGAAGCATGTCCTCTGGAATGGTGGCCGAAACATGAAGGGGCATACGAATGTTTAGCATATCTGTCATGTAAATACCTCACCGGCTACAAAAGTGCCATACGAATGCCTGTTCTCACTTTCAGGTGACATTGTAAATAAGAAGCAAGCAGCAAACTTGTTTGTCTTAGCGATTGGCTGAACAAGAAGTAGGACTTGTAGGCTCTACAGTTTTACATTGTTTTGTTTTTGAGTGCACTCAAGTAACAAAAAAAATGTGCATTTTGTAAGTTACACTTTCAGGATAAAGAGATTGCACTACAGTACTTGTATGAGGTGAATTGAAAAATAGAAATATTTGCACTGTAAAAATGATAAAATAGTAATCAAAAACAATATAAAGTGAACACTGTACACTTTGTATTCTGTGTTGTAATAGAAATCAGTATATTTGAAAATGTAGAAAAAAGTCTGAAATATTTAATAAATTTCAATTGGTATTCTATTGTTTAACAGTGCAATTAATTGAAATTAATTTTTTGAGTTAATCGTGTAAGTTAACTGTGATTAATCAACAGCCCTAATAAATTATATAATTTACTTTGTTTCAACATCAAAATGAAATGCGTTGATGGTTCTTAATACAAAATGATACTTAATATGTATAATCAATTTCACGCTTATTGTGGCATATGGTATAAGAAATCTTTGGAGTTTAGCATATAATTGAAAGTAAGTAGTCTTATTCCTGTTTTAGAGTTACAAAAACTGAACTAGTATGGTTGTATTAAGTATTATTCTTCAGAAAATGGCTGATTTTAAGAGTGCATTACAAGAAACTTGTAACATGTTAGTATTCTAAAACATGTATATGCAACTTTAGTCTTATTTGTCTGATGTGTCGGCCCAAGGATCTTGCAGTACAAAGTATCAGAGAAACAATATACCTATTATGTTCTCCCAAAAAAATTGCATGCAGTCCTTGAAGTCAGTGGGAATTGTATGCATGCAAGGACAAAATTCAGTCCTGAATGTTTGTGGTTTTTTTGGCCAAGGGGTGGGATATAACATTGCCTTAAGTTTCTTTAGGAAAATGAATTAACCCTTTACCATGCATTTGATAACTGCTAGTACACACATCACAAGTGTGATTCCAGACACTGGCTTCATTGCAACATGGAAAATGTTTAAAATATGCATTGAAGCATAGCAGTGTGAGGTTAATATACCCAATATTGCTTCATATTTGGATGAGGGGTGCATTTAATTAAAGGGGAAAATACAATATAGTAGAAGTAATGTGCTGCTATTTCTCATCTCTCCTTGCCCCCTTTTGGGGGTGGGGAAATAGAACAGGACCAAGCCTATTTCCTGCCAATTTTGGTTGAAAGGGTCATAATCAATTTATACTTCACTCTTGTTTACCTTGTGTATAATCAGTTTCACCACTTTCCCTGTATAGAATCTGTTGTTGGTCTGCCAAAAAGGAGAAACTTTTCATTGTTTTTATAAAAAAAAAAAAAAAAAAGACTGGGAAAATCAGCAGACTGTGTGGGGTGGGTGAAGCTTTTTGCCGATTTCTTTAAAAATTGACTAGATTTCTAGTTGACTGTCCTCTTAACTGAATTCAGAAATATCAAGACATAATAGGGCCATGAAGCTCTACTAACAGGCCAACTGAAGATTATAAGATTTTCTCCAATGGGCTAGAACCAGTATAGCCAGCTCTTCACTATCAGTTGGTATATGTGGGCAGGGGTATGGCTGAAGCACTGCTACATCCAGGCAATACTCTGTTACCTAAATCATCATTCGCAGCTGGCAACTGGATACAACTTGCAGCAGCCCCAAGGCTGCTCTAAACAGTAGTAATGGGGCATAAAGATGGTGTGCAACCACTTTTACGTCTCTCACATGTGTCCTTTCCAGTCTTCATCAAAATGCATTGTGTTGACTCAGGAATTGAGCCCAGTTAAATTGATTTTTGAAAACATGGGTGCCCCCACTAATGCATAATTGAAATTCAAAGGAAGGAGCAAGGAGAACTGATCTATAAATTAGAAAGTTGCATTTGATTTTTTTTTAAACAAAAATGTTAAATATTGCTATTTTTCTGCAGCTCCAAATCAAATGAAAGCCAAGGAAGGGAGAAACGTGTACAGTTCTTCTCGCTATGATGACTATGACAGATATAGGCGATCTAGAAGCCGGAGTTATGAAAGGAGGAGGTCTAGAAGTCGTTCTTTTGATTACAACTATAGAAGATCTTATAGTCCTAGAAAGTAAGTGTAGTGTTTGACTTCAACTACACAGCAGTCAGTTGGAGAAGAAAAAACATACTGACTATTTAGTTGTTAACATTTTGAATACTTTTTTTGTATGCTCACTTTGTAATCACATGCGTGGGAGTTACTGTATTTTGCATGCTTCATCAAAACAGAAATATTGAATGAAATACAATTCTGTGCTTCATATTAAAGAATTAAAAGCAAATGCACATCTCAAAAAAACTAAACTTATTAATCATCTATATAAATACAAAGGTATTTGTCACCGTTTACTTTTTCTGATGTACCTTTTTAGCAGTAGACCTACTGGAAGACCTCGGCGTAGCAGGAGCCGTTCGGACAATGATAGGTAAAAAAAAAAAATTTTACACCATTTAAATTCAGAACTAGATTACTATAATCCTTAACTTTAGATTAAAAAATTTACTCCTGCAAAAATGGTTTAAAAAAATGTACTAGATGTCTAAGAATAGCATTTTTATATTCAAATCTCTCTCCCCTTTATTCTGATAGGTTCAAACACCGCAATCGATCTTTTTCAAGATCTAAGTCCAATTCAAGATCACGATCCAAGTCACAGCCCAAGAAAGAAATGAAGGCTAAATCACGTTCTAGGTCTGCATCTCACACCAAATCTAGAGGCACCTCTAAAACAGATACTAAAACACAGTATAAGTCCAGCTCAAGATATGAAAAGGAACCGAGAAAAAAAGAACCAGCTAGATCCAAATCTCAGTCAAGATCACACTCTAGATCTAGGTCAAAATCCAGATCACGGTCATGGACTAGTCCCAAGTCCAGTGGCCACTAACAGTGTAACCATCTTGTTTTTAGGCATGAATCATTCATTTACACACAGTTCAGTTTTCTTAAATTATCAGGAATATGATGTTGCAACAGTGCTAAAAAGAACTTCTCTTTTTGTCAGTTTTCCCTCTAGCAGGCAATGGTTATAATTAAAATAACAGTGTTGAGAAGCCACTAAGAGAGTCCACTTCGTGAAATGTCATGGGCAGCTATTGATTTGATTGTGGTGTCTCTGTATATTTTTGTAAAGATTTGCATTTTTTGATGCTTAAAATATTGGTGATAACTTGATTGACCATAATTTGCAACATTGTCCTATTACAAATTTCACACCCACAGAGAAATTGGTACAAATTGGTGTGGAGCCGTTAAACTAGCAGTTTAACTTGTTCTTCAATATTAAAAGTTTGCAATATGAATGGAAAACAAGGCAGCTGTAGTGCAATGCTGTCTGCTGTGAAATAGACTGGCAACATTGTTTCCATTGTTTAAAGGGAGGAAATCTCTATTTTTTCATGCCCACCTACAGCAAGTAGACACATGGTGTTGAAGTTTCTTGTTAACCCCACCATCTGGAGAGATGGTACTAACATTGCGTATAGTATATGGGGGAGTCACCATCTTGAGGATTCATGGGGGATCATGCAGTGTCATGATTGTTGTCAGGAGAGGGCTTTCGTTGTTTTTACCCGGCTGCTAATATTAGCTGTTTAACAAAAACACATACATTTGAAAATATTAAGGTCACATTTAAGCAAATGACAGAGCAGCTACAATATTAGGTTAATGTGTGTACATTTTATTCAGTTTTTGTATCTATTCTAAATTTTAGTGAGCAGTTAATCATAAATTGCTTAGTTTCCTGCTGTTAGATGCAAGTAGATTGTTTCAAGTTGTGTGTGTACAGTATATAAGAACTAAACTTTTATGCCAATTACTCTTGTGGTTAGTTGGTGCATTCATAGATATCAAACTCTAGCCATCTCTCTATTTGTGAATAACTAAAGGATTGCTTTTACACTTCAAAATTTATCTAGTCAAACAAGCCTAAATTACATCCCTTCGTCCCCAGACTGGATATGGCTTTGGTTGCAAGGTTTCATTTTAAATTACTTAAGGACAAATCTTTCAAGTTGGGTGTGAATTAGAGCTGCATCTCTAGCTATTTTGTTTATCACAAATACAGTATCTTGAGTAAACTGATGTGAAAAATAGTACAATACCAGTATGTAATCTCACAAGTATTTCTCTGGAAGGCAAGATGTTTTGTTAAGAAAATGGCTTCTGGCTTTGAATTTAAATAGGAAAAAAACAAGCCAGTGTCAAACACCTTATGTTCCTTGCTGTCTATATAGTAGTGTATGAAGATGTTGGTGAAAAAGTTTCCTTTTTAGAGAATTACTTTTAGGTTTTGGTTTTAGTAATTTCAGCAGGGCCTTTGAGGAAACAGACAGCAATACTGGCTGTTGAATGTGCTTAAGGGGTTGATTCTAGAACCTTTGTATACTTGATAGTATTTCTAACTTTTTTTTTTCTTTACTCTTTGCAGTTAATGTTCATGTTCTGCTATGCAATCATTTATATGCACGTTCCTTTAATTTTGTAGACTTTCCTGGATGTATAGTTTAAAAACAACAAAGTCTATTTAAAACTAGCAGTAGCGTGCAGCTCTAGCAGAGAAAAGTTGTGGGATTAAACTTTGTATTTTCTTTCATATAGGGGCTTCTAAAAAGGTATTTTTATATGTTCTTTTTAACAAATATTGTGTACTACCTTTAAAACATCAATGTTTTGATCAAAATAACTAAAGACCCAGCTTATTTTGTGCTTGCTGTAAATTTAGCAAACATGCTGTAATAAAAAAAAAATGAAGGAAATATTGATCCACTGGAGTTATTGTAGCTTTAGAATTTGATTCTAGAGCAGCGTTAGGAACAAGGCCATGCATCCTCTGAAGTAAGGTGCTTCTTTAAGGTTTTAGTGGTAAAGTAGAACAGGAATCCATTTATTTTGTCTGTCTAGATACCAATGTACTTTTTTTTTTTTTTCTTAAGAGGGTTAATGGGTGAAATAATGTTAAGTGTATCTTTGGCCTAATAGTGCAAAATAGATTTGTCCTAATTTCCATGATCAAGATTGCTCAACAAATATACAGATTTCCCCATTTGTCATATTTGAGATAATGCAGTAGACAAATCATGGGTTGTTAACCAGAATTTAAAGATGCATGAGGGAACAAAATTTCTAGGTAACAGCTAGCAGTTACTTACACTTACCATGTCATGCACTGTAACAAAGGCATTTATCTGGTAAATTACATAAAAATTAATTTTTACTGTTAGAATTCTATTTTTTCTTTTCATCAACCTCTCAAAGCCTGAGATGGCTTTTGGCAATAGTAGAGCATACAATGCTTTATTAAATGATCAGAACTTGTACAAAAAGGGGAAATAATGTCCTGATAAAATTTACTATGGACTCCCAGTCTTGAAAACAAAAGTGTAGAGGCTTAAAGGAATTTTAAGCATGTAGATAAGATTGGGGCCTATACTTATAATGAATTGTTTTTCAGATATTAACAGCAAAAGAGAAATTGACTATTTGGAAAATTGTACAGTGTTAAAAACCAAAACTGATTCAGTGGTTATAGTGCAGTTTGTTCTAAAAATATCAAATCTATCAAACTCCAAATAGAAAGTCTTTATTTTGAAAAGCCAGCTCAATTGAAGTCAACTGTAGCATGACTTTAACTTGACTGGTGCATCTGAGCAAGCCAGAAAAGCTGAGCACAAACCCACAACGTTGCAAGAGTGAAGATGGTACCCTAGTTCTTGCTCCAATGGGGAAAAAATGTTGAAAAGGCTGTTCTGTGGGGACTTTCGGCCAGGAAGAGGATTACCAGGACATGGCCAAGGAAAGAGAGAATGTTTGCAGGGGCTGACTTACACAAATATACAGACACCATTATCCATCCCCAATGCACACATCTGCTTTGAGAGCAAATAAGCCCCTCTTGTGCAAGCTTTCTGAAGGCTAAGCTGCAGGAACATGTGTATACTGCAAAACAATATGTATATACATCTTTGGAGCGGTGAGGAGGGTGGGAATTAGGCTTTTCTGTGGTAAACTAGAATTTGCACCTAATGCAGATTCTGTAGAAGTGAAATAGAATTTTTTTTTTAAAGGGGGGGGGCGCGGAGCTGCAATCCATAACAATTGCAGCAGAAAGGTTTGTTTCAGCAATAACAGACAGCTCTACTGGAACTTCTATTCCACATGACTAGGATTAAATCCAAAAGTCCACGCACCCAACTTAATTTTAATGAAAATCTTCAACCACAATGGATAAAGTAGCTGTGTGTTCAGATTAGGACTAGTGGTAAATACAGGTGTCACTGAAACAGCATAGATGTTTATCCATTATGTGCCTTTTAAATGCTTACACATCTATCTTCAAATGTACATTATGAAAGCTTATTTAGAGTCTGAAAGTTTTACATGTTTTGACACTTCTGCTCTTGAAGAGCCTCTTAAAATGAATTTTGTATTGCTATAGCTTGAAACTTGTTAGAGGACAATTAGATGTTATAACTAGGATTGCAGTGTATTACAGAACTTACATATTTCATTTTTTTTTGGTCAGGAACACTGCACAAAATATTTAAGTATGAAGGAATATAAAATTCAACATTTAGGAGTATAATATCCCACTAATACTCTAACAAGATAAATGCAAAAAATATAGCAATGCTAGACAGCTGCTATCAGATTTGTTTGAAGACATTATCATTTGAGAATGTGTGTATGGTGAGGGAAGACTGAAACCTGTTGTGTATTTGGGGGGAAAGATGTTTTATTCGTACACCTCACCGTCCTGCCTTAAATTTTCTATGTTCCATCTGTTTAAATAACTGTGAATTGAGAATAAAATGTACAGGATTTTTGCTATATCCTGAAAGCACTTTCTGACTTAGAATGACCACAGCTGTCGTCTGTTCCACTGGTCATCCTACCTTGAAATACCTGTGAACAGACTTTCCTTGGGCCCAACTGTTTTTGGAGCCAAAGTGTATTCAGCAATAGCAGGCCCATTGGGAGGTTCATGCATAGATATGGAAAGAAACTTTGTTTTGAAGTTGCATCTATGAACAAGAGTTAATGTTCTTTTAAATTTCCTTTTGTGTCCTGTACTTGGAATATAGGTTTTTATTGCGTTGTTCACATTTGGAAAACCGTATTGGCTTTCTACTTATCAGATCAGATCTACTTATTTGGTTTTTTCCTTTCTACACAAGTTGATGTGAAAAATGGCATCTTTCCTTGTTTTACAGTTAATCTGTAGTCTTACCACAGTCAGTCTAGTATTTTGGATAGCTTTTTTGAATAGCTGGCATTAAAACTTGTAGTTGACAAACTGAGAGGCATAATAATTTGAGTGGCAGCTGTAATGTCAAATGCATACAGAAGAAGACTGTCTATTTCAACCAGAAATAGAAATCTTCCTTTCAAATGTTGTTCACTTACTCAGATGCTGATGGCAGCAAGTCACAATCTGGAATAACATTAGCACTTATTTCAAATAAATAGCTTCTCTCTAGCAATGAGTTTTAATCTGAGCAGCATTGGCTGTTTTCATGACATTGTTTGAATAAAATTTCAAATTAAAGATTAAGGTTTGAAGTTTACAAACTAATACTGTAATCTTCACACTAAAATACAAATTTCAGAAGTGAAATTTGTACTAGTTGTAAATTGCTTGAGCTGTCTGAAATATATGAAGAAGATCTGAGACTACACCAGAAGAAATTTTTCAGTGAATAACTTTCAGGCAGTCCTGGTTTGTAGTCTGTTGTATTGGGGGGTCTTTTTCTCACCCCTTTTCAACCATTTCATATAACTGTTAAATTTGTAAAGGCTTGAGTATAGCAAATCAAATCTCTACCTGTTCTTGGTAGGCAGCTGATCTTCACAATTAGAACTATCCTACATCTAAGCAATTTTATATGGACCCTTGTTACAGTTATTTGAGCACCTTGCAACAACCCTGTGAGGTAGGAAATCTATATCCACATTTTACAGATGAGGAATCAAGTCAGAGAGAGACCAAATTAATTCCAAGAGGAGCTGGAGAGCCTAGATTCTGTTTAAAAATTTCTGGCCCCATGTGACTTGCCAAAATCACAGGAAGGCTGGGGGAGCAAGGAATAGAACATCAGTTTACTGAATCCCAAAGTAGGGCTTGAGCAAGTAGGCCATCCTTCCTGTCCCATGAAATCTGAGGGTCCATGTGCTTCAAATGGAGGTTATTTTTATACATCAGGCTAAATTTGTTTTTTATAAATAAGGATTATTTAACTGAAGTGCAAATTAAAAGTAACAGAGGAAATTGAAAGGTGAAGCTGAGAATGTAAATGGTATCTTTCTAAAATGTCCACCTGTTATACCATTAATCTGTTTGGAAAAAAATGTGCTACACTACTGAAGAGCAGAATGTTTAAATCCACTGCTCTTGGAATGTCTTGAAGCACTATTCTGTAGTACCCAGGATCCCATCATGGTAGGTGCTCTATGAACACAACTATCTCTTCTGGGGGAAAAACTTTGATTTTTCTAATTCCAGTTATTCACGGTGCATTAATGTTGAGTTTAAATCTGGATTTTTATAATTGTTCATTACACATACTGGATTTGACTGAAGCAGAACATTGAAAAATGTATGGATTCTCTTTTTTAAAAAGATGAATATCACCTGGATTTAAGTTCTCAGGCTTCAATAGTGAAGGGAAGAAGGACTGAATCTCTTGCAAAGAGTTTTCCTTTCAAGAATTGGTGTTAAATGGGTATGAAGACTTTTTAAACCTATTCCAACCATGTATAGCTTGGGTTTTGGTTTGAGGCCAGACACTAGCAAAACTAGGGAAGACTTGACATTTGTGTAAAATACATTTCAGCCAGCAAAAAAGCACACTTTCTCCATTAGAAAAAAGTCAGTTTTGGAGAAACAGTAAAAATAAGGAACAAAACTTGTCTTATGGTTTCTGACCTTCATATTAACTAGTCAAGTAACCAACTGCACTATAAAGCAGCTTGAGATTAGCAAGTGGTTGCATTGGTGTAAAAACTCACGATAGCTACTTTCAAATACTCATCCATCTCACAGAAAGTGTGCTCATGGGTACTGTAGGAGATAGTTAAGAAGGCTGTATGGAACAAGAGGGTTTTTGTTGTTAAGGGAAATACTCATCCATTTTTTCTGAAACCCTCTCCTATAGCTTCAACTGCCACTTCTATACCACTGATTAAAGTCTACCTAGCTCTACAGCTATCATTTTTTATTTGTAGTCTCATACCACCTAACAACCCCAGTAATGGATTAGGACCTCGATGTGCTAGGTGCTGTACAAACAATGCAAAGGCAGTCCCATGCCCAAAAGAGCTTATCCAAATACAAGACAAGCTACAACTGCTGGTCACAGACAAGACTGAGGAAACATCTCTAGGTGCTGTCTCCACTACTGCATGTTTTCCTCTGCCTCTTTCAATGTACATTTCCACTATCATTCCCAGGCATAAAATCTAATGCGTCTCTCCCCCCTGCCCCACCAATTCAGCCATGCATTAAAAATCTCCCCTATGGTCACCATCTGCACAAAAATCTTTACTACCTCGTCAGCTCAGGCAGAGTACTCATGTTCAAAATACTGCTGAAGTCCCCTCTTTCAGTATCTTACCTCAGAAGACATTACAGAATCACCTCTTTCTTTGTCTTAAATACAATCCTTCCCATGCTGAAATTCAATCAGTGTAAAATGTATAATGTAAGGCTGGTGCAATAAGTGTTTGTTATACAATTATTTTAAGAAACAAAACAACCAGACATGTTTAGGGGGAGAAAGGGTTAGGTAGTTTATTTTTTTGGGTTGTTTTTTAGATTTCCAATTGATACATGTACAAGCAGTACTTCATAAACACTTTAAATTTCAAATATAACAATTATACTTTGGGTAAAATAGATGACATTTGGTGAGAGTTTGGGAGACAAGGAACATAATAAATTTAGAAAACTGCCAATCTAGTCATCTTATTTGGAGATGTGTAAACATTGATAGCTGCCAGCACTTTGAATGTATAAACAGAACTATATGCACAGAAGTGCATCTTGAGCACTTAAAGAACCACTTTTGTTTTAGCAAACTACTTTCTGTAATCATTACCCTATTTACTCCCCATTCTTCATTATTGCTGATTACTGTGTTTAAACAACTGTCTTCATATTCTTTCAGTATGTCACAAATCAGTTTCTCGCTTCCACCATGGAAGCATCTGTGCTTTTGTAGACAGTGGATTATGGCATCACTGAATAAAATCAAGCATTGGGTATCATATTACAAACAGCTTTTATTTAAACACTAATATGCTGACAACCAGCATACTGGGAATAAAGTTCAGAAGGAAGACTTAATAGGGTTTTATATATTTTTAAATAGAACAGCACTGCAGTGGTTCTTTAAGGGGAGGGACATTAAATACAGTATTGTTGCATCTATATTCCAAATAATAAAAGCCAGATGTGGATGGCTCAATCTTCATTTCAGTATCAATGGAGTTACTGTGCTCAAATACAAGAATGCTGGATAAAACCAGCTAGAATACTTTAAATTATAGGCAGGGCTCTAGCTCTTAGCTATTTATATAAACATGTCTCTTCAGAGACCTTTACATTGATAGATTTTTAGAACCTTTTTAGTGTACTATAATAATAGTTCATCCCAGCTAAAGTCACTTTTATACATTCAAAACAGGTGCATTTTACACAGATTTATTTGTGTAGCTTTTTTTTTGAAAGTTTTTTTTTGTTTTATTAAAAATTCTAAAAGCCTCATTTGCACTGAATTTACTTAAAAAAACAGCTTACAACAAAATCAAACAACGTGAATGTTCACTGGTACTTAAGTTCAAGGGCACAGCCACATGTGTGCTTTTACAGTTTTCTTTAAACAAAATATTTATTTTTTAAATCAGGCCATGTACTCAGCATGGTCATCTTACATTCAGCAGTTTTGTACTAAAAATACTTTTTCTGCAGGAAAGCCCAGCATAAATTTACATATGCTACAAAGTTTTACATTTATTTACATGGCTCTTTTTTCCCCAACCTATTTAAACGTTTCATACTTACCACAAGCAACACTAGTTTAAACAAATTCACATTACAGGGTATCCAATTTAAGACTAGCCCAAACAATTCTATCATTTCAGCTTTTTCAAAGATATAAAACATACAAAAATGCATTTTAAAAACTGCTCAGTGCAATCCCAATAAAGGAAAGGTTTTAGAAGTTTTTTGGCAGTCACCTGGCAGTGCAAAATGCTTTTGTTAGTTGGCACATTTCAAATTGTACAGGTTCAAAATAAAAATGCATTTCTAGATTTTTTAAATGATCAAGATGTCAGGCAATTTTGTCAAATTATTTTTTACATCCTTACAAAACAATCTGGGGGGAGTAAATTTCCTAAAAACATCTAAATTTTAGTCACAAGTTTGTCTGCCTGTCAATCAATGATTAACAAACAAAATAAAAGCTCGCTAATATAATTTAAAAAACTTCTCTCTCCTAGGGGCTAGATGTAGATTTATGTTGTTAAAAAAAAGCTCTTAATTAGCTTTCAACAGGTTTCACACAATTTACTGATCTGAAACAAGTATGAAAGATACTAGTTTAAGGTTTGAGTACTTCTGTAAACTGCTTACTTTTTCCAATCAAAGCTGCATTACATAATGTAAAAGTTGGTTTTCTGCCACAACTTTCTTTCCAGTGGGAAAAAAAATCAGCATATTTTAAGTGGTCACAGTTCAAATTCCAAGAGCAATACAATACATTAGCATTACTGACCACCAAACTTTGTTTAGATTGCATACTGATATTGCAAGTATATAGTTTGTCACAGTAAATGCACACAACTCTGAATGATATGAAGAGTTAAGTTGGACATCTCTTGAAGAGAGGTCCCCACATCATGTGACTCAATTTTTATATGCAGTTAACATCTGATTCCATAAAAAAATTGTGCATTTTGGAACTATGAATTTAAACTAACGTTCTTAAATTTGAAACCCTGTAAAAATTTAAACTTTTCAATTTTTAAAGTTCCATCTCAAGCCTGGACTTTAAGTAAGGTTTTAAGTTGAAAGGTCATTATTTCTTTATCAGAAGGATTAAAGGAAACAGGTACCCAGTGGCTTGGTGGCTTAGGAAGAACACTTGGTGAAGGTGGCTCGCTAAATTTTGCTCCAGCATAGTTCTGATTGGTTTGAGATGTGAAAAGTGAGTTGGGACTTGATAAAGTAGGACTCCAATTCTGATTATTTGGGAAGTGCACAGTGTTCTTGCCCCCATTTTGCATGGCCTGCCATGCAATAGATGATGAGCTACATCCATGTCCTCTTTCTTTCTTCATATAGGTCATCTTCATTTGAGAATTCTGATCTTTGCTCTTTTGCCTGTTATTAAGTTGTTTGTTCTTCTTGGTAATATTTCTAGACTGGGGAACTGGAATGCTGAACCTTTCTCCACCACCCATCTTCAACTTAAATGTCACCTGTATGAAAGGGAGGAACAATAGTCAGTGGGAGCACTGAATGAGACACTGATTTTTCAAGGAAAGAAAGTTAAAAAGTTTGTGAAGTTCTAAACAAAAGAACTGAAGTCAAACTATACTCCCACTAAATTAATTAAAGGCAAATGTATTCCGATAGCAAGAGACTTCAGGTAGAACACATGATACCATTTTATAATTCTCTGATTGGACAGACCTTAATTAAAAATGTGGGGAAGGGATCTTTAAATACCTAGCCCATTTGTAAATGTTAAAACAGAAGTCTAAATGTGTTTATAAATTCTGTAATAGCAAGGTCTAACTATTTTTTTTACAAATTTGATACCACACGTTATTAAGTTAGCCCAGAACTTGGCAGAGATCAGCACTCAAATGAAGAACAGCTAAATCCAGGTAAAGATAGCAGAAGAAACACTTCATAGAGTTACAACACAGACTCATGGTTGAAGATGCATATATAAAATTGGTCCAGTCAGTCCACAGTTGAGAAGTTCTCACAGCTTCCTCATTTATGCTAAACTCTCATATAGCAGTCATGAGTTGACACATTCTGACATCAATGGCTAGATAGGAGACGATATTCCAACCTGGCCGCCGTAAAATAAGCCTCAACTCCCTCCTGACTGAATTCTAGCAATGCAATCTACCTATGACTCTCCAAATAGTATGAAGTGCAGAAGTTCCTCCTCAGCAATACAGGTTACCAGAAGCACATCAAACCTGTCCTCCACTTCTTACACAGGCTCCCCTAGAATAGTGTATCAAATTCAAAATATTAATCCTACTCTTAAAGGTGCTTAATGATACTTGTGATACCTATATCACCCAAAGCTCGGCAGTTGACAACTGATTACTGCACAAGATGTGTGTAGGAGCAGCTTTCTTGGTCCAGTCCAAGAGTGAGGAGCCAACTTCTGCAGAATCTAAGAACCATCACATCCCTCCCTTTCTAGCTGCAAATGCATTTCTTTCAACCTTGCCTTCACCAATAGAAACAGACCGTGTACTGTCTTAAAATTAAAATAAAAACATGGAGCCCCTTCTTCCTGGAGAGAAAGGAAAAAGAAAAGAACCACACTTTTGGTGGCAGATAGCAGATTACTGAAATCCACTCAGATACCATGGTGATGGGCATGGCATAAGAACCTGTAGAGAGAATGAGAATACTATCTGGAATTTAAAATCCAATTTCAAACCACTGCTTTCCAAAGCACTTGCAGCTAAGCTTGTAGCCAAATGACTTTCTTCCCCACTCACATCTTCCACACTCATTATTATCCATTTACCTTTCAGTCTTCTTTTCCAACTCTCCAGCCTCCACCTCTCGTCCCCTTTCCTGCTGCCAAGCCTGAAAGAGTAGGTGCTGTCTTCTGTTGGATCCCTTCCTTTGGCTCAGAATGGAAGTTTTCATGGGCTGATCTGCTGTGTTCAGCCAGGAAGCCGAGCCCAACATCGGATTCTCAGCACACAGGCTCCAGAGGAGAAGTCTAAGCTATGAAGACAAAAAGCAAAACATTTGAACTCAGGTAAGGGAAAAACAGGTGCTAGCCAAAAAAACAATTTGGGATTGAAACTAACTACCATTTGCAGCAATTTCTAAAAAAGGGAGGGGCTGGAAAGAATTCACACAAGGGACAAATACAAATAATTTGTCCATCTTGGATCTGAAAAACATGGGGATAATATTGATTTCACACAGATGTTTTCTGCAAGGCTGAATTATTGTATACTTTATTTGTATGCTACCAAGAGCATACCAGCCATGTTACAGAGATAAAAATTTGCTATATTACTAATACTCTAAGCTCTTATTTTTGCCTATAGCTTTATAAAGCACGAAAAGGCAAGCAGGACTTGGCTCTTTATCTAAAGAGTCAAATATAATGGGAGGACAGTGATTTGGGATAGAGTCCCAATGTGTTAACACCTCCCCGGGGCACTCCCGTTTAAGTCAACAGAACTGCTCACAAAAGCAGGCAGGCACTAGGGTAGAACAGGAGAGTGTTTGCAGATACCAGCCCTAACTTTCCATTTAAAACATTTACAGTCAAACCTTCAGACACTTCCCCTTTCGGTACAGCTCACCCAGTCGGATGACTGAGCTCTCCAGCTGATGCTCTCCATTTAACAGTAACAGGATACACATCCTCAGTCTCTAGTCCATGTACTGAGTAGCCCAATGAACTCATATCTTCCCCACCACCACCCTCATGGTATCAAATCAATAAGAGGATCGGGTCATTAGCTCATCAAATTAGTTCGTGTTAAACTGCCCCGCCCCCACTGTCCCACGCCCTCCCCTGAAGCGCTGCAATGAACCAGCCACCCGCTCCGCCCACCTTTCCAGTACTTTGTTGTGACCACGGGCCGGCTCGTGACTATTCAGTACAGGGGCTGTGGGTCGGAGGGTTCCACACGTGCGCGCCAGGGTCCTCTCCCCCCCACGGCACATAACAGGGGCTTGTTACTCCCGGCCCGGGTTACCGTTCCCCAGCCCCGTTGGGAGCTTCCTTTCCTCGGCCACAAAGTTCCCCCCAACTCTTCGCCCCCCGCCGGATCCTCCCATCCCCCAGAATCCTCCGCGGATTTCGCCCCCCCCCCCCCCATCCGCCGCCGCCGCCTCCTCCTCCTCCTCCAACCGTCTCCCCAGCGCCCCCAAACCACCGGGCAGCCCGGTGTCAACAACATGGCGGCGGCGGCGCTCGGCTCATCCCGTGTCCCCTCCCCCGCTTACCGACTTCTGTCCCTCTCACTCGCTCACCCACCCCAAGCCTCCGGCAATCGGCTCCCACTGCCTCTCCGCCGGCAACGCCACACCCAGAGCCCCCCAAAGCGCAGCCCGGGCCGCGGCTCCGCTGCTGCTCCGCTCGCTCCCTTCGTCACCCACACAAAATGGCGGCCGCCTTCCTGCGCTGGATACCGCCAGCCGTCACCCGCCCCTTCTCCCGGCATTGACCAATGGGAGCGCGAGGCATCCCCGCCCCGGCCAATAGGAGCCAGACCAGCCTGTTGCTGGGGCGGAAAGGAGGCAGGGTGGGGAGCTTGAAGCTGCTGTTGTTGTAGGTTTGAATCGCCTCAGAGAGGAGCATGTCGGGAAGGGAAAGAGAGAGGGCTCAGGGGGTCCCACAGGGTCAGGGAAAGGGGCTGTTCCTGGAGTGGGGAGCTGGGGGGCCAGACTGAGGGGAAAAGGGGCAGCTCATGGAGGAGGGAGCGGGTGGGGGCACAGTGAGAGGAAAGGAGGTGCTCAGAGGGAGGAAATGGGGGGTCCCACAAGAGAAAGAGGCTGTTCATGGAGTAAGACGTTGGGGGTAACTGAGAAGGGGCTGCTCAGTGAGGGAGTTGCACTGTAAGGGGCGGGGCCGTCCCCAGCAATTTCTCTGGCCCCTCATCAATCATTCCTAAATTAGACACCTCCCAGGAAATACCAATGTCATTTCCCCTTTATATCCAGCACCGTCCTGCTCTCTGATGGAGTCCACAACTGAAGTTGGTCCACTAAAAGATACTACCTCACTCACCTTGTCTCTCCAATATCCTGGGACCAACCTGGCTACAATGGAAGATATTGAATGATGCTGTTTGGAATGGAAACTCCGCAGCATAAAGAAAAAGGAACCCATTGCAACATCTGCTTCCCGAGCAAATGCGAGAAATGAAACATCATTCCCAGAGGACTCAGCATGTGTTACCTGCTGACCACTACGAACAACTCCCAATATGCTGAACAGCTCTGTAGAAGGGCTTCAGAAAAACTAGGGCACCATCTCCTCCACCTCACATACTCCAAAACAGACATCAAAAACATTTCAGAAGTTGGTCCCAATAAAAGATATCACCTCACCCCTCCCTTGTCGCTCTAGAGTCCACACCACATATGCTGTGTCTTCCCATCCAGCTCGAGTCCACATGCAGTACTGCCAACCCTTCCGATGAAAAAAATCATGAGACAGCCCACTAAAATTGTGAGGTTTTCATTTATTTATTTATTTTGGTTTTTGCCCTCTGGTTTCTGAGCCTTTAGAGTCCACTTGCTTCCTGTTTTTAGGCTTTTCTCCAAATGAGGAGGACTAGAAACTTTTGAAAATAAAAGCTGAGATTTTCATGCAATTTCCTGATTTCAATAGCTGGAACTTTAAAAAAAGATTCCAAATCACAAGACTCTCAATAAAAATCACAAAAGCTAGCAACAACATACATGTACAGATGCACATACACACACCTCCAACTAGAAAATGCCACCCTGCTAGTCCATACAAATACCCCATTGTGCTTTCCCATCCTGATAGACTCCATATGTGCTTGCAGCATACGAGATGTATGAATTCTTCCAAGCACAAAGAGTGTGTGTAAGTTTATGAAAGGCTTAGGCACAACATTTAATAAACCATTTTTAAACAAAGTTAAAATACAGCTTCCCATAAACAACATGAAATATTCCCCATATCCATCATCACCCAAGCTCAAGACATATTCTGAGAAAAAAAATAGTTCTACACTATTTTCTAATAATAAACATACTGTCCCTATTTTGCCAACAAGGGAAACAAATTCAAGAGGTAAAGTCCCTCCATTGAAAATACCCTTGCCAACATCCCTGATGTTTATATTTGATAATTATCAGTTCAAGCAACCTACCTGATTTAAACTGCCTGCGTGGCACATGACATATGGCCTCTCCAAGACGCAGAGCTTATATACATATATGTCTTCTACCCTCTTTGAATCTCATATATAGATTCTTGTTGAGATCTTGGCTTGCATCTGAAGTGTTAAGTGACCAAATACCATCAAAGATGGACAGTTCTTCCTTAGAGAAGAAAGGATCCTTTGTGTGATTTATACATAGATTTCAGGATATTTTATTAAACAAACAGGCTTACTGATAGTATATACAGCACAGTCATTTGAAATAATCAGTTATATCATTTATAATGTTGCCCTTCTCCCAGGAGAGGAAAGGGATTTCTGACTGCATCTTTTAGAAGTATGAGTTAGAGATTTGAATACAATTTCCCCAAAGATGAGTTTAAATCTTTTTTTAATGTTCTTGTTTCTAAAGATGTAACCCAGCAGCGTTGTGCACTCAACTCTCTGTTAATCAAAGTTTGAACAGATATTTTAAATGTTTTTGTAAAAAGTGATTATTGATAAATAAAACAAAAAGTATATCAGCTGTATGAAATCGGATTTTCACATGACCAAGCCCATATATTACTACATACTAGCCTAAGAATTAACATTTACTAGCTCACTCCCTTATTAACATAGCTTCTGGGGCCTATTTCCAAGCATTAATACCAGTGCAATATATGTCTGTACTTGCCATTTACATTCCAGAACACTTAGGAATCTGTTTAGTGATTTCTGTTGAGATTATTTTGTACTTGTCTTCCCATAGCAATGCTGAACAGAAACAGAATAAATAATTAATAAGCAATATATTTATGAGTTTTTCTTTTAATTTTTAGGGCCCTTGAAAGGTTTCAAATTTACCACACTGGATACTGACATCTTCCATTTATCAACAAACTAAGAACAGCACAAAGAGAGCAGGCAGAAATAGCCAAGCTCCAACATGCATAATCCCTAAATTAGAGGAACTATCAATGAGGCAAGAAAGTAGTTTAGGGCTTGTCTATACTTAAAAGACTGCAGCGGCAACTGCGCCACTGTAGCGCTTCAGTGAAGACACCGACAGAAGGGCTTCTCTTGTCGGCGTGGGTGCAAGCGCTCCTGGTGAGGGGACACACCACCAACAGAAAGAGGGTAGTGTGGACATGAAAAACAGCAGTAATTACTGCAGTGGCTCTAAGGCTAGGTCTACACTACCCGCCTGAATCGGCGGGTAGAAATCGACCGCTCGGGGATCGATTTATCGCGTCCCGTTGGGACGCGACAATCAATCCCCAAATCGGCGCTCTTACTCCACCAGCGGAGGTGGGAGTAAGCGCCGTCGACAGAAAGCCGCAGAAGTCGATTTTGCCGCCGTCCTCACAGCGGGGTAAGTCGGCTGCGATACGTCGAATTCAGCTACGCTATTCATGTAGCTGAATTTGCGTATCTTAAATCGACTCCCCCCTGTAGTGTAGATGTACCCTAAGTTAACCTAACATAGGTCAATTTAATTTGTAGTGTAGACACATGGCCTTAGTACCTTTTCCAGACCTGAAGGAGAGGTCTGTATAGCTCAAAAGTTTCTCTCTCTCACCAGCAGAAGTTGTTCCAATAAAAGATATTACCTCACCCAGCTTGTATTTATAATATCCTGGGACCTACATGGCTACAACAACACTGCATACAGCTCTGATAAAGACAGCTGTGTCAATTGAGGTGGAAGGCAGTGGATCTCAATTCCTGTCTTCAAATAAATGATCATAAGAAACATTTGCTGGAATCTTTGGATATTAAGACTACATATTGGTCACAAATTATATCTGGTGTGTCATATTAGTAGTTGGTTAACTAGGGCCTTTAAAATTGTTTGATTCAATTCTCCCTGATTTTTTGTTAACTGTGAGATAAGAAAAGGCTTCAGTACTTCATGACCCTTGTATGTTTAGTCTGCCTGAAATTATGTACTCTTTTGGGCACTTGTTTATTGTGGCAACACTTGTATAGTTTATCATGCTAAAGTATTTTGAATTAAAATGAAACATTATCACTAGTAATGTTATCAGTAAATTGCTTTTTTGTGTATTAGTGTTAAACTGTTTCATTTTTAACAGAATACAATTTTCGCCTTCCTCTGCAGCGTGGGGCACGGGTCACTTGCTGGAAGATTCTCTGCACTTTGAAGTCTTTAAACCATGATTTGAGGACTTCAATGGCTCAGACACGGGTTTGTTACGGGAGTGGGTGGGTGTGATTCTGTGGCCTGCATTGTGCAGGAGGTCAGACTAGATGATCGTAATGCTCCCTTCTGACCTTAAAGTCTATGAGTCAATGTCTGTCTATATCCAGGGTGCCCATCACCACAGTATCTATGGGCAAATAGTTTGCACCAAGGAGCCATTTATGGGATTAGAATAACATGAGATCTCGTCTTCTCATAGTATTTCAGTTTGCATGGGAAAAAGACAAAGCCTGATTGCACATTATTGCAACTCAAATATAAATCCCATAGGGATTAAAAAAATATATGAAAATCAAACAAATCATAGAACCTTTAAACACACCCTGTCTCATGCCTGGTGTTATATATGTTATATATAACATAAGAGTTAGTAACATAGTAATTGCCATGTAGGATCGCACCTCAGTGATCATTCTAATTCAATATTCTGGTAGTGGTCAATACCAGCTGCTTCGGAGAAAGGTGTAAATTCCCAATAATGGCTAATTATGGCATAACCTAATCAGAGAGTTTATTTCTAACCCTAGGTGAAGCACTAAAGCATGGGGGTTCATATACCTTATAATATTTTTAATCCTATCTGATGTAACTGTGGCGGTAAAAACAACGTTTTTTTAACAGTGTGTGAAGGACAAAGCAAAACATTTTCATGAAACTATTGGGTCATCCTTTTTTAAAAAATGTTATTTAAAAATAAAATTACAAATCCTGACCTATCACAGGAACTTTTGTGTGACTGATATTTGTACTTGTATTTTTTCTACTAAATACAAACACTTTCTTCACCCTAACACTTATTTATCAAGAACTGAGTCCCATGATCAATTCATACTGTATAAATTACTGCCTTTGCTGCTAGCCAAACCACTGCTTTCTAACCATTTCCAGGCCAACATGCATCAGGCCATGTGGGTCAAATCACCAAATGATTCCTTAACTTGTGACCATCTTTAAAAATCCACATTCTCTGAAACCCTTTTGAATGTGTTGTTTTGTCTGCAGTCAATTTCAAGCTCCCTCTTTAATTATGTGTTTTAAATTGATAATCATGAAGCTGAGTTCAAAGTGATAATTGTACATCCACATGTCTCCAATGAATTTGGACCCTTTTCAAATTCATGCTATTCATTATTAAGCACAGGAATGAATCCCATAGCTCCTTCAATTTCCAACTGTACATTTTTGTAGTAGTTAATACTGCATATGGAAGGACAAAAACTGCATCAACAGCTAAAAGAATTTACTTGTTCAGCATATTTGAAACAATTTTCTGTGTCCAAAGTTTCCCCAGCTGGATCTGAACTAAGTGAGTTGTTCAACCACGCTGCATATTTTATTATCTGGATGAATCAGAATTCATAAAGCTTAAGTCTACTAGAGCTTCTCATTTAAGTCTGATAGAAAAATATGCATTACATATTAAACCTGTTCTTCACACACACACACACACACACGCCCTCACATTGTTTACAGAGGAAGGACCTCAAAATGAATAGTAGCCCAAAAGTTAAAATAAGAAACTCTAAATGGCTGTGTAGTTCAGTTGATTTCAGTTCCAGTGGTAAGGAATGTCCCCATTTAAGATATTTGGCAACTTAATACAATTGTTTTACTTCCTTTATCTATTTCCTCATGCAGCTGTGCCATATTCTTCTAAATGTTATTTGAAAAGAAATATATCAATTAGTTTTCACATCTCAAATTTTTATTTATTTTTAAATGCCAATATCTAATACAGCATGAATGTAAAGGTTTTCATGATTTACTTTATGAACAAATACTAGGACTGTGCTGTGGGACTGGATTCTAAGGAATCTGAATAAGTCAGAATATCTTGGCATTTATATATATGTTTTCATGTTTTTTTCTTTGATTCAAAGGACCATTTATAGTGCTGAAATAAAAACAAGATTTGGTGTTCACTGTATTTCCAGCATCCAGGAACTAAAATGCTGCAAGAAAGAATCAATGAGGAGCCTTTAAAAATCATAAAGTCCTAAATACAAGGAACCTGTGCACTCCCCTAAAAAGAACTAGAAAATGAAACTGACTAGAAACAAAAGGGAAAGTGACCAGTCCGGTTTCATTTAACAAGAAGAATAAAATGTAAAAAGTAGAAATCAAGGCTGGTCTTGTGATTAAGTCACTGCTCTGGAATTCAGTATTATGTTTCACTGTATACAAACAGAGAAATTGAATACAGAACATAAAGGACTCTTGATGGAATGTTGAAACATACTGCTACTTTTTCCTTAGAATTCAGAATGATAACACACAAGAACCCAAAACACAGAGAGGCAAAACAGGCTGCTTCCTAAAACAGAAAGGCTCCGCTCACCCCACCTTCTTCTACAGAGGCTGGCTAAAAACAGACTCTGCTAGGCCCAGATCGAAAGCTTCCCTACAGAGCCCCCTAGCCCCAGGCAGGATAAGGAAAAAAACATGAGGATTTAAAGCGATAGCTTACAATTTTAATACAGTTTTTAGGAGTTTTGGGTTCAGTTCCTAGTTTGCCACAGATTCCCTGTGTGATCTTGGACAAATCACCTAATCTATCTGTGCCTGAGTTCCCCATCTGTAAAATGCGGATAGTAATACTTCCCTTCTCCCAGCCTTTGTCTGTTTAGCCTGGAAGCTCTTTGGGATAGAGACTGTATCTTAGGCCTGGTCAACTCCACAAAGTTTTACTAATAAACTAGCGTTATCTTGGCCCATGTTTGGGAGCATCAACAACAGTAAAACTCTGAATTTTTGTCTATCAAGTTAAACCACCTCCCTGAATTACATAAATCCTCTACTGGCATTGTTCCTCCACTACCATGTCTATATGGATGACGCATGTACCTGTATTTATATATATAGCACCTGGGGCTCTCAGGTCTCAGTTGGAGCCTTTAAGCACTGTTGGAATGGAGACAATAACAATCAGACAGTAGGGTAATTGGATCTTTAAAAATATTTTGTTTTAATAATCTAATGTGTTATGAGTAACAGAGATAAGGAATGATATTTTAATACAGGGGTTCTCAAACTGGGGGTTGGGACCCCTCAGGGGGTCGCGAGGTTATTACATGGGGGGGTCGCGAGCTGTCAGCCTCCACCCCAAACCCCGTTTTGCCTCCAGCATTTATAATGGTGTTAAATATATAAAAAAGTGTTTTTAATTTATAAGGGGGGGGTCGCACTCAGAGGCTTGCTATGTGAAAGGGGTCACCAGTACAAAAGTTTGAGAATCACTGTTTTAATATATACATTTATAGTGACATAGTCTCTAAAACAGATAGACTGTTCGGGCTTTTCTGTGAAGAATTACAATGTATGTGTGTGTTCTTTCTCCCCTTTGCATTAGGACATCTCGCTTCCTTTCATGTCTGAGATTCTTCTAGTATCTTACATTGAAACATCAGGCTGTAGAAACAGGACTCCCTGTATTGTATACAACTACTTGGGCCTTGAAACTGCAGTAGTTATCGCAAATAAATAACTGTTCTCCCATGCATATCAGCTCATTACTCAATGTGATAAAATCCTTATTTTGTTTGCATTGGCTGAAATGTCACTTCATCCTGTGATTTATAGATGTTTTTCAATCTGAACTATGTCAAGAACAGGTTCCTGATAACCGTTTGAGTTTAGAAATAACATGTTACATGCTACAAATGTACCCTCTGAGCTATGGTAGAGAGTTACAGTGTATTTTTAACTCAGACCAAGAATGACACAAGGACTGGTTGTTTTTTCCTTGCTATCTCTTTCTAGATATTTAAAAAGACATCTTGTCTCTTTCTGTATCAGTTTGGGGTCAGGCTGACATCCAGTCAGCTGGACATACATGGGAATGGAAAAAGATAGTGGTAAACAAGCCACATATCTGCACAGAAACTCTTCAGCTACAACATGCCAGGAAAATGTGTGCACGCTCAAAAAAAGGTTGTGCCATTGATTGGGTTCAAAGAGGAGTTCAGCGTTTATTTCAAAGTGAAAGACAGAGGTTAGCCAGTCTAGACACAGCGCTCAATATAAAACCTAAAAAAGAGCCAGCATTTCACACGATGTAGTGGTAGCTCTGAAACCATAGTCAGGATACCCCCTTCCAGTGGTACTCTGGGGCCAGGAGAGAACTCTCACAGCATAGTCATTTGTTTTGGGCTGCTGTAGGCAGCCCTATTTAGGTTCTTCCCCATCCCCAGGTCTCAATGCAGAGGATGTATTGGGGATGTGAGTGGACAGTACTGTGCCTCATGCCGCTCTGGCCATTCTGACTTGCACCACGAGCCACGGGGTGCCCTGAGGAGACTGCCTACATTGTGCCATGAGCCATTTTGTCCCCCAGAGCAACCACTGCATATTAGGTGGCTTAAAGCCCCAGTCACCTTCCAGACTGCACTTCCTGAAGGTACAGCACAGAATGTCTGACTCAGTCTTTATTCTAGCTCTCCCGCATCACTAACATCTGGACTATTTGATCTTGGGGAAACACATCCTGGGGAGACATCTCAAACACAACTCTGATGCTACTGTGAGTCTTCTCTCCTCCTTTCCAATGGCTCTGCTGCTAAGAGATTCTACTGCAATGTGCATCCCAGTGGTTCCTCTTTTATTGACTCACTGTGACTGTTACAGAAGGTCAAACGGAACATGTTTTTTTAGGCAGGGTCTGCCTTGGGGTTAATTATTTCCCTTCAATTCTGTCCCACTTCAGTAGCTCCACTACCAGGAGCAACTAAGCAAGTCTTCTGTGGTCACTATAATTTTTCATATTGTGTCATCTAATCCTCCTGAAAGCATGTCCAAATGACACATATTAAGAACATCCAGGGCCAGCCCTAGACCAAATGGTGCCCCAGGCAAGGAGTGTCTTCAGCACCCTCCCCCCCCCCCACACACACACACACCCTATTTGTTAAACTTTTGAATACCTTATTTTTTATTGCATTTGTAGCCCATTTTACGATTTTGATCCACAATTTGGAAACATGATTTTTCCCTGTCATATAAGACAATAAATTTCCACATTAGGGTCTGTAAATCTGTATTTATTCATGCCACATATAAGCAAATGAATTGATTTCCTCTAAGCTTACTGAAGCTTTTTAATTTTAAGAATAACTGAAATGTACTAACCTCAAGAAATTGAACCGGGCCCCAACATTGGGCAGACCAGTATTAAATAGCATTACATAGGTGACAGCCTCAGAATGTTAACCCTAGTCCTTTCGTTCAAAGAGTCGCTATTCTTGACTTTGCCCTCGTGAACTGAAGCACAGCGTCAGAGAGATTCAAAGACTGGCCAATGGCATTTTCAAGCCTTAAAATAACAAGCGATTCTAGGAGGTTAATGAAAAAATTAATCCAGGTACAGAATACCTGAAACATTTTACTTCAAACATTCTATTTGCTCTTTTGTCACTAACAACAGAAACAGCACCCCGAGCCTGGCACCCTCTCAACCCCGGCACCCCAGGTTGCCTGCCCCTAAATCAGGCCCTGAGAACATCAAGAGCCATGAGAAGCTCATCTACATCAATGTTGCTGCCAAAAGTGGAGTTGCACCAGTGCTAGCCACTGTATGAAGCTTTTGCACAAAAACTCCAGTGTAGACAAAGCCTTGGAATCCAGGCCTCCATGATCCCAAATCCAAGTGTATCACCTCAAACTGTGATCTTGTCCAATCTTATAAACTAAGCATGTTTGTGCCAGGTCAGTGGCTGGGTGGGAGACTTCAAACGCCTATCAGTGGCGCTGCCTGAGGAACTGGTGTTGGTGAGTCAGTATTGAGCAAGTGCCTTGGTATTGTTTGATGGATGATTTGCTGCCGGAGGCACCCAGTTTTGTGTGAATCATACACTATAAGTACTTAATCACTCATGGTTTTTATGGGAGTCAGATGCTAGTGTCGGTTTCCCAGCCAAACATAAACGTAGATAAATAGAATCAACCTACCTAAACTCTAATGTGTCAATTTCTGCTTACATTTAAAAATTTCTGCATGAAAGTAGGTTATTGAGAAGGAGGAAATATATGACCATCCTTTACTCAGAATTTTGCCAATAGCCAGATAGCAGCATTTCTTAAGGACCTTGGGTTTTCAACAGTCATCATAAAATACTCTTAGGTTCAGAAAATCCACAGAAAAAAGTGATGCATGCTACCTAGCTATTGTTCTGTCATGGGTCATTTATCCAGAATCCATGAAGCTTGACAAAGTCATCGCAGTTCATGTGTCCACAGGTCACCAAGTCTGCTAATATCTCAATGGCTTCAAACAAAGAAAGAATGACGTCCCTCTTCTCACTTGATTCCTGTGTTCTCCAGTTAAAGCTGAAAGCTCATTCTTTGAAATGTATCATTCTTGTATGTAGAGCAATTAGCAAAGGGGCTTGATGTGAATTTGCTGTAATTAAATGCTTGACACTCTCCCCTCTCCTCTCCGCAGCTCCCAGAAGACACAAAGTTTCCTGGGGATTATCTTGGTTTCCCACATCATTCGACCCATAGAAAAGTCAATTGAATGCTCTATTGAAAGTGTGAGGAGAGAGGATGCATTATTCTGTTTTATGTTTTAATTCTGAGTTATTCTGACTCTCTATTGAGAATTTGAAAAGTGCTGAAAGGGTCTCGCTTATTTTGATTTGTCACAGCATACAGGTTTTTCCTTTACTTTTTACTGAATAACCTTGAGAAATGTAGGTAACGTTATTGGTGTATTGGTTAAACAAATCCAAACTAATTTGCCCTCTATAAACCAGTCCACATGAATGCTTATATTTCCCATGTTGCAGTCAGCCTGTATTCCCATGTTGCCTTTTTGTTGGTATGCTATCAAGTCTACTTTGTGCTTTCTACATAAGAGAAAGCAAAAATTATTATTGGCATTGGGCTGTATCAGGAAATCCCCAAACTCTTTAATATTCTTCTCATCAGGTTGTTGATTATAATCCAGTCGCTTTGGTCCTTCTAATGTTAATACAGCCACACATCTGTTTCACAAAGATGCCCCTGTAACTAATTTCTGGCACGGTGTTCCAAACATTACCTCTGATAGAGAATCATATGCATATGTTGTGCCTGATACAGCTGCTCTTGAATATTCTCAGTGTAAACATTCCAAAAAGATGAGACATAAACAGGTATGTTCCAAGAACTTGAAGCTGTTTATGGAAGCATTTTTTTTTTCAAATAACTAATACGAGCCTGGCAGGGTTCCTATACTCCCTACATAAGTGATCTGAATTAAATCAATAAGCACCGGTACTTGAGGAACATTATCTGCACAGTTAGATTCCTCCCTGACACTGCTCAAAGCATGGTTATATGCTCAGAACTAACACTAAAAATGGCTTGCCGGTTCATTGTGTCTCAGCAGCATCCAAATAAAATTTGTTCACTGTACAAGAGACGATAAAGTTTTTTCTGCATGCCCACTCTGTGATCTCAGTGGTTTATGCATTGGCCTGTTAAACCCAGGGTTGTAAATTCAATCCTTGAGGGGGCCATTTAGGGGTCTGGAGCAAAAATCTGTGAACTCAGCCTAAAATTACACTGGCTTCTTCCTGGGTCTTGTAATATTGCCAGTAACAATATTTCTGCCCTCAGCTAGACCTGTGCAGCTCCTAAATCTTCACATTCAGTCCTCAGTCACATCTGTGCAACTTTATTGTCTGTCTAGTAATAATACAAATCAAAGGAAGAGAAATATTATATTTAATATACATGCAGAATTATTTTTGTTTTTTCCCAAAGTTTTCCAAGAGGCACTAGTAGCTCTTTAGATCACCATATACAGAATATTCCCAATAGAGAGTCAGAATCTGCACAGTTAGAATTAAATATGCATTGATGGAGGTTATATTTCTGGCTCCCAGGCCCTCTGTATTGGTAGTGAAGGAATTTGTATCCTTTTGGTCCATTAATTTATGACTGAAAGGGAAGGTAGAAATCCATCAGTTTAAAGGGACAGAGTCAGCTTCAAATTTTTAGGCTTGGTTAAAAATAATTTAACAAGACCTAATATTTATCAAATACTCTTATTTCTGCTGAAATATATTTTTGTTTGGTAGGATGTAAGCATTCACTTGCCCTGTTTGCAACCCAAACATTAAAACTAGAAACCTTTTGCTAGAAAGGGGAACTGAGCAAAAACAAAAATGAAACTGACTAATCTATTTTCATTTGAAATGTAAAAAAGGAAAACCAAGAGCATAAATGGTGAAATGCAGGGCCAGCTCCAGGCACCAGCTTACCAAGCAGGTGCTTGGGGCGGCCACTTCGGAGAGGGGCGGCACGTCCAGCTATTCGGCGGCAATTCGGCGGAGGGTCCCTCACTCCTGCTCGGAGCGAAGGACCTTCCACTGAATTGCTGCTGCAGATCACGATCGCGGCTTTTTTTGTTTGTTTGTTTGTTTGTTTGGCTGCTTGGGGTGGCCAAAACCCTGAAGCCGGCCCTGGTGAAATGCGCACTGTTTTGCAATGTATTTAACTTTTAATGACCTACAGTGTTATTAGTAACAAATCATATGTAATAACTAAAAACATGACTAACTTGACCGTGACCCTTTAAGATGTTTTTTGCTTAAAACCAGTAATTCTTTTGATGTGAAAAGGAAATTTGGTGTACAGCCAGGACAAAATTTAGGGAAAGGGCTAGGGATTTGTTGCGGAAAACTTTTGACAACAGCCAGGATAAGATATTTAACTCTGAAAAGGGACTGTTTTACATGACCAGCATATTTATTTTCTATATACACCTGGCACAAGGTGCCATTGTTGTGAGTTTCAGGGTAAAGAATGGATTTTCAAAAGGAGTTCACCTTCTCACAGAAAATGCACACTAGAATAATGACAGGTTTCAGAGTAGCAGCCGTGTTAGTCTGTATCCGCAAAAAGAACAGGAGTACTTGTGGCACCTTAGAGACTAACAAATTTATTTGAACATAAGCTTTTGTGGGCTACAGCCCACTTCTTCCATTCTATGCATCCGAAGAAGTGGGCTGTAGCCCACGAAAGCTTATGCTCAAATAATTTTGTTAGTCTCTAAGGTGCCACAAGTCCTCCTGTTCTTTTTACACTAGAGTAAGCAGGCCGTGTGGTTTGTGAAAGGGAACTGGCCCGGCCATTAGGAGACCTGAGTGCTAGTCCTGGCTCTCCTGCAGTATGGCTTTGGGTGAGTCACTTCATCTGTCTGTCCCTGTTTCCGGTCCCGCCCTTTGCCTGGCTTGTCTATTTCAATTTTAAGCTCTTTGCTTCTTAATATGTGTTTGTACCTGGCCTAGCACAATGCGGCCCTGCTCTCGACTGGGGCCGCTAGGTTCTACTGTAATACAAACAAATAATAATAGACTATCATTGGCCATTGAAAGCTTTTCATATCCATCATGTTAATTCCTCATATACTTCCCGTGAAAACAAATATAGTTTGAAAAAAACCTTGTCCCAGCAGGGTCTAAGGATTAAAGGTTTTTATTTCATATCCTTTTCTAACATGAGAAAGAAAGAGGAAACAGATCAAAGAGGAGACACTATATTTCCACATTTGCTATCTTCTCCTCAATCTCTGTTTTTTTCTTACCCTGGTTTAAAGCTTGCCTGTTTTGTGCTCCTTCTTTTACAGTATTGCTGAACGGAATCCAAAATAGAGGCTGACGTATTTATAGAATAAGCCCTTCACATGGAGGCAGAGCAGAGCTAGAGATCCTATATACACAGCTCTGGTATATCTACTTTACATCAGCATCTACTTCAGGAGGAGAGATAGCAATTGCGGGGAAAGGTCAAGGGTGTTTGTACAGAGCTGGTTCACTTTATATACACCCTTTGTTTTGTTTTGATTCTTCACTTGTATTTGTACTGAGTAATCATGTTTTATAATAGAACTGCAAAATATTGTGCATTGCATCACAAAATGTGGAATAGAAAATAATAAATTAAATCTTGCACTTTTGGTTAAACTGCACCAGGTGGGAGTATTTGATAAAGAAAACAAGCCAAAGGTTGCTTTTACATTATGAATTTTAACTCCATAATTCTTTCAAAATGATGTCTATATGGCTTCACAAATTGCTTCCTACAATGATGTATTAAAGCCTGAATTAGTACCCTTATTTGGGACTGTTGCTAGAGTTAAGAACTGTTCAACATAAGAGTGGTAAAATAGGGTCCTTAGCAATTTAAACATTTAGTTTTTGGTAATAAAAATGGTTGTATGGATGATGTGTTTATAATATCTTACTTCTATACATACCTTTCATCCCAGAGCGCTAAGGAATCGTATCCACCACTGAAATGCAGCCATCTCTGGGGTGGAACTTAGCAGCTGTTTAGCCTCATACAGCAATTATTATAGCATTTTATTTATGTTACAATAGAGGCCAAATTGTGTATGTCTCCGCAAAACATAATCTCCATCAAGTGTACCTTCATGCCATGCTGGGGCATTGGGGTCAGTGCTTACTCAGCAGGAATAGTGCCATCTCCTGAATTACACTTTACTCCCAGCAGTACACTTTCCTCTAGCAACACTCTGGGGCCCTGAGGTTAGTGCTAATTTGGAGGATGGAGTGCCCCCTACTGGATCACCCACACTTCAGCTTACATCACCAAAGTGTTCACTAGAAGTCCTTAATTCAATCACAGAGACAGCTCAGTGATGTTCATTTGAGGCGGTCTGATACAATCACAGAGCAAGAGGTTTGCACTTTTTGCCAAGAGTCTATTATAAACATCAAAGGTTCATGCCTTACTCACATTTTTTTTTTTTACAAGCTTGGATGAGTTGCATAATTTAAACTCCTCCAGTCTGGTGCAGTATATTCAGATCTTCTTTCAGTGCCATGGTTGCCCTTATGTATAGAACTATTTTGTTCATTTCACTTCTGCTGGGCTCCAAGCAGACAGAAAAAGCAGAACCTGTCTTTGTGGGAATGTCAACATTAATAATTAATTTCAACCGCTTGGCTCAGGGGTGAGGATTTTCTAACACAAGCCTGTTGACAGACATGCTGGCTGCTGGTGATGCCAAGGGGAAGTTCATACAGCCTCACGTTTTAAATCCAGAACAGAAGGGAGTAAAAATAATAAGATGATACAATCAATTTATAAGCACTTGCGTCCACTCTGGCAAGACAATTTTACTTTATACCAGATGCCAGAAAGCCTTATTAAAAGGCATAGTGTTCCCTCAGTTATATTCCTGTAACATTGTTTTTCTCTTATAACATTCATTCTTTTGTCAGAAACTATGATTATTTTTGCAAATACAGGAAACTTTGTTTTATGGTTCAAAGAATCAGGCTGGAAATAAAGATGCAATCTAGCAGGGATTGGTTTGGGTTCCGATGCTGGCTTTCAAACTGAGGACCAGCTGTATTATTCTGCGGTCAGTCTATTCTTTCCTTGCTGTGTGTAGCTCCCATTAATAATTATTGTTTATGTTGCAGTAGTGCCCCAGATGTGCTAAGTGTCTTCCAAACAGATAGGAAGAGATAGCTAAGGCTGTTACCAGCTCACATTGCCAGGGGATAATTTATAGCTCTTAAAGCCATGTTTCCTAGTGATCAAGTGAGCTATTATTACAGTTCTGTAGCAGAGGTTTCGGGTAGTTCTAGCAGATGTAGGAAATATAAGAATATACCAGGAAATATTTTACATCAGAGGTGGGTAACCTGCGGCCCATGGGCTGCACACGGCCCATCAGGTTAATCTGATTGCGGGCCACGAGACATTTTGCTGACGTCGACCGTCCGCAGGCACAGCCCCCCACAGCTCCCAGTGGCTGCGGTTCGCTGTTCCCAGCCAATGGGAGCTGTGGGAAGTGGCAGCCAACACATTCCCGTGGCTTGCTGCTTCCCGCAGCTCCCATTGGCCAGGAATGGTGAACCATGGCCACTGGGAGCTGTGGTGGGCTGTGCCTGTGGACAGTCAACATCAGCAAAACGTCTCGTGGCCCGCAATCAGATTACCCTGATGGGCCGCAGGTTGCCCACCACTGCTTTACATTATTATAATATATTTGTCCTGGATGATCCCAAGGCCTTTGATAAACTATGGACCTAATCCTGATGCTCTTACTTCACATGAGTAGTCCCATTGAAGGCATTGACACTACTCAGGAGTAGATTTATGTGTATAAACATTGGCAGGATCAGGCCCTGTGGACCATAGCATACCATTGATTCTCAGCATAATTCCCCAATGAAATCAGTGGCATGTGCTCCTTAAAAATCAAGGACACTGAATATCCCAGTACGCAGTACACACTGGAAAAAGAACAGGAGTACTTGTGGCACCTTAGAGACTAACAAATTTATTAGAGCATAAGCTTTCGTGGGCTACTGCCCACTTCTTCGGATGCATATAGAGTGGAACATATATTGAGGACAGTACACACTGGAATCACTTTACCACTGAAATGCTCCCACCTCTGGAGTGCAAGGAGGCCAACAATTAGCACCTTGCACAACAGCATCATAATGAGACGTGGAGCTAAAGTCCTGAAAATTGGTGATCCTTAAAGATCCTATGACACGTTTCTCAAAAGCTGGGGTAGGTTCCCTAGTCCCTTGGCCATAGTCCAATTTAGAGCATTATACTGACTACCTAAATTCCCAGCCCAGTTTCAAATGGATGTAATATTCTTCACTTCCTGCCTTAAAATGCCAAGTAGCGTTGTATGCTGTTAAACACCTACAGGCATTCCACTCCAGAGGTGCCCTCATGTCAGTGGGTGAAGATATTACTGTGTTTATAGGCCCAATCCTACAGGCTGATCTGCATAGGCAGCAGACCCTTACACCCACCTGGTCAGCTGAGGACAGCTCAAAGAGAGACAGGAAGCCTGAAGAGGGCAAAGGGTTACAGAAGTCTAGGAGCTCTGTGAAGTGAGATCTCTTACCCAGCATCTGGGGAGAAGGTAAAAAGCCATATGTTGTGGGGCCCAAGCACTCGTCTAGCATGATGTAAAGAAAGTGCCTGGGATTGTGTGAGGACTGTTTACAGCAAGGTGTGCAGGGGGAGGGAACCCCATGCTGTTACACTCCTACTGAATTCATGTTTATTGGAAGAGTATGGCAGGAGCATTTATTTATACCCACTGCTTAGGTGTAACCCCATGATCACATGGCTGCCAAGCTAGCAGCCAAACAAGGCAGATGGAATGTTGAAGCATCCATAGAGGCAAAGATATTTCTGTGGGACCAGTCCTGCAAAATCTTGCTCATGCAGTTAACCCTTACTCCTGCAAGTAATCCATTGGTAAAACCAAGCCCTTATTTTTAATCTGATCTGCTGATTTTTCAAATTTACAATAACTTTCTTCATCAGGTTAATGTTTTTTACCTGAATACAAGCAAAAGTATGCCAAAAAAATATTTAAAATGAGAAAATCAAACCATGTTTCTTCCACAGGAGGGCAGGAGGAATTACATATTTGGAGTTTGGGAAAGGGTTTATTTTGAAACCACAAGTATGGTTTTAGAAATTCACATAATAGTGAGTGTGTGTGTGTGTGTGTGTGCACGCATGCGTAAAAGCTGAGTGCATCTAAAATCGGAAATCTTGAATTCCACCTTCATCTGTTTCATGATGTAGTTTAATCTCTCTGCACAGATTACAGATGAATTGTTCCACAAAACCAGATCACAGGAACTTTCATTTGGGGGGGAAGGGGAGGGATACATTTTTACTGCCGTTTAAAAAATAATTTCCTGGCAATTTCTGACAAAACCCAGAAATTTTTGCCACAGCTACACCGACACATCAAATAAAATCCTTACTCGGGTAAAACGCAGACAAGAGGTTCAGGATTTGGCCATGTAATATATGAGTAAGAGCCCAGTGTTTCTTGATAATGTGTTGAGGAGAAGTTGATTATTCCAAATGCTCAGACTATCAGGCCCAGATCCACAAAAATATTTCGATGCCTAACTCTCCCTGAAATCAAGGCAGGCCTAAGTGCCTGATCCCAACCCGCTGAAGTCTATGGGAGTCTTTCCTCTAACTTCAACAGGCTTGGATTCGGGTCCTAGATCTTTTTCTCTTTGGCCATTCACATAATTTTCCTTTTTAGTGGCTATCACTTAATTGAGCAGCTTGAGCATCTTAAGTTTGCTACATCCCTGGGGACCTTGTCTGCATATCCCACTCCACTCGTCGTCGTTGATTCAAGAGATGCCCTGTATCTCTCTGCTTCATTAGCTCTGCAGGAGCTCAGTCCAGCTCTTACGGAGGTCAAAGGATTTTTTTGTTTGTTTTTGTCCTGTGCTGGGAGCTGAATTTAAGGTGAAAACCTTTGCTCATCGGTTGCTTCTTACTTAACAGTAGGTTTCATTTCATCCTCCTGCTAATCTGCCAGATTTTCAAAAATGTTCAGCACCCAGCAGCTACCACCGAGAATGAGGGAGAATCATCTCCACAGTTGAGAACAGTGGGAGGAGTTCCTGTATTTGTTAGTGCGTCTCAGGCCGCTCTCTTTCAGTATCCATATGCTGCCATATGAGGGGAGAGGGATAGCTCAGTGATTTGAGCATTGGCCTGCTAAACCCAGGGTTGCAAGCTCAATCCTTGAGGGGGTCATTTAGGGGTCTGGGATTGGTCCTGCTTTGCACAAGGGGTTAGACTAGATGATCTGTCCCTGATAATCTATGATTCTATTAAATAAATGTGTTAGTCTTCAAGGTGCCACCAGGGCCAGCTCTAGGATTTTTGCCGCCCAAAGCAAAAACAATTTTGGCCGCCCCGCCCCCCCCATTCTTTATTTACCCCGGCCCCGCCTCAACTCCACCCCTTCCCCAAATCCCCAGCCCTGCCTCCTCCCCCCAGGGTCTCAGGTTTGAGAGCCTGGGAGGGAGGGGGAGACTCCGAGTGGCCGCGGCGCGGGCGCCGCTTCTCCCCCTCCCTCCCAGGCTTGGGCGCCTGGGAGGGAGGGGCTGCAGCGGCGCGCGAAACAGCCGATCGGGATCTCCCCCTCCCTCCCAGGTTTGAGAGCCTGGGAGGGAGGGCGAGTAGCAGTGCGCGAATCAGCTGTTTTGCGCACCGTGGCAGCAGCAGCGGAGGTGAGCTAGGGCGGCCGGGGCACATTTTTAGGGGCGGCATTCTGGCGCCGGCCATGCCACCCTTAAAAATGTGCCGCCCCAAGCACCAGCTTGTTTTGCTGGTGCCTAGAGCCGGCCCTGGGTGCCACAAGTACTGCTGTTCTTTTTGCAGACACAGACTAACACGGCTGCTACTCCGAAACGCCCCAGTAGGTGGCAGCAGAGTAACGCTAATGCAGATAGATCTGTGGCCTTGATCAAGTATCAGGGGGTAGCCGTGTTAGTCTGTATCTACAAAAACAACAAAGAGTCTGGTGGCACCTTAAAGACTAACAGATTTATTTGGGCATAAGCTTTCGTGGGTAAAAACCTCACTTCTTCGGATGCATAGAGTGAAAGCTACAGATGCAGGCATTATATACAGACACATGGAGAGCAGGGAGTTACTTCACAAGTGGCGAACCAGTGTTGACAAGGCCAATTCAATCAGGGTGGATGTAGTCCACTCCCAATAATAGATGAGGAGGTGTCAATTCCAGGAGAGGAAAAGCTGCTTCTGTAGTGAGCCAGCCACTCCCAGTCCCTATTCAAGCCCAGATTAATGGTGTTGAATTTGCAAATGAATTTTAGTTCTGCTGTTTCTCTTTGAAGTCTGTTTCTGAAGTTTTTTTGTTCAATGACAGTGACTTTTAAATCTGTGATAGAATGACCAGGGAGATTGAAGTGTTCACTTACTGGCTTGTGTATGTTACCATTCCTGATGTCCGATTTGTGTCCATTTATTCTTTTGCGGAAGGACTGTCCGGTTTGGCCAATGTACATGGCAGAGGGGCATTGCTGGCACATGATGCTTTCACTCTATGCATCCGAAGAAGTGAGGTTTTTACCCACGAAAGCTTATGCCCAAATAAATCTGTTAGTCTTTAAGGTGCCACCAGACTCTTTGTTGTTTTTGTGGCCTTGATGTTTTTGATAGAGGAAGATGAACTGGACAGGAAAGGATCTCAGACAATCAATAGAGAAAGGGGGCGCCAAGCCTTACGACAGAGGAGGAAGGGTGCAAAGGACAGTGAGCTGCAAACAGGGCTGTCATAAGTTCCATTTTCCCCCCTGTTGATCCATCGGTCAATGAATAGTGATGATTAGGATCCAAAATCTGCTGCATCAAGATGCTGGTAGTCATTCTGGGGAGCAGAAGTTGGAAGGGAATGAAATCTTTCTCTCTGGCAGCAGAGAACAAGGCCAGTAACAGGGCAGTCAGGAGGGCATGTCTGGAGCCAGGTTTATGGCAGCGAGAAGGAGTTATGCCAGTGGATGGGAGCTGCAGACAGCTCCATAGTGCATCCAAAGTGGTTTCTGTCCCATGGGAGAGGCCATTTTAGGGACTTGGGGGACAGGGTTAGAATCCATCTACAGTAGAACCCAGAGTAACGAACACCTCGGGAATGGACGTTCTTTGCAACTCTGAACAAAACATGGTTGTTCTTTTAAAAGTTTACAACTGAACATTGGCTTAATACAGCTTTGAAACTTTACTGTGCAGAAGAAAAATGCTGCTTTTAACCATCTTAATTTAAATGCAACAAGCACAAAAACATTTACCTTGTCAAATCTTTTTTTTAAGCTTTCACTTAATTTTTTTTAGTAGTTTACATTTAACACAGTATTGTACTGTGGTTTTTTCGTTGTTTGCTTTTTGGGTGGGTTTTTTTTTTTTTTGGTCTCTGCTACTGCCTGATTGTGTGCGTCTGGTTCCAATTGAGGTATGTGGTTGACCGGTCAGTTTGTAATTCTGGTGTTCATAACTCTGAGGTTCTACTCTATATACAAAATACTGTTAAAGTACAAGTAACAGATCAACGTCGTCCCAAGCGTTACATATAGCACTTATGAGATCCCTGCTTCAGAGCTGCACGTACATTGCCCACAAGAAGAGGATCATAAATAACCTCCAGAACTAGACAGTGTCTGGAGAGAGCCTAGTTGTGAAACTGTATGCGCTAGCAGACAAAGCACAGGGTTAGTAATCAGGAAATGTAGGTTTGATTTTCCCCTTGCTGCCACTGACTTGCAGCATGACCTTTAGCAAGTCACTTTACCTCTCTTTGCTTCAGTTTTGCCATCTGTAAAATGAGGCTCACATATAGTGTTTGTTCAGAGACTAGCTGTTTGCACAATTTGTACGTATAGAAGGATATATGTTGTTATTGGGACAAATAAATAGATCAGCAGCAGTTGTTTGAGCTTGCCATCTGCCTACACATAAATATATATACAGATGCATCAATATTTTACATGTGGGTCATGTCCTCCCCCCCCACCCTAAAAATCAGGCAAATGAAGCCTGAATGTTTCTTTCCTCTGACACTCTTTACACTTGGAGAAGAAGAAAACCTTCGCCAAGCAAATCGACTCCCTGCATCTGAGACAGGTTTTAAACATCTGTCACTACAGTTCTTCTAATGACCAGAAGGGCAGAGCACAAAACCCAGAGAGGAAGTGGGGAGGGAAGGAAAAACTTATTACATATTTTCCACCAAGAGAACATGAAAAAGAGTGAGAGATTGGGGAAGGGACTAACACAAACTTCTACCCAGGAGAATAATAAGCAGAACCAGAGTTGGAGTCAGAATAGGGGAGAAAGCAGCAGTCAACAGTGCACAGCTGTACAAGATACACTGACAGTTGGAAGGATGGGAAGTCCCTAAAATATCTCCCGCCTTGACACCCAAGCAAAAACAGGTGAGTAGATTTCATTCACTAACCCGAAGTTATATCTTTCATGCAAGGTTCTTTTTTTTTCTCCTTCCCACAATAAAGCATGCCACGCCTTAAAGCAGTGGTTCTCAAACTTTTGTACTGGTGACCCCTTTCACATAGCAAGCCCCTGAGTGTGACCTCCCTAATAAATGAAAAACACTTCAAAATATATTTAACACCATTATAAATGCTGGAGGCAAAGCGGGGTTTGGAGGTGGAGGCTGACAGCTCGTGACCCCCCATGTAATAACCTTGCGACCCTCTGAGGAGTTCCGACCTCCAGTTTGAGAACCCCTGCCTTAAAGTTCAGCGGTGTTGATACACACACAAGGTCTGGCAGAATTTTGCTGAGGGTTCAAAGAGGTGCATTATCATTTGGGGAGGGGGCAGAATTCACCTTAGATTGTTTGATGGGCTCCTTTTCCTGTATTATTTAAGACACACTGCAATGCAAAGTAACACTTGGGGTGGGAGAACTGATGCTTATATGGAATGCTTTCTTAATGAGAGCATTAAAGGTAGATCTTCAAACTGCAGAATTTACACTGGCTTGTTTTCCTCTCGTCTTATGAAGAATTACTTTAGAAATCTCAGAGTTGTTGCCAAATGTCACCTATCCAGTTAGAAGCACTGAGTATGGTATATGTTTGTATAGCTCTCGGAAGTTAAAAAGTACTACACAAAGGCTAAGGCTTAGTATACTTCAGTATGTGTAGATTGTTGTGTAATAACAGAAGCATCACTTTGCAACGCTTTATCACGGTATTTCCATTTGCAATGCTGTTCTTACACCTACACATACACCCGATATAACGCTGTCCTCAGGAGCCAAAAAATCTTACCGCGTTATAGGTGAAACTGAGTTATATTTAACTTGCTTTGATCCACCGGAGCGCACAGCCCCGCCCCTCCGGAGCGCTGCTTTACCGCGTTATATCCAAATTCGTGTTATATCGGGTCATGTTATATCGGGGTAGAGGTGTATTTCGCATGAGAGAATTGTTTTTTTAAATACCGTTCAATACTGAATTTCTGCCATTTTCTTAACATCAAAGACTTCAGAAACAACAGGCCTGTCTTTGAGAGGATCATTTAGACAAGCCCGGATGATTAGCTAATATCCAGAAAAATGCCAAAACGTTTCCTAGATGGAAACTATAAATCATATGAAAATTAAAATATATACAAAGCCAAAGGTGTTTTAATATTTAAATCAGCCAGAGGGAGAAGAGTTAGTGCGTTGGTGGTGATGATTATGTATTACACAAACTCTTTTAATTGTTTTTATTAGCTGTTGAGCATTAAAAAGCGTGTTACTTTATTAAACATCTCAAAGCTCTGAAAAAGGCTTATGCTAACATTTCCGAATGAAGAATATGGCATCTTCAAGATGCTTTCTGAACATTGATCACAGCAGCATTAATGTAACATTACTCTAATTAATGTGATAGATATTGATTTATTAATATGAATTGCATAGTGTCTCAATAAGCAGAAAAACTATTTCAAGTGAGAACAGAAAACTATGCTACTCTGAGCAATGCAGCATAAGTTTGATAGCTGAAATTAATCATAGCAATGCACTGAAACAAAAAGGGCCATATTCTCCTTTATATTATATCTCCACCAAAGTCCGTGGAATCACCCACTGGCGTAAGTGGGATCAGAATCAAACTTACAAATATGAAGGTCTCTTTGCCATATGCTAGCAGTCTTCACAGTCTGTAATACTGAGCCATAAACCCATGAAACTGTCATATACTTTTCCTGTTACTAGTAAGCAAGCTATTTGTACAAGTGGGTGGAAATTCTTTTCCTCGCTCTGGCTTCGGAACTGCCATAGAATATTGTCTGTTGCTTTCTCCTGTCTAGTTTTCAAGGTCCCAAGAGATGGGGGCTCCCAGCATCTCCATTTGGAAGGATAATCCACAGGCAAATGGGTCTCACTGTTGGGAAGTGTTTTCTGTTTCAGAGAGGAAGGTTAATGTTGGGATGAAAGCACAAAGCTGGGACTCTAAGGACCCCATGTCAATTCCTAGCACTCCCAGGTTCTGTGGGACCTTGTACAAGTCACTTGATCTCCTCGTGCCTCAGGTTCGCAGCTGTAAAATGGGGATAATAGTACCTCCTGCCTGCCTTGTCTATTAGAATGTAAGCTCTTCAGATATGTACTTGGGGTATGTACAGCGCCCAGTACAATGGGACCCAGCTGCTGGGACCTATTAGTAACACTAATGCTGGAGGATACCTCTTAAATTTAAGTATAGAAGAAACACAGCAGAAGCTTCAGTAAATAATTTCTGTAGAAAGAGACCAGACCTGGTCTACACTAGTGGGGGATTGATCTAAGATACGCAACTTCAGCTATGAGAATAGCGTAGCTGAAGTCGATGCATCTTAGATCGAATTAAAATTACTTACTTCGCATCCTCGCGGCGTGGGATTGACGGCCGCGGCTCCCCCGTCGACTTTGCTTCCACCTCTCGCCGAGCTGGAGTTCAGCAGTCGACGGGAGAGCGATCGGGGATCGATTTATTGTGTCTACACTACACGCGATAAATCGATCCCCGATAGATGGATCGCTACCCGCTGATCCGGCGGGTAGTGTAGACATACCCTGGTGTGATCCTGCTCCTGTTGCAGTTGGTGGCAAAACTCCCATTGACCTTTGCCAGAGCAGGACCGGACCCTTAACTAAGGCTGCCCAGGGGCTGAGAGAAGGCAGGAATATGGCTCTTCGTATCATCTCCCTTCCCAAGAAGAATGCTGCTGCTTTGCAGGGTGTCTGGGTAACAGTCAGGCTGTTTAATAAGAGCTGTGACATCCAGGACGTACCATACTTGGATCGGAGGAAAATCATCCTGATTGACAGCCCCAACTGGCATTAGCCCAGCTGCGCCTGTTCTAATGGATTGGCAGATTGAGAAGTGCAGTGTGCACTTGAGGAGTCCCCTTTAGTTAGTTTAAATTGTCTTTGCTTCTTCTTACACCTACCTGCACCTGTCTCTTGGGAGCTTTTCCTGCTACCCACTCTCCTGCCCTCTTGGCCCGGGAGTTATGTTTTATCTGCATGTAATTTATTCGTCCCTAGAGGTCACCTCTGGATTTGACTCCGAGAATGGACAAGCCCGTGGTACCATGGATGCCTCAAAAAGCAAGAATACCCCCAGTGCCTTCAAACCCCTTGATTTGTGTCTGCGCGCTGGGGAGCTGTGCTTGCAAACAGGCACTTGTGCCTGCAGTCCCTTGTTTTACCCCTGCCCGTGGGGTTTTTTGTTCGTTTTTTGCTGGCTCAGCAGAGGCACGGTCATTTATGCAGGCAGCACCTTTCTGCTCTCCTTTGAAAGTGGGGCGAGATTCCGAGCCCTTTACCCGTCTGGAGTCGCGCTTTATTCCACAAAAAATCCCATTGGTTTCAAGGGGATTACCTGAGAAGTAAGATATTGTTCAACGGGAGTAAAGGCAGCAGAATTGGGCCCTTCATTTTTACTGTGATAGGGTGGGACTTTATGACAATCCCAGCTATCAAAACTAGCGCTGAGTAACAGAGAGAGACTTGTCACTTAGGGCATGTGTGCACTGCAGTTGGAGGTGTGATTGCAGCACATGTAAACGTGTCTGAGTATGGGCAGCAATGTAGACATACCCAAACTAGTTTGAATCTAGATAGGGTGAGTACCAATGGCAGCGAAGTAGCAGCAGCCTGGGCTATACAAGCCGGGACGCTGGGTACTTATTCAGGTAGCTAGCCCTTGCTGACGTCCATGTTGCTGCAACTTCACTGCTGCTGGTACTCGCACTATCTCGATTCAAACTAGTTTGGGTATGTCTACATGTGCTGCAATCACATCTCCCACTGCAGGGCAGACAACCCTCAGCCAGCGTGTGCCTATGAACTGGTTGTTTTTCATACCGCAGGATAGGGGACCATTTGGGGGCATTCTACTTGTGCTATTGCCCCTGATGTTTCTACTCTTGTGCCCTGGAAGCTGATGCTTCCTCATTCTCTGCTGTTGGTGCCACTAGACAGTCAGACAGCAAGAGGAAGGACACACTCTAGGTATGAGTATGTCCAAACAACGTCAAACAGCCCAGTTGCTAAGAAAGATGGACCGGCGGGTGCAGGAGGGGAATCTGGTCCTAGTATGTTCTCTCTGATTTTGGAGTCCTGGAGTAAATACACAAAATTAAACCGATCTAGGCTTGGAGCAAGACGCAGCCCTTTCTCTCACTGACTTGGGAGAGGGGATGAGGATCAGGGGGAATTCAGTCAAAACTGAGAAGTGAGATCTTCCTCATGCTGCACAACAGAGGTGAGATAAGATCTGCATGTCTGATGTTGGCAGGTGGGGACTAGAGAGATTTTGTTTTATACCTAGGAGAAATTATTCAAATAACTGTTCATCCTTAAGCTCCCTCCCAGTCATGCTAAGGGCAGTGAGGTGGTGGTGGTGATAAGAAGTTTATTACTTCTATCGCATGGCTTAGAGGCCCAGCCCCATAGTGGTAGGCACTGTCCAAACATGGGTGTATTTTCTGATTGCACAAGTTAAAGCTATATCCTCATGCAAAAAAACCTTTGTTAGTTTAGGGACAGATTTTCAAATACTCAGCACCCAATGTGCTGAACTCTTCTGCCTATCTGGGCACTTATTTAGGTGCCTAAATGGGACCTGAGCTTTTCTGTAAATCTGGCACTCAGGGTCTGAAGTCAATGGGAAAACTCCAGATGACTTCAGCAGAGAAGAAGGGTGGCTTTAGGCAGCTTGTCCCACAAGCTTCAAATGTAAAAAGCAAGGAGATAGCTAACTAGGTAATTCAACACCCTGCCGTAGGCTGCCTCCATCAGCTCCTCTTCTGTATATCAACTACCTTCTTCCCAGCACCCACAGCACAGAGATCATGTCTCAACAACATTGATGGGAAGATCAGTGTGTGCTGGACTGCATTAGACAGATCCCCCCCCACACACACACTAAAAACATGCTGCAGTTTGGCACTTAACCAAATTAAACATTTTATAACAGCACTTCGCCCTTCTAGTGCTGTAACACTGAATATCTCAGAGCATGTTAGTCTCACTGCCGCTCTGTGATTTCGGTGGTGATATCTCCGTTCTACCAAAAAGGAAAATGAGTCACAGGCAAGAGTACAGCAAATGACTTGCCCAAACTCATAGAGCGAGTAAGATAACCCATTCGTCAACCGCAAGACCATCTTTCGTCTTGTTAATAAAAATCTGATTGCAAGTTCTTTTCCAGGAAGCTCCCATTGTTCTGTAGGCGCCTCACGAAATAAGCAATGAAACTGTCATCCTATTAGAAGTCATTTTTTAGTTGATTTAGAAACATTTGGAGACTGGTGCCTGTATTGCGAGTCCATCAAAAGGTCCTGGGGCCTTAATTTTGCTTTTCTGATACGCAACACGACTTCCATTCTCTGGATGATGTGGGAGGAGCACTGAAAATGTTCGGATCACCCACATTTCCATAAGGAAGGGAATTTTCAGTGTAATGCATAGATGTCAAAGGAGGTAACCTCGGTTTGGATAATGTGGGCTTTGACCGCAGAGGTTTGGATAATCAAAGCTGTGCTTTATTTGTGGGAAGAAGCCGTTCCTTGCCTAGAAACCCGAATGGAACAAGAGGAGTTAGGAGGTTGCTGCTAATCTTGCTGCCTCCACCGAGCTCTCAGACATGCCCCAATTTATCTAGCAGCATGACTTCTCTCTCTCTAGAGAGGAGCAGGTTGTCAGTTCAATATCGGCATGCAGTAGTTAATGTTTCTCTGCTGCACGTACTGTATAATGTTTCCAAGAACAGCTGCAGTAAACAAGAAGGGGGCAATTAGAGCATAAAATCCTTGGCACAATGGAATGCTTGCTGCAAAATTGAGATCCAGTTTTTCTACCAAAAGTCCAAGAGTTCTTGGGACCCGAGTGACTAGGCCTGGCTGTGAAATTCAGCTCAGGGTTTGGCTTGCGCCCAGGACATTTCGAAGGTGTTCAAATCAAGGCTTTTGATTTGAGCCCATCTCTAGACATAAGTGTGTTCTTACCTAGTGAATATGTGTCACTTCACTCAAGTGAGTAGCTTCTGGGAAACCTCAAGGTGGAATGTTAAAGATACCACCAATTCTGTAGGCCGGAGGGCGTTTCCCAAATATAAATATTGGACCTAACCTTGTTGCCACTGATGTCAAGTGGCAAAACTCCCACTGATTTCAGTGGGGGCAGAAGTGAACCCGTTAAACAGATTTTATTGGTCACCAGAACATATATTGGGAGTTGGTCTGGTGACTAATCTCCGGAGATGTAGGCAGCCACCTCTCAAATTGCCTTATACCCAATATCCCTGCCATAAGCAGCGTCATTAAGAGCAGAAGAATCACAGTTCTTACTCCAATGCAAGGCTCTGGGATCCAACCATACCTTAGCTTGTGTGGATTCGAGGTGCCAGAGGAATCAGTGTTGCCAAACAATATGAAGGCATTGATAGTTATAGCTGCATTGGAGGCTGAGAGGGTCTCCCTAAGAGGATGTGAGTTGCGTGAGACTCCTCCTACACAGATGATTAAGTGATTACTTAAAGGAGCCAGCCACAGAGATATTAATGGGGAAAAAATGATTTCTCAAACAGAAACTTCTAGCGGGGAAAAATCACCCACACTCGCTGACTGGCTCCTTCCTTGCGTATGGATTGCCTTTTCCTTTTATCGTAGGCCGCCAACTGCTTTCCATATCAGACTGAAATTTCTTACTCTTACCTGTAACACCCAGCACAGCTTTTCCTACCTAGGTTCTAGTCCCAGCTCTGCCATTGCCTGGCCTCAGTTTCCCCATCTAACGTCTGAATTTTTCCACCTGTGTAAAGTGCTTTGAGATCCACGGGTGAAAAACTCTATATAGGTAATAATAATAATTAATGTAATTACATCTCCTCTGTTATTGACCCCTTCCCCCAGGATCTGCCAAGTCATTTCCCTTTGCCTATTCCTGGGGTGGCCAAACTTACCGACCCTGCAAGCCATATACAACAATCTTCAGAAGTTCCAGAGCCAGGGCGCACCTGCCGGAGCTTCAGCTGCATGGGAGGCACCTGCTGGGGCTCAGGGCTTCCGCCCTGCTCCGGCTGATGTCCTGAGACCCGGCAGGTGCACCCCCTGGGGCTGGAGCCCTAAGAATCCCTCCCTGCTGGGGAGAAGCCAGAGGTGATGTGTGGCATCATCTGTCCCCCCAGTTTTTGCCAGAGTTTAAAGGCCCTCTTTGGTCACATGGTGCCACCGGGCCCCCTCCCTGCATGGCAGCTGCTGGAGCCGGCCAGCTGGGAGCTGCAGCCCTGGGGAGGGGCAGAAGCAAACAGCTGGGAGCTGCAGGGAGAGCTGCTGCTTTTGCTGTTTCCTCTCCTTGCGGAGCGCCCCTTCCCTGCAGCTCCCAGCTGTTTGCCACTGCTTCTCCGGTCCGAGCTAACACCAGGGAGCTGCAGGAAGGGCCATTGAGGGAAAGAGGGAGTGTGTGACTCAAGCAGTTGGGGGAATCAAACCTTTAAATTGTGCCCCCCAACTCTCAGCAGCACCAGTCGTCTCTGGCAGAAGCCCCTCGCCCCATCACCCCGCCGCAGGGTGGAAGCCTCGAGCTCCCCCCTACTCCCGGTCTGGTAAGCGAAGAATGGAGGGGAAGTGGGGGGCTCTGTGAGCCGCACTTTAACTGTAAAATAGCCGCATGTTGCGTCTTACGAGCCGCAGTTTGGCCACCCCTAGCCTATTCCCTATTCTCCTTCCCACAGTGTCCCTGCGCCTTTTCACGCCCCATTGAACACTTGTGGTGTCTGTGCACCTTCCAGGCGACCTGCCCAGGACCTGTGGCACTGTTTCAGCAGCGACTGTGCTCACACAAACCTGGGATGCAAAGAAAAATGCTGAGCGATTATCTTGCTGTTTTTGAAAGGGTCTCAGTTCAGCTTTTTCAAGTGGCAAAGTCTGATTTCCTTCAAAACCACCTGCCCCTGCAGATGCCTTTTGCAGCCAATAAGAGGGGACACGTTCGTCTTGTGGAATGAACTACATGACCCCGTTCTGATGATTGTGCAAAATGTCCTGCAGGGGCTGATTTGTGATAAGGGTTGACTTCTGTATTCAGAAAATTTGAAGATAACACTCCAGCCCCTGTTCCTTCAGAGACTTACCCACTTACTTAACTTGATGCACGGGAACATTCCTGTTGACGTGCTTAAAGCTGAACACGTGCATAGTGCATAAAACTTTGCGGGGTCAGGCCCTTCCCTTTCACCTGCATCGGTCTGTCTCTCATCACAGTGCTCAGCGGTACCGATGCTTTCCCCAGAATTTTACTGGGCCCGGGTGATATAACTATTTCCTTTACCTGTTTTTCAGGAACACGTTCCTTTCTAGTTCTGTGTGGGAGCTGGGGAAATCTAATGCAGCTCAAAGCTCCAAGGGTGATATGTTCAGGCTAACTTGGCACCCAAGCCTGCTGTCTTGGACCTCTTTGGGAGTTTTGCCATTGATCTCAATGCGGGATCAAGGATCAAGCCCCAGTGTTTGTAGGGTAAATCTCTCTGGTCATGCGCTGAGGCAGGGAAGTAATGGCCCTCAGTTGTAGGAACCTCTGGTAGGGAGGATCAGCACTTATCTGTTTTACATCAGGCCATTCAGCCTTTATTAAAGCTACTGTTCTCCTTTAACTCCAGCTCACCGCCTCTATTTGTTACTAGCTTCTTGGGGTTATTTTATAGCAGGGACAGTCCTGAAACACGGCGTTCAGACCTGGGCCCAACTTCCCCAGGCTATGGAGGGTGTTCGGATCTGGGGGCTTTGTTCTGGGTCCATCTCTGCGTTGTAACTTTAGCTAATCCCAAAACGTCACAGGCTTTATTCTTCCTGTTCTGCTTCTGTGAATATTTGGAGCCAAATCCTGAGTTCCTGACTCAGGTTCCATGCAGGATGAAATCCGCCTCCCTGTAGAGATGGCCCTAGGAACCACTTGAGTCCCATATAAGCCCTCCTGGACTGTTGCATAGGCCTTGTGCTGGGCCTCCTCTCAGAGCGAATTTCACCCTTAGTCCTTTCTCAGGCAAAACTCCCGTTGTTCTCATGGAGAGCCCAGAATGGCAAGGACCCTCTAACCATGCCTGGGCCCCACACGGCCTGACCGGCCCTCCACCAGGCAGGGATGTGCAAGGAGGTCCCACAAAGCTGGGCTCCGTCCAGGGTGGCATACGCTTTCCACAGCCTGCTGCCCTCCCAGCCAGCAGGAACATGGTGGTTCTGCTGTGTCAGGAGCCCTCTATTGGCCCCATGGTATTTACGGGCTTCAGATACTCACAGACATTGATTACGCCTCTTGAACAAATCTCTGTCTACTGTATTATCTTCTTGTGCATCTGACCATCCGGTTGTCCCTCCTTCCGCGCTCTTCGTTTAGCCAACATATTCCTATCTGGCTGTTTTACTCTTTCTTTATACTTTGGTCTATCCAGCCCCCTAATCACTTGGGTTACTCTCCTCAGCCATCTCCCTCTGACAAACCTCGGAACCGCCCATCTCCTAAACCCCTTCTGCACCTCTGCACTTGGCAGCTGTATGCCGTGGGCCTTATTCAATATCCCTTGAAGTCAACAGATTGTTCTTTTAATAGACATTGGATCAGGCCCAATATAACACTGAATTGGATGGCCGACACCTAATAGCACGGTGTGTCCTGCAACCAAAGCAATTGCAGCATTTAGTGTGACAGGGGAGACAGGGGTGAAAGAAACAAGGGGAATTCATCTGAGGATGGAAACTGCAAATCACCCGTCAATGCTGAAGTCTTTGTGCGGAAAGGTCTTTGAAACCTTTTCCATTGCTTTCCATCCTGTCCCTGTTTGCTACCTACGGCTGCTGTAGTCATCTAACCGAAAAGGTCATTGAGGGAGACCGCATGGTCGTCAGGCACAAATACCTGAAACCTCCAGCAGTTCATCAATACACAGCAAATGCTGCTGAGATCCTCTCACTCTGTGCAGCATTCCCCCACCCCCCTCATTTTCCCCCACCATCAGCCCTGTTTGTGTCTGTGGTATTTTGCTAGTTGTTGCAATGGCTGCTTGTCTCATCTGTGGCTTAATTTCTTTGGACAGTTCCTCTTTTCAAAGAATATTGCAGGTGTTTAGGGCCTGGGGATTTTTAACCTAGCGTGAGAAAGATGCAGCCGGTGCTTTCAACTTGAAAACATTTTCTGCTAACAGCTGAAACTCCAGTGTTCAGGGTTGGGATTCAGGATGTCCGAGGCGCTGGGGTTCAGGGCTGCAGCCATCAGGGTGCTATAGTGACGGTGATTATTGCCATCTGGAGGCCTGTCCACAAGGATCTGGAGTGAAACCCACCAACTCGCTGTACTTAGACTGACAGACGCACGGATCTGATGGTCTATGCCTATGCACAATAGATAACAGCTTTTGGTCACTACCAACATGGATTGGATGTGGTGACCTTGAGGCAAAAGGCTCCATCTCCCTCTGACAAACCTCGGAACTGCCCGTCTCCTAAACCCCTTCCAGCTGCTGTTGGACAATCCCTCAAGCAGGCTGGAGAATGCTCTTTTCATGGCAGTTAACAGTTTTTCTTCCTCTCAGAGGATTTGGTCACAGCCAGCCAGGACAGTGGCTTTGTAGACTAGATGATCACAATGGTCATTTCTGACCTTAAAGTCTATGAGTATTTCTCTTGATTGTCTTCCTGGAGATGTGATCACTGAGCTAAGATGGAGATAACAGATCACCAAGTGACAGAAGCGGCTGTTTGAAAGTGTGAAGAGATTTTACTCTCTCTCTTTCTCTCTCTCAGAAACAAGCCACCAGAAAGAAGAAAGGGAAGTCCCTAAGACCTCAAGTCTCAAATGAAGAAGTGGATTTGCTCATGTTTCCTGTTTCTGAGAGCATGCATCTTGTGCTAGAAACATTAGCCATCTTTTGGGCTGGTTAATAAAGTTCAGACATGGTCCAGCATTTTGGTGTGGCCCATTATGAAGAATCATAGAAGTGCAGCACCGGAAAACATCTGATTTCAATCTCTCCCAAAGTTCAAGGCTGCCCAGATTTAGGTTTGGGGGGCCAGATCCTGTAACTGGGCATCATCCCATTAATCTCAATGGAGCTACCCTGATTAACCACAGCTGGGGAGCAGGCCCATCTCTAGTTCCCGTGTCCCTTTTGCAACTGGAGATATGAGAGGCCTCCTGTGGGTTTGGTGCTTCGCTCCTCCCCTGCATTGTAGCCTCTTTGTCCCTAATAGATGCATGCCCAGCAGATTTACCTGTCTACAACATTCATCCAGAGACATTTTCAAATGGTCCTGTCTCTAGCACGGCCCTTTAAAATGCTCCCTGCAGCACCAGGCAGAAATTTAAAATTCTCTCTCAGCTACCCGCAGCCAGCTCCAGGGGTTCTGAGGTCTCCCCAGGAAATAGATTTTACAGCCTGTTTGATATTGACATCAAACTGCTTTCTGCCCACAGGTTCCTAATGTGTCAACTACATGGTGAAAGAGCGGCTCGCTGCGAGGGTGGTGTCAGCTGAACTGGCTTCCTGTCTCTTACCACAGTAAATCCATGCATTACCATTGACCTATATTGCCGTTGTCCCCACTGCATCTCAGCTCTCCTTTCCCCCTTCTCCCCAGGGAGCTGCCCTGTAATCGTTTGATCCCATATGTTGGCCTGGTTATTGGGATGTTTTCTGTAGGACTGTCGTGGTTTAACTGGCTAGATGTATGTCTGTAAAGACAGGTGGGAGGACAGCCACCTCTCAGCAAACACTGTTTGTTATGGGACAAGGCCTGAACTATTAGCTTTGATTCTGTCTTTGTCTCCAGTCAACCTCCAGTCAAAAGGCCCAAGAATGCAGGAGAACAAAGAACCATAGAGAGGGTTTATAGAGGGACAGTCTCTGAGAGGGAGAAACCAGAGCCCGCCAGGGGTGTCTGCAGAAGCTAGGCCTGCCTAGGTCATCATCAGGGGATAGCAGGACTCTAGTGTAGCCTGCCTGTTGTTTTAAAATGCGATTTATTTTCTACTGCTTTATTCCGGCTGCTAAAGAAATCATACTGTGATTTTAAGCAGGCTTTGTGGTCCCTGGACACCACGGGTCACAGGCTCCTGAAGGGAAGAACTGCAGGGGTCTGTACTCAGATCTGCAGCGTAAGAACAGTTGAGCCACAGGGTGCTGTGTCCCCGGGCTGGGTTTAAGAGTGGAAGAATCATGGAGTTCCGCCCCGAGCAGCAGTGGCATTAAGCACCTGCAACCCAGGCAATAGCACTTCTCGAGACAGCAAGAACTCAGTTGCTTGTCCCTAGAAATAGACAGATCGAGAGAAAGCCAAAATGACACGCACGCCCTGCCCAGTGCAGTGGCATGGGGATGTATACCCACGCTGCCTGGCGTGATGGTGATACAGCACTGGTATGGGCACAGGAATTGAGCTTGGTGGACAAACACCACCCCTGTCCCTGAAATAGGTACAGGCACCAGGTTGAATACCTCAGGAGATGCACTCAGAGGGACCAAAGGGGGAGAGAGGTGCAGCGAGTCCTGTGACTGTGACACCCCCTAGCTCCCTCCCTTCCTCCCAACCCTCTTCCCTTCCTCTTCCACCCTCAGCTTCCCACCTTCATTCACGCTGCCCCGAGAACTGGAACCATCTCCCTCGCTCTGTCTGTCAAGTATCCTCAGCTGCTTCCTTCAAATCTCTCCATAAACTCCTTTTCCCACCTCCTCCTCACGCTGGAGGAAACAGGATAATTAACCCCCAATGATGGGGGGCTGGTGAGAAATCCAGCTGTTTGCTTCAGAAGAGGGAAAGAACTCCTCAAAGGCTCTCCATGGATTCTGGGAGTGGGAGGGACTGGGGATCCGCAGGTTTCAGATATGACTTTGTTTCTAGGAAATACCTCCACCCAACAAAGGAGGAGCGTTGGCAGTCCCCTTGTAACTTTGTCTGCCACACACAAGAGACTTTCATCCTTGGAGTGCTGTCTGTCTCTCGACTCACACACATACACACACACACACACACATGCGTGCACACTTGGCAAACTCCCTTCCCCACACTCCTGAACTGGTTTTCAAAGAGTGCATTCAGTGTTGGTGTGAAAAGCTGGATTGATAACTCTGCAGACCAAAGTCCTGGATTCCCAAACCAAGGTCCAGCATGGGCTGTGGCCTACTGAGCTTCCCCCATACCTGTAAGATCAGGGACAGAATCAAAATATCTGCTGCTAGAGGTGATGAGGACATTCCAGCCCCTTAGCTTCCTGCGAGTGTTTGCTGATCTCAGAAAAAACCTGCTCTGGAACCGGAAGGCTCAGTTAAATCTCTCAATAAACACTGTCCTAAACCCTATCCTACTCAGAAGTGCTGCTGTTGAGATTCATTGGGCCTCAATCCTGTGCAGTAACCGATCCCCAGGGGTTCGGGAATCACTAGAGATTCACTATCTGCCTGTGCTGATCACATTTTGGAATTGGGGCCATTGTGTGGTACTGCATCCGGCTTTGGAAAGTTATGGTTCTTTCTCTTTTTGTGATGAATATACTTGCCTGGGTTAGATGTTAAAATGTGTTTAAGGGCTTTAATTTCTGTGGCATTCTAATGGCCAAGGATGAAATCAACTGAACAGAAAATCTGAAGCATCTATAATTCATCTTCAGCACGAGGGATTGAAGGGAAAGAAATACAATTTCAGTATGGCTGAGATTTACAAAACCATAATAGATAAAATAAACTGTCTCTCTTTCATAAGCACGCTGAGATCTACTGATGAAAAGTGCTAGATACAGGATCCCGACCACGGGATGCTATTCGAGGAAGGACTGCTAGGCAGAGATGGCGTTCACCTTTCGAGGCGGGGAAAGACCCTATTTGGACACAGACTGGCTAACCTAGTGAGGAGGACTTTAAACTAGGTTCGACGGGGACAGGCGAGCAAAGCTCACAGGTAAATGGGGAACATGGAGACCTGGGAGATGGGTCGGAAATAGGAGGGAGCGTGGGCAAACACTTGGAAGGTAGTAAGGTGATAGGGAATAGCCAGCATGGATTTGTAAAGAACAAATCATGTCAAACCAATCTGATAGCTTTCTTTGATAGGATAACGAGCCTTGTGGATAAGGGTGAAGCTGTGGATGTGGTATACCTAGACTTTAGTAAGGCATTTGATACGGTCTCGCATGATATTCTTATCAATAAACTAGGCAAATACAATTTAGATGGGGCTACTATAAGGTGGGTGCATAACTGGCTGGATAACCGTACTCAGAGAGTTGTTATTAATGGTTCCCAATCCTGCTGGAAAGGCATAACGAGTGGGGTACCGCGGGGGTCTGTTTTGGGACCGGCTCTGTTCAATATCTTCATCAACGACTTAGATATTGGCATAGAAAGTACGCTTATTAAGTTTGCGGATGATACCAAACTGGGAGGGATTGCACCTGCTTTGGAGGACAGGGTCATAATTCAAAATGATCTGGACAAATTGGAGAAATGGTCTGAGTTAAACAGGATGAAGTTTAACAAAGACAAATGCAAAGTGCTCCACTTAGGAAGGAACAAGTAGTTTCACACATACAGAATGTGAGGAGACTGTCTAGGAAGGAATATGGCAGAAAGGGATCCGGGGGTTATAGTGGACCACAAGCTAAATATGAGTTAATAGTGTGATGCTGTTGCAAAAAAAGCAAACATGATTCTGGGATGCATTAACAGGTGTGTTGTGAGCAAGACACGAGAAGTCATTCTTCCGCTCTACTCTGCTCTGGTTAGGCCTCAACTGGAGTATTGTGTCCAGTTCTGGGCACCACATTTCAAGAAAGATGTAGAGAAATTGGAGAGGGTCCAGAGAAGAGCAACAAGAATGATTAAAGGTCTTGAGAACATGGCCTATGAAGGAAGGCTGAAAGAATTGGGTTTGTTTAGTGTGGAAAAGAGAAGACTGAGAGGGGACATGATAGCAGTTTTCAGGTATCTAAAAGGGTGTCATAAGGAAGAGGGAGAAAACTTGTTCATCTTAGCCTCTAAGGATAGAACAAGAAGCAATGGGCTTAAACTGGAGCAAGGGAGGTTTAGATTGGACATTAGGAAAAGTTCCTAACTGTCAGGGTGGTTAAACACTGGAATAAATTGCCTAGGAAGGTTGTGGAATCTCCATCTCTGGAGATATTTAAGAGTAGGTTAGATAAATGTCTATCAGGGATGGTCTAGAGTCTAGACAGTATTTGGTCCTGCCATGAGGGCAGGGGACTGGACTCGATGACCTCTCGAGGTCCCTTCCAGTCCTAGAATCTATGAATCTATAAGAGCTAGGTATTAATAATCATCATCATGGAAATGTCCTTAATGAAGATTAAATATTTCAATCTGTGCCTTGTTTTCCCAAAATAGCTGGATTGAGTCCCAGGAACTGGAATGGCACTTTCTAATCTTCCGGCAGGAATGTTGAAAATGGGCTAGTTTAGGAAGAAACGTAAATCCCGGGTCCTAATCACTTGCTGTTATTAAAGATCTCAGAGAACTTGTGAAAAGTTGCTGTGTGCTCTTGGGGTATAACCACATTCCAATTCAGGTCATTGTTCATAGATTCCAAGGCCAGAAGGGACCACTGTGATCATCTAGTCTGATCTCCTGGATAACCCAGGCCAGAGAATGTCCCCGAAATGATTACCAGAACCCCTTTTCTAAAACAAAATCCAATCTTAATTTAAAAATTGGCCGTGATGGAGAATCCGCCACAACCGTTGTTAAATAGTTCCAATGGTTATTTACCGTGACTGTCAAAAATGTACTCCTTATTTCCAAGTTTGAATGAGTCTAGCTTTGACTTCCAGCCATTGGATTGTGTTAGACCATTCTCTGCTAGATTGAAAAGACCATTATTAATTCCCTGTGTAAGTACTTATAGACTATGATCAGGTCACCCCTTAATCTTTTTGTTAAGCTAAATAGATTGAGCTCCTTGAGTCTATTACTGTAAAGCAGGTTTTCTACTCCTTTAATCATTCTTGTGGCTCTTCTCTGAACCCTCTCCAATTCATCAACATCCTTCTTGAATTGAGGGCACCAGATCTGGACACAGTATTCCAGCAGCAGTCGCACCAGTACCAAATACAGAAGTAAAATAACTCTCCACTCCTACTTGAGATTCTCCTGTTTATGCATCCGAAGATCGCATTAGCTCTTTTGGCCACAGCATCACACTGGGGGCTCATATTCAGTGGATTATCCATCATGACCCCCACATCTTTTCAGAGTCACTGCTTCTCAAAATAGAGTCCCATTGTATAAGTAGGGCTTGCATTCTTTGTTCCTGGACCTATACATTTACATTTAACGGTATTAAATCACACATTGCTTGCTTGCACCCAGTGGACCAAGTGATCCAGTTTGCTCTAATTCAGTAACCTGTCCTCTTCATTTATCTACCATTCCCGCACGTTTTGTGTTATCTGCAAACTTGATCAGTGATGAGTTTGTTTTCTTCCAGGTTGCTGATAAAAATGAATAGCGTAGAGCCAAGAACAGATCCCGGTGGGACTCCACTGGAAACATACCCAGTTACAATGACATTTGAGACCAATAAATTAGCCACTTTTTAATCCATGTGATGTGTGCCATGTTAATTTTATGACAGGTTTCAGAGTGGTAGCCGTGTTAGTCTGTATCCGCAAAAAGAAGAACAGGAGTACTTGTGGCACCTTAGAGACTAACAAATTTATTAGAGCATAAGCTTTCGTGGACTACAGCCCACTTCTTCGGATGCATATGCAAACTTGTAATCTCATCCAAAAATATCAGGTTAATTTTACTGGATCTGTTTTCCATATTGATCTGCATTAATTAAATTACCTTCCTTTAATTCTTTATGAATCGAGCCCTATATCCGTGTACAATCTATCCCCCGAAATTCCCCTTCCAGTTTCACTTAGGCCTTGTCTACACTGGCACTTTACAGTGCTGCAACTTTCTCTCTCAGGGGTGTGAAAAAACACTTCCCCCCCCCCCCCCGCCCCGCAAGCACTGCAAGTGTCAGTGTAGACAGTGCACCAGCGCTGGTAGGTAGCTAGTCCCCTCGTGGAGGTGGTTTTTTGGGGGGAACTGGGAGAGCTCTCTCCCAGTGCTATGCAGTGACTATGCAAGCCACGTTAAAGCGCTGCCGCGGCAGTTGCCAGTGAAGACGTGCCCTTAGATAATTTATTCTTCCCTACCTGTCCTAAACTGCTGTGTGGGGCTGGTAAATAGCTGCAACATTCCACCCCTGCAGTGTCTGCATTCCAGTGGTGATAGAAGTTAATCTTGCGAGCACATGAGACTGAACTTTCACAGGATCTGTATCTAGACTGTGGAACTCACTGTGACAAGAGAGAAGAGTGACCACAGATCTAACCACTTCCAGAACCAAGGGACCTGATCCAAAACCCACTGAAGTCAATAGAAAGTCATTACTTCAATGGCTTTGGATCAGGCCCTAAATGCAAGACTCATGGCTTTGATTTACCTGTCTCTCAATAAATTCTTCACCCACACTCGTTCACACTACACAACTAACACACAAAATAACCCATTCATCAACTCTGCTATTTTTCCTACAACCTGGGAAGTAAGAAAGAGCAATGATTTCTAGTTTTAGATACTTGGGAAGTACTCAGATATTAGGGTGATGAAGCAATATAAGACTCACAATGGTTGATGTTTTTTATAAAACCCAGTTCCTGGAGTCATGCTATTACATGACAATATCAGCTGTTGTATTTTTTTTAAGTAATTGTTCAGCCCTCGTGACTGTACAGAAAAGCTTCAAAACGTGACCTGAGTGCAACCCTAAAGGCTCAAAAACCAGAAGGCAAATCAAAAGAACTGCAAACTTATTTTTACAAATCTCATGATTTGTTGGAGTCCTGACTCATGAGTTTTGAAGGCTTGGAACTGGCAATCCTCTGTATTTCACACCATATAGCCTACAGCAGTGGTTCTTAACCAGGACTACATGTACCCCTGGGGGTACCCAAAGGTCTTCCAGGGGGTATGTCAACCCATCTAGATCAGAGTGTCTCAACCTGGGAGTTGCGACCTCAGGGGGGTTGCAGGATGGATTTGGGGGGGTTGCAAGTGCAGTGCTGGCGTTAGGGGGTGGCAAGCAGGGAAACTGCCTGGGGCCCCATGCCACAGGGGACCCCACGAAGCTAAACTACATGCTTCAGCCCTGGGCAGCAGGGCTCAGGCTTCAGGGGTACAGTGGTCTGGAAAGGTTGAGAACCACTGGCCTACAGTATAATATGTCCCGTGACCTGTCAAATAGGAAGCTTTGTAATTACTGCCCCCTCGTGGTGACTACAACGGAATCCAGGGCATTTCTGCTGAGGCTAAAAGCAAGGATATTAGTGGCAAGAGCTGACTGAAATCACCTACTCTTTTCACATCGAGACCATCAGGGAGCCATAGCTCTCGATCTCTAGTGACTTGGGACCAAATCTGGCTCATTCTAATTTCATGGGTCATCCCAAATAAAGTCAGTGGAACTACTCACCTTAGTAAGAGCAGCAGGATTTGAACTGACAGTTGAGATATGCCATCCCCTATGTCTGTCCCACTGCCACTACCCTCGGCCATCCAGTCCCACCCAGAGTTACACAACTCTTTGGACAGAGAACATAGAAATATTTCTCGCTGGTCTCTTTTCTCCTTTGTACGGTCTCAAATCCTTTGCAAAGGGGGTTGGGGACAGGGGATATTCTCTGACTGGTTTCAGAGTAGCAGCAGTGTTAGTCTGTATCCGCAAAAAGAAGAACAGGAGTACTTGTGGCACCTTAGAGACTAACAAATTTATTAGAGCATAAGCTTTCTTGGACTACAGCCCACTTCTTCGGATGCATATAGAATGGAACATATATTGAGGAGATATATATACACACATACAGAGAGCATAAACAGGTGGGAGTTGTCTTACCAACTCTGAGAGGCCAATTAATTAAGAGAAAAAAAAAACTTTTGAAGTGATAATCAAGCTAGCCCAGTACAGACAGTTTGATAAGAAGTGTGAGAATACTTACAAGGGGAGATAGATTCAATGTTTGTAATGGCTCAGCCATTCCCATTCTCTGACTGTTTCATGTCCCTTTAGCTGTGTGTGTTGTTCTTTGTGCTGGGTACAAATATAAGTTTTTCCCCTCTACATCTTTTTTTCAGAGCACCCTCTGAAGGCTCACCAAGGAAGCCCCTGGTCTTTGGAAAGCTTTTTGGTCCTGGATAATCACAATGGAGAGATGTCAGGTGTCCAACTGCAGCATGAATACCATGGACCTGAAATGTTACATGGTCCTTAACAGCCTCACTCAGAAAACAGGCATAGCTGTGCTGTGCTCCATTGTGGGGATTCTGTGCGTTTTGGAAAACTCTTTGGTGTTGTATCTGATATTTGCTTCCCCTAAGATCAGAAAAAAGCCTTCCTACCTCTTGATCAGCAGCTTGGCCCTAGCAGATGTCCTGGCCAGCATTGTATTTGTCTGCAGCTTTCTTGATTTCCATGTCTTCAACAGAACTGACTCCTCTAAAGAGATCTTCTTGCTGAAGCTTGGAGGGGTCAACACGTCCTTCACGGCGTCCTTGGGCAGCTTGCTGCTGATGGCATTTGACCGCTATGTCTGTATCTATCAGCCATCGGAATACAAGGCCATCGTGACGAGGAAAAGGGCTGTGGTGGCCATGGCTGTGATGTGGATCGCTACCATGATCACTGCCTTCCTGCCTCTAATGGGGTGGAACTGCTGCAAGGTAAACTCACCCTGCTCTGAGCTGTTTCCCTTTGTTGATAGCAAGTATCTGTCCAGCTGGATCTGCCTGGTAATGATTCTGCTGCTGTGTATAGTGTACTCCTACGTCCGGGTGCTTTGGAAGGCTCATAAGCACACAGTGTACATGGAGAAACGCCAAACCCAGGCTGGGCAGCGGAATGCAAAGATGAGGATGGACGTCATGCTCGCCAAAACATTAGTGATGGTCCTGGCCATTGTCATGACGTGCTGGTCCCCAGTGCTGGCTCTCATGACGTACAGCCTCTTCGTCAGCCTGAATGATCACATCAGAAAGGTGTTCGCCTTCTGCAGCACCCTCTGCCTGGTGAACTCCATGGTGAATCCCATTGTCTACGCCCTGCGAAGCAGGGAGCTGCGCTCCTCTTTGAGGAACACTAGCTCGCGGTTCAGGAAGAAGGTGAGCATCTCAGAGAGCTCCCCCGAAGCAGAGAGCACTCAGAAATCCTCACCAATAGAAACCATCTGTGACGACATTGCGTGCAACACAGACATGAATCTGCTGAAAGGCTGAGCTTTGACGGGGGGAAATGTCTGACAGATTTTGGATTGTTTCTTTGAAAAGAAAGAAAATCGAAAGCTGCTTTTCTTTGTAGCTCCTGGGAGGATTCGTGACTGAATGCCTTGCTGGGGATATGAAGCCATTTGGCTGTAATGGTATCATGAAACATTTGCAGATCACACCCTCCTTGTGCCTGGGACTTTACTTAGTGAGTAAAAGACCTGAGCCCGGATTTGTAATGGTATTTAGGCACCTAATTCCCATTAATTTCCAAGGGAATTAGCTGCCTAAGTACCTTTAAATATCTGGGCTGCTGGTCCCTACCCTCTGAAGAGCAGATACACCCAAGCAAAGGAAGACTGGACCAACTCTACCATACGAATACTACAATGATAGCATAGCAGGCTTTCATAGATACTACAGTGATGGGTGCTCTACAAACACCATGGATGGATGGATAAACAACAGAAGCAGTCCCCACTATTTTAGGGCAACCCTCCCGGTTTACCAGACTAAGTCCACAAATGTGTCAAACAGTGATCTTGACTCACTTATCTTGCAGTCAATGACCTCTTTCCTCCCTACTCTAAAATGAAGTTCTGGTCCAAGTAAAATGTGCTTTGACCCACGTGGCTGTAGCACAAGGCTGGTCTGTGGCCACTCTGCTGCTGGGACTGCAACATTTTATATGCAATTGTGGTTCAATATGCTAAGGCATCGAGCACACTGCAGTGGTGGTGAGAGCCCCACACTCCCATTAAACTCAGTGGAAGTTGAGCACCTTGCAGGATGGAGCCCTCAGTGGGTCTTATGCCCAGATACTCAAAGGTATTTAGGCTCCTGACTTCCACTGAAATCAATTAGTGCCTAAATAGCTTTGAGGAACTGGGCAGTCTGAGAACCTCAGTGTTTAGGAGTTTGATTCCAGGAACATTTACAGCCAAGTATGGCTCCAAAGGAAATGTATGAATGTGGTTTACTTCTCATCCAACTAAGGAGGCACATTTATCCCTAGTGTAATTTCACCAACTTTACTGAGACTACACTAACGAAGAATTAAGCCCTTTGGCTGGAATTATTGAGGAGCAGTTTTAAGAAGGTGCTGTATTGTTTTGTCCAGAAATGCAATATGTGCTGAAGATGTTTTATACTCTAGGCAGGCAAGTGCTGGATATTTGTGCCTAGGAAATAAGACATTCCATAAGTATCTTTTGCAGAACATGTCAACTGGACACAGACAAAATAACACAAGCCCCAGTCAGTACATGTGGCCAAGGGCATGTCATAAAGACTTGCACCTACTTTCCACCAGTGCTGAATTTGCCCCCTTGGATTCAGCATAGTAATATGATTATAACGTCGGTCTCCCAACTCCTGACAAACACGAGAGAACAACATTTGAAACTTAACAAAGCACACTCGGGCTGTTAATAATTGACCTCAATCATGCCGGTGGCACGAAAACTTACCTGCAGTAGTATATGTAAATATGCCTTTTGTGCTACATACTATAAACCACTATATTGTATTTAGCTAGCAAACTGTCATGATAAATCTGTTAGCACATCATTAAATGTCTTATTTATTTTAATAGTTAAACTCTATACAGAGTAAGAATAAAGAATATTTTCTCTGTGGCTTAGAAACCCTAGAGCAGGGGTGGGCAAACTTTTTGGCCCGAGGGCCACATCCGGGTATGGGAATTGCATGGCGGGCCATGAATGCTCACGAAATTGAGGGTTGGGGTGCGGGAGGGGATGAGGGTGCTGGCTTGGGGTGTGGGCTCTGGGGTGGGGCCAGACATGAGGAGTTAAGGGTGTGGGAGGGGGTTCTGGGCTGGGGCAGAGGGTTGGGGTGTGAAGGGGGGAGGGGAGGGGAGAGGACTCTGGCTGGGGGTGCGGGCTCTGGGGTGGGGGTGGGGGGTTGGGGGTGCAGAAGTTTACTCCGGGCTGTGACGGAGGGATTTGGAAGGCGGGAGGGGGGATCAGGGCTGGGGAAGGGGGTTGGGGTGCGGGACGGGGTTGGGGTGCATGCTCCAGGTGGTGCTCACTTTTTGCAGCTCCCAGAAGCAGCAGCATGTCCCCACTCTGGCTCCTACGTGGAGGCATGGCCAGGCGATTCTGCATGTTGCCCTGTCCACAGGCACCACCCCTGCAGCTCCCATTGGACACAGTTCCAAGCCAATGGGAGCTGCGGGGGCAGCACTTGGGGCAGGGGCAGTGTGCGGAGCCCCCTGGCTGCCCCTACATGTAGGAGCCGGAGGGGGGACATGCTACTGCTTCCGGGAGCCATGTGGAGTGGGGCAAATCCACGATCCCGCTCCCCAGCTGGAGTGCCGGAGTGGGGCAAGCCCTGGATCCCGCTGCCTGGTGGGAGCTAGAGGGCCGGATTAAAACATCTGGAGGGCTGGATGCGGCCCCCGGGCCGTAGTTTGCCCACTCCTGCCCTAGAGTAACTAAGTAGTTATAGGTTTCAGAGTAGCAGCCGTGTTAGTCTGTATCCGCAAAAAGAACAGGAGTACTTGTGGCACCTTAGAGACTAACAGATTTATTTGAGGATAAGCTTTTGTTGGCTACAGCCCACTTCATTGGATGCATAAGTAGTTATATGCAGTGTTGTCGTAGGTCTATGCTGTTTGCTACCAGTGGCTGCTACGATAGAAATAAGGATGCCTTTGCAAAATTATGTTGTGACATTGCACTCTATATGATTTTATGAAAGTATGCTGATGAGTGTGAATATAATGTAACTAATGACCCATGGAAAGCAGGCCCTTGAAGAATTCCACCTGGACTTCAACAATTTCCACCCCACCATCAACCTCAGCCTGGACCAGTCCACACAGGAGATCCACTTCCTGGACACTACAGTACAAATAAGTGATGGTCACATAAACACCACCCTATACCGGAAACCTACTGACCGCTATACATACCTACATGCCTCCAGCTTCCATCCAAGACACATCACACGATCCATTGTCTACAGCCAAGCCCTAAGATACAACCGAATTTGCTCCAACCCCTCAGACAGAGACAAACACCTACAAGATCTTTATCAAGCATTCGTAAAACTACAATACCCAGCTGGGGAAGTGAGGAAACAGATTGACAGAGCAAGACGGGTACCCAGAAATCACCTACTACAGGACAGGCCCAACAAGGACAATAACAGAACACCACTGGCCATCACATACAGCCCCCAGCTAAAACCTCTCCAGCGCATTATCCACGATCTACAACCTATCCTGGAAAATGATCCCTCACTCTCACAGACCTTGGGAGGCAGGCCAGTCCTCGCTTACAGACAACCCCCCAACCTGAAGCAAATACTCAACTACACACCACACCACAGAAACACCAACCCAGGAACCTATCCCTGTAGCAAACCTCGTTGCCTACTCTGTCCCCATATCTACTCTGGCAACAGCATCAGAGGACCCAACCACATCAGCCACACCATCAGGGGCTCATTCACCTGCACATCCACTAATGTCATATATGCCATCATGTGCCAGCAATGCCCCTCTGCCATGTACATTGGCCAAACCGGACAGTCCCTCCGCAAAAGAATAAATGGACACAAATCGGATATCAGGAATGGTAACATACACAAGCCAGTAAGTGATCACTTCAATCTCCCTGGTCATTCTATTACAGATTTAAAAGTCACTATCATTGAACAAAAAAACTTCAGAAACAGACTTCAAAGAGAAACAGCAGAACTAAAATTCATTTGCAAATTCAACACCATTAATCTGGGCTTGAATAGGGACTGTGAGTGGCTGGCTCACTACAGAAGCAGCTTTTCCTCTCCTGGAATTGACACCTCCTCATCTATTACTGGGAGTGGACTACATCCACTCTGATTGAATTGGCACTGTCAACACTGGTTCTCCACTTGTGAAGTAACTCCCTGCTCTCCATGTGTCAGTATATAATGCCTGCATCTGTAACTTTCACTCTATGCATCCGAAGAAGTGAGGTTTTTACTCACGAAAGCTTATGCCCAAATAAATCTGTTAGTCTTTAAGGTGCCACCAGACTCCTTGTTGATAATGTAACTAAAATATGCTTAATGCAAACGGTCTCTTGTAAGGTATCATTACAAAGCTTATAATCTACTGAGCATGGTCATCCTATTTGTATAAATGTATCACTCTTGTATCTGAAACTAGAAATATGAAACATAACTCTGAGGGCCTATTGTAATTATGCAAAGTGTGGGCCATTAATGGTGGTTTGGAATCTTGATGGCTCCCATTAACCAGGACAATGGACTGTAGGTGGCTCCGTTTACTTGTAAGGGCTGGTCTACACTTAGTCCGGACTTCGGACTAAGGTACGCAAATTCAGCTACGTTAATAACGTAGCTGAATTCGATGTACCTTACTCCGGACTTACCGCGGTCCAGACGCGGCCGGAAGTCTCCCCCCGTCGACGCCGCGTACTCCTCTCGGCGAGCTGGAGTACCGGCGTCGATTGTGAGCACTTCCGGGATCGATCCCAGAACATCGATGGCGTGCCTCCGGACCAGCCGGTAAGTGTAGACTAGGCCTAAGTCTTCCTGTACACGTGTGTGCTGGCAAGTGGGTAATGAAGTCTTGCAGTGACATGTGATCATGTCACCTGAACTGCAATCCATCTTTAACCTAGTGCTTTTCCATTGACAAGGATGGGGTGGGAAACCCAGAGAGGGACATAGGAGTCCTTCACTCGCTCCAGGGGCCCCAGAAAACTCCCGTGGGGCCCGGGCCCCCGGAGCTTCTTCTGCTCCGGGTCTTCGGCGGCAATTCGGCGGCGGGGAGTCCTTCGGCTCCGGGGCCTGCCACTGAAGTGCCCTGAAGACCCGCGGCGGGGGGTCCTTCCGCCTCGGGACCCGCCACCAAAGTGCCGGGTCTTCGGCGGCGGGGAGGCCCCGCCGCCGAAGAACCCAGGCCCCCTGAATCTTCTGGTCGGCCCTGGAAACATCTCTGAGGGTGAGATTTTATCTGTATTCAGTTTTATTACTGTATTAGACTCAGATTTGTGTGTTTTATTTTATTTTACTTGGTAATTCACTTTGTTCTGTCTGTTACTACTTGGAACCACTTAAATCCTATTTTCTGTATTTAATAAAATCACTTTTTACTTATTAATTAATCCAGAGTATGTATTAATACACGGGGGTGGGGGTGGGGGGCAAACAACTGTGCATATCTCTCTATCAGTATTATAGAGGGCGGACAATTTATTTGTTTACCCTGTATAAGCTTTATACAGGCTAAAATGGATTTATTTGGGGTTTGGACCCCATTGAGAGTTGGGCCTCTGAGTGTTAAAGACGGGAACACTTCTCAAGTTGCTTTCAGCGTAGTCTGCAGCTTTGAGGCACATGGTTCAGACCCTGGGTCTGTGTTGGAGCAGACGGGCGGGTCTGGCTCAACAGGACAGGGTGCTGGAGTCCCAGGCTGGCAGGGAAAGCAGGGGCAGAAGTAGTCTTGGCAGATCGGTTGGCAGTTCCCAAGGGGGTTTCTGAGATCCACATATGTAATTGCACTACATGTGTTATATGCTGAGTTGTCGCTGTGTTGGTCTCCGGATACTAGTGCGACAAGGTGGGTAAGGTAATATCTTCTATTGGACCAACTTGCTGCTGTGGGCAAAAGAGCCAAGCTTTGCAGCTACACCTAGGGCCGGCCTGTGTCAGACTCAGCCGGCAGGGTGCTAATGGGTCACCCCACGGGGTGGTGCCCTCTATGGAGCACGAGCTCCTCCCAGCCTTAGACATGGGCTCCCAGCGCCCCCAGCTCCTGGGACCTGCCCTCTCCCTCAGCGCCTGAGCTGTGACACTCCCAGGGGCAGCACGTGGCCATTGCCTCGCTGGCGACGGCTTTTCTCCTCAACATGAGGCGGTCAGTGCCTCTCTAGCAATGGCGTCCCCTTTGCACATCACGTGGTNTCAACATGAGGCGGTCAGTGCCTCTCTAGCAATGGCGTCCCCTTTGCACATCACGTGGTCAGTGCCTCTCTAGCAATGGCGTCGGGCCTGCTCATCACGTGGACGGTGCCTATCACGTGGTCAGCCCTTAGGTCCCCGTGTTGGCCCGTCTCGCCTCCCGTCCCGCGGGCGGAGGGGCGGGGCCCGGGCACAGCTGGTCGGGGAAGATGGCGTCGCTGGGAGCGGCGCGCTGGCTGTTGCTGCTGGTAGCCGGGGCGGCCTGCGGGCTCCGCTACACCCCGGACTGGCCCAGCCTGGACGCGAGGCCGCTGCCGGCCTGGTTCGACCAGGCCAAGGTGGGGGTGTTCGTGCACTGGGGGGTGTTCTCGGTGCCGGCCTATGGCTCCGAGTGGTTCTGGTGGCACTGGCAGGGCGAGCGCCGCGGCGACTACGAGCGCTTCATGCGGGAGCACTTCCCGCCCAACACCACCTACGCCGACTTCGCCTCGCGCTTCACCGCCCGCGACTTCCGGCCGCGCTACTGGGCCTGGCTCTTCGAGCAGGCCGGCGCCAGGTCAGTCCGGGCGGGAGCGCCTGGGGAAGGGGGGGGGCTGACGGCACTGGTGACCTGGGGCGGGGGGAAGTGTGGGGCCCCTTGGTCTCTAATGGGGATTGCCTGGGGGATGGGCTGAGACCTGAGAGTACAAATCAGGGCAATGGGGGGGACCCTAAGGGGCAAAGCAGGGAGTGGCCTGGTGGGGAGGGGAAGGGATGCGTGAGGGCAGGGTGGCCCTGGGCTCTGCTGGGGGAGAAAGCTCTAGGGGAGTCCCTTGGGGCAGGAGTGTAGTGGGTGTAGTCACGGGTGACCTTTGTGCACATAAAGCATCTGTAGGGGTCATTGGTCTGCTCCATCCTGGATGCAGAGCCACTCCAGTGGGCAGAGTGTACATAGGGCAGGACCCTGGTTCCTATAGTGTATTTCTCTGCTGGGGCTGACTCCTGGATCGTAGCACCCTGAGGATGCATCATTCCCAGGAAAGGAACACATCTCTGGATTTTAAATCTTGCATTAATCGAAACTAGATGCTAGAGGGGAACCAGTTTCTGCTGCCTTCCACTAGAGCAGCTGTCAGGTGATTTACTTCCTCCTTTAGCCAATGGACAGTCCCTTTCTGAGAACTTAGTGAAATATGGTTTTTACAAACTTACACAAAGCAAGAATGATTTGGTTTTGTAAAATGAGTCTCAAAACCATTACGTTCACTGGAACCATGGAAGCACTTGGAAGTGGTGGTTTTTCACTCAATCAGTGGCTTTAAAGTATCTAACTTTGAACATGGATTTAGTGCTGTTGAAAGATGCCACTCTGACAGCACTGATGTTTTTTATTCTTAGGTTTACCCTTTTGCCCTTAAAAGTTCTCCCTCCACGTTGAGGGTAAGGCATTTGTTTCACTACTTGTGTTCTGTCTGCATAGGGTATCAATCTGTCACTTTTTATCAGCAATAAAATTCATTTAAAACTCCTAAACTCTTAGGAGAGAACTTGCAAACAGGTACATTTAGAAAAGGAATCTGAGACAGCTCTTGACACCATCGTTACCATGTCCTTTGCTTTCCAAGTACCAGTTTTATTCAGATGATTTGGGGTATCTTAGGTAGGTTCTATTTCCTTCTGAACAAGGGGCTTTGATTTCCACAGGTATGTGGTGCTGACTACAAAGCATCATGAGGGCTTCACAAACTGGGGGTCTCCTGTGTCCTGGAACTGGAATTCTATGGATACAGGACCCCATCGAGACCTAGTGGGTGAACTGGGACAAGCTCTCCGAGAAAGGTACGTCACTGCTCTTGTACATACTGGCAAAACTTTGTTACCCAAGAACTATTTCCAGTTCTTGAAGTAGATGCCCATTAGCGTCTCCTAGTTTTTTTTGATAAATTTGTCACTAAGCACATGCTTTTCAACAAAAGTGTTCTGCCTCAGGGTCAGAGAACTCTTGTACCCAAATCTCCTGTTGGTTTCCTACAGGATGGCAGTAAGGTCCAGTGAATAGGGCATGGGAATCCGAGTTTGACAACCTGGGCTATATTCCTGACGTTACCACTAACTCACTGTGTGACTTTAGGCAAGTTGCTCAATCTCTGTCTCGTGTGAGGAAAGGAGTGTAATATTTACCCATTTCTAGGAAGTATTTTGAAACCTATGTATAGATATAGCATTCTCTAACGCAGACTCAGCACTGAATACTACAACAGTCGGTTCTTGTCGGTTTTTTTTTTTTTTTTTTTAAATATTGTAGTGCAGTGAATATGCAGTGAGATCTTTTTTTCAGACTGGTACTTTTTTGTTAACCCAGCTTTCATCTCTTTCCTTGCTTTGTTTAATATTTAAGGAACATACGCTATGGACTGTACCATTCTCTCCTAGAGTGGTTTAATCCTCTGTATTTAGCTGACAAAAAAAATGGCTTCAAGACGCAGAATTTTGTCTTTTCAAAAACTATGCCAGAGCTTTATGATCTTGTTTTAAGGTAAGAGCTGCAAACTTTTAGCACCCCTGAATATTACTGTATTTCTTTATTTGTTAGGGGGATAAGGATGTGGGGCAAAGGAAGGGAAACACTTTAATATTTGCTGTTCCAACCACTAGGCAGCTCTCACCTTCCTACAGTAGCAATTTGGGGTTTGAGGTGGTGTGAAAAGGGGATCACGTTATCTATCTGTGCTTTTGGGGACACTTTTTCCTCAATATTATTTACTGGCCATGATGCCTGCACAGAGACAACTTGCACTTACCCTGTTTTGTTAGTGCTACATCCCCACTTTGGGAATGAATGATGCTCCCATCCTTTGCTGCTGCAAGGATCTCCCTCATGTGTGTGTGTTTTTGTTCCCCCCACCAGGCACATTTCCTGGTCATGTCATACAATAGGAGAAGCATGTGAAAGCAAAGATAATTGAACTTCATAAGCAAGAATTAAAAACACTGCCTTGTGACAATCTTCTCTTTGGACTGGACCAGAAGTGGGAATGTTAAATTTTCTAGTAACGTTTATCTGTCTCCTAGGTATAAACCAGATCTGGTTTGGTCAGATGGTGACTGGGAGGGTCCGGAAACATATTGGAACTCAACCTCTTTCCTTGCCTGGCTTTACAATGATAGTCCTGTCAAGGTACTGCTGTCAGCATTTCCTTCATGTCTTCTGGCCATTACATAAATATGGAAAATCAGGCAGCTTCTAGTACTGGCAGAATCTAAGTCAAAACCTCAGGATCAGTCAAAGCATATAAATTGTCGAGGGCATCTAAAGTATTTATGGAGATATACCTATTCCATAGAACTGGAAGGGACCCTGAAAGGTCATCGAGTCCAGTCCCCTGCCTTCACTAGCAGGACCAAGTACTGATTTTGCCCCTGATCCCTAATTGGCCCCCTCAAGGATTGAACTCAACCCTGGGTTTAGCAGGCCAATGCTCAAACCACTGAGCTATCAAGGAGACTAGTAACTAAAGATCCCAGAACAAAACCCACAAACTTGTTCCTTTGAAACACTGCAGCAGAAGGATTGAGTGTCTAAGTCAAAATAGTTTCTACCCTGAACTGTCTCTCATCATTCTAGGATACTGTTGTGGTAAATGACCGTTGGTGCAATAACTGCTCCTGCCATCATGGAGGATACTATAATTGTGCTGATAAATACAAGCCGGGCACCCTGCCACAGCACAAGTGGGAGATGTGCACGTCTATTGACAAAAGATCTTGGGGCTATCGAAGCAACATGCAACTCAATGAGCTCATGGATGAATCAAGTATTATCTCAGTAAGAACATTTTAATATAAATAGGGGGATTGCTGGGGATTAGACGTTGTCTACTTATCTGGCAAAACAGTAGGACAGGGTGGTGGCTAAAGTACCTGGGACAATGAGAATAAAGCTTTATGCAGGTGTTTTTCTTTCATAGTCAAGAGGGAAAGTAAAGTGGATTCACGTTACTTTCCTGTCTGTCACAGGAACTAGTGCAGACTGTGAGTTTTGGAGGCAACTATCTTCTCAATGTGGGCCCTACAAAAGAAGGGGTGATTGTTCCAATCTTTCAAGAAAGGCTTCTGTCCCTTGGAAAATGGCTGCGTGTTAATGGGGAGGCAATTTATGCTTCTAAGCCATGGAGGGTGCAGATGGAGAACACCACAATCGATACATGGTAAGGATTACTTTACACAAGACCACTCTGAAAGAGCCACTCATCTCCGGCTGTGATCTCATGAGCAAAGAAGGGTTGATCTTGCTACTCTGAGAGCTCCAAAGAAAAATAAACACTAGAAAGACATTGATTCACAAGTGGCCCTCTACTCTCTGAGTGTTGGACTGTTGCCCCATGCTTTAAAAAAAAAAAAAAAAAATCAATAGTAAAACACTAAAGATTCCATGTGCTTCTCCTGAGTAGGAGTGTTTAACCTCATGGTTTTGACTAAAATTCTTAGTTGCATGACTGCGTTTTGTCTCCCTAAACTCCTGTGGTTGCCTTGGTATGGTGGTATTTACTTCTCAGATTCTTGTGTAATAGATCTGTGCACTGTTACCCAGCAACTGCATTTCCTCAGAGGAAGAGATGTATAGTAAGTGTGTAAGGAGACCAGAACACTACAAACCTAACCTGTTTTTAAAGAGAATAATGAAATGACCTACATGAAGCTTCACAAGAGCTTAATCTACGCTATTGACCACAGCAGCCTAAAGCAATGCCATGTCGCAAGGTGACCTTTGTTTTCAGGGAACGTATGTGGACTTCGTTTAGCTTTCCTCTGTCCCTGCTGACTGGATAAATGTTGGTTCCAAAGTATTGAGGTATGCAAGGAAAGCAGGTGACCCCTATGTGGCTGGCTTTCCCAATATGCCTAGACTGATTGATGGGGGGAGGCATGTACTTTTTGCTTTACTTCTGACAAAAGCCAGATGCTTGTCTGCCTCTGTATTTTGTGGTGATCTACGCACCTCTGTACACCATCATTATATACCCTCAGGTACACTTCTAAAGGATCAACTGTATATGCTATCTTTCTGAGCTGGCCAGAGGGTGGTGTGTTGAAGCTGTCTTCACCTATTCCATCTGCAAGCACACAAGTAAGGAATCTAAGAGTAGATAATGAATCTCACGAGTCCATCTCTGGTACATAAAGGCTGAGATGGCCCAACCTGGATTCCATTAAGTATCTGGTGAAAGTACTGTATATATAAAGTTGTCTTCCCTTACTTCTAGTCTTGGGTCTTCTCTATCAGGGAGAGGTCATAAAGGAATTGTGATCCCTCCTTCTGTGTGTTCAACTTGCTTTAAACCACCATTATTCTCTAAGAAACGCTGGATAGGACTTGTCAGCACTGCTTGTTAACCTGCCATAGTACCGCCAGGGGCATTTCTTCCACAGTGTTCCCAGCCTCTATTGACTTGATTTGCTGTGAAATTAACTGAGGTGCCCAAAAAGCAGTAGGACCACTCTGACATGGCAACACAAACTTAAAAAAAAAAAACCTATGAAACTACTCACTGCAAATGGCCCAGGGAGCGGGCTGTGTCAGCTCCAAACCACCATAAGAAAAATCTCCCTAGTGAAGAACCATAGGCAGATGCTGGGCCAAAAATGTTACCTTGTACAGTACTTGCAGCTCTGTAAACTCTGGCGGGATGGAAAGTAGTTGGGGCTACCTCTACCCCTTGAGTGTCTGCAAATACATTGAACTTGCTGGCTGTGATGTATTTAAACAGGAAGGATGTGCATGAAGCAATAGATGAGTGTATTGTTCTTTCCCTCTTTCTTCAGGTGACTATGCTGGGGTTCTCTGAGACGCTGAAGTGGGAGAAGGCCGTAGATAAAGGGTTGCTGATCGCTTTGCCCTATGTACCTCCATCTGTTCTCCCAGTCCCGTGTTGCTGGACTCTCAAGCTAGAAGGTGTGGCGTGATAGTGACTTTGAAGAAAAGCGAGGAACTAGATCTTTTTTTTTTTTTTTTTTTTTTTTTGCTTTGTTTTGATTTTTTATTTTTTTGAAGGTGAAGGAATCTTAATAAATTGTTTTTCTTGCTCATCTAAGAGAATACCTTTCTAAGCCGCTCTGGCCAGGAAAACAGATGCACTGACCTAGCTTGGGTGGGAATGAAGGCCTGACCTATACGCAACCTTTGATCTGTCTGAGAGACGTGGCCTGCAATAGTAATGTTCTGTTGCTGGATTTTGACCGCTGAGTGTGGTCAGACGACTGTGATGAGAGATCCTTAGCTGGGCTTCGTGGCAGATGTTATCACTTTGCCACCTTTAACCATTGCACTACAGCCTAATAGGCATGACAGTCACATAAGGTATGTGGGAGTGTGAACAAATTTAGTGTGGGACAGTTATAAAGATGGTTGAATTAGGATCTGCTGCCAGCAAACAGACTGTGAATAAATGGCACTTCGTTACTACAGTGATGGGTACATTAGAAATGCTTAAGATTGACAAACTGAGCGATGGTCACCCTACCAAGAGGGTGCTTACCTGCTAAAGGAGAGATCTCAAATTTTTAATTATCAAAATGTTCAAGATACAGCTGTTAACCAAACTATGGAGGGATGGAACTATTTTCATGTTTACTTATGATCAAGGAACGTGCCTTGGACTGGTGTATAAGTCTGCACCATAGAACTAGGCAAAATAAAGCAGGAAAAAATATCCACCGCTTCGGGACAGGAGCAGGTCTCCCCTGAAGCTGTCCACTGCACCTGTGTTTTAACAGCTATCAGCTCAGGAGCTCTTGAAACTGAATCTTCTGACTGATTTGAATATTCATGTCACTTAAATGGTGTAATCTTCTTGAAACTAATCTTTAATCAAAATGCAATAGCCTAACTTTATTTTCTGGTGTGTGAAATTATTAAACATCCTGTTTAGGGTGAGTCCATTATGCCCTTTAAAGTCTAATTGGAATTAAGCACTTTTTCAGATTCTGATGTGCAATGTATTTTCATATGTACATTTTAAAAATAAAATTCTATTAAAACACTGCTGCATTCCTTTCATTTGAATTAAAGCTGAATTAAGTGTGATTACAAATATTTATAATGTAAAATAAGTGGATTTATATTAATGTTTGAAGGAGATTAGATGTAATGAATTTAAAGAATGCATCTGCTCTCTCTCTAATACTCATATAAATTCAACTGATTTTAAATTCTTGTCCTTAAGATGTGGGTGTAGTTACATTTGTGGAAAGAGCTGTAGGCAGAAGGTAATCTGTTCTTGTAAGTAAGTCTTTGCAGAGGTACCATTGGTCTGACTTAAAATCAAGATAACTTTCAGTTTTGTTAAACAAAAAAGGCCCCCTCAGTACTTGTATTGGTAAGTTCGAAAAGGAAGGATTTCATAGCAAATCCAGGTTAAAACTATGAAACTCTGTTCTGAGAGTCTGCATTTTACTAGAGCAGGGTGAGAGTAAAGTGCTTGTAGACACAAGTGTCACTGTTCAAAGTGCTGTATAGCAACCCACCACCACTGTGCTGCAAAGCAGAAGGTACCAGACTCATGTAAATGTGGCTTAGAGCAATAGCTCTCAAGCTTTCCAGCCACCTGTACCCCTTTCAGGAGTCTGATTGGGCCAGCTCCCTTCCAGTCCTACAGTCTGTGCTTCTATAATCATGATCGTGTCAAGTATCTGAAGAAGGGAGGTTCTTACCCAGGAAAGCTTATGCTCCCAGTACTTCTGTTAGCCTTAAAGGTGCCACAGGCCTCTCTGTTGCTTTTTATAATCATGATGTGCTTCAGCCACATTTACAGGCCTTGGGGCTTAAGTCCCCGCCTCGCCTCGCCTCCCCTGTGTGCAAGGGCCGCAGGGAGCTCCAGAGCCGGGGATGCTGGGCCTGGGGCTAACTCTGCCACGGCCGCTTCCCACTAGCGCGGAGCTGACGGTCGCTAACGAGGCAGCGGCGCCTGCACGGGGCAGCTGCGGGACTTGGGTCACGTGCTCAGCAGCTGGCCGGGGGAGGGGGGGAGGTCATGTGACCAGGGGGCGTTTGTCACGTGAGCGTCCCAAGATGGTGGCGGCCAAGCGGGCGCTTCCGTGGTTGGCGGCTTCGCTCCGCCCGGTGAGTGACTCCCCGTCCTCACCCACTGCGGGGGTCCGGGCTCCCCCGGCTGCCTGCGCGCCTCGGCCCCGCTCCCCGGCTGCGGGCTGCCCCAGGGCCTAGCTGGGCCCCAGGCGCTGCACTGGGGGTCCCGGGCTGCCCCCCCTTCTGCTTAGCGAATGGCAACGCCGCGGCCTAGCTCCTGGGCCGGCTTCTCCGTAGAGCTCGGGGCCCGTCTACACTAGGCCGCGGGGCCAGGCCCACACTCTAGTCCTACAGCGGCAGACGGGGGTAGTTAATCACCTCTCTGAGAGGCGGTGGGCAGAAGAATCCCTCCCTTGACCGAGCCGCCTCTAGGCCGGGCGTTAGCCTAACAACCACAGCGCTCAGGGCAGTCCCTTCCACAGCCCTGAGCGGAGTAGCTAGGTTGACCTAAAAAGTGCCGACCTGGTCTAACTCTGAAACAGTTCTGCATTTACGTAGTGATGCTGCTGTCACTGCCTGGCCACTGGGCTCACGGAGCAGGTATTTAGTTATGGGCTTATCGCGCTGGTCCTTGCAGCTCTTCCGGTCCCCTTTATGGAGAGACTGCTGTACAAAGAGTAGGTCTACAAGGACCATGCTGGCTAATTAAAGTGCTGCCAACTCTTCTGATTTCATCATGAGAGTCATGATGTTTGGTGTTAAGCTCTGGTTCCTGGATTCATATGTGAGTGTCCCAGTTATTTTTTAAAACCAAAACAAACGTTTTTAGCTCTTGTGGTGGCAGAAAAAAGCCTGAATATGTGACCCAGATTCCCCTGAAAGGCTCGGAAAGCAGAAGGCAAATACAAAGAACACCCAAATTTATTTTTATTAAAAAACTCATGCTTTTGGGGTTTGACTTGTGATTTTTTTAAATGCCTGGGATCAACAGTACTCTGATGCCTTTTCTATGTTTCCTAGTATGTGAAACAATCATAGACACAGTTAATGTTAAGAAAAACATGAAAAATGGTTGCCCTATGTGGTTTATACAGGACTGGCTCCGGGGTTTTGGCCGCCCCAAGCAGCCAAACAAACCAAAAAAAGCCGCGATCGCGATCGTGATCTGCGGCGGCAATTCGGCGGGAGGTCCTTCGCTCCGAGCAGGAGTGAGGGACCGTCTGCCGAATTGCCGCCGAACAGCTGGACGTGCTGCCCCTCTCCGAAGTGGCCGCCCCAAGCACCTGCTTGGTGAGCTGGTGCCTGGAGCCGGCCCTGGGTTTATAAAGGGTCTTTTTTTTTTTTTTTTAACCTCCTCTCTGTCTTCTGTGTAGATCAGCTCTACGGCAGCTGGCTCCCTTCCCAAGCAAGTGAAAATAGTTGAAGTTGGCCCCAGAGATGGATTGCAAAATGAAAAAGTAAGGGACGCTGCTCTCTGTGCTTGGCATGTGACCGAGAGGGTGTTGTCATAACTTGTTGATTTAAGGTTTGAACGTTGTGAGTCTGCTGTTTCAACACTGCCCTGCGTTACTTCGTTCTCCAGTCAGAATATTTTTGTAGCTCACAATCTCCTCATCCCCAAAATCCTCTTACATTTTTCTTCCGCTTCCAATACGTTTATTGCCATATGAATTGCCAAATGTGTTTTGTTAATGAGTCCATTTGCCTTTGTTTCTTGAGGCATTCTCTTGAGGCATTCAGCCTAATCTAATTTCTGTTATTTATACCTCCCCTATGTATATATTGAGAGGATGATATAATTAACTCACAGGTGAGCTTGTCTTGTATTTGTATTACAAATTATGTTGAACTAGAATTCCCTCTTGTATTCAAAACGGATTTTAGTGTCTGCTGCAGGATGGTAGTTTGCTACTACGCTGGTCCTGCAAAGAGTTAAGCACATGCATGACTTGATGCACCTGAGTAACACCATTGAACTCAATGAGTATGCCCACATGTGTAAACTTAAGCTTTGCTTACAACTCTGCAATATTAGGGCCTAATATCTAGTGTAATTAAAATTCCTGAGAGAGAACACAAATAAAACTACCGAGGACATATGCAAGGCTGCTAAGCCAAGGGGTGTTACGTTCTGTCTTAAGTCAGTTGCTTTGTTTACCTGTTAAAAAAATCTATCCGCGCTGAACATTATGTACAGATTATACCCTATACAGTAGGGTATAATCTGTACAGTCTAGGCAACAAGAGTGAGAGTTTTGGTATAGCAAAAATTCCATTGTTAGCTTGTTGGGAAAGAGCCATGTTTTGTGGTTGATGCTGGAGAGCTCCAGTTTGTGGTTGTGATGACATAGCTGTGATATATCCCCTATTAAGGGGAAGTCAGACTTCTTTTCAGCAGTTCACCAGAGTTGACTGCAGTGCACAAAATGAAGGGAGGCCCGGCATGCACCACAACCGCACTTAATAATGGCTGTTAACTCAGTTGTAGCTGAACTCACTGCAGCCTCGCTAGGCAAGGGCTAAAGCTTGGCCCTGTTAATTTGCTTATCTTGTGATTTAGGTCCTGTCCACACAGGCCAGACCAAATTTATCATAACCCCTTTCAGTCACAGCTGTTAATAGCCATAGTTAAATTCAGTTGCTTTGGTTGTGTAGACAGTGCCTTTGTTTCAGTGGGAATTACAAGCAGTCTGAAGGATTGGCCCCTTAATTATCTGTGTGATTGGCTGCTTCTTCTGAGGTTGTTCCATACAACCAAGGCACACGTGTTCTGCTTTGGATGGGCTAGCAGCAGAGTGAAACTGATGGGGATTGTTGAAAAATCTTCTCCAAATTCTGAATAGTACTGTGCTTAGAAACTCATACAATAAAGCATCACATTTTACTTAAAGATCATGTTATAATAGATAACAGAACAAATCCTTTAATAAAGTGGGTCTGTATTATCACTTTTAGTTTCTTCTGGGAAAGGGGCTTTTCAACAGATGTATAATCTTTTGTTTTATTAACAAGATTTGTTGTAAAGTAACTTTAATCTAGGTTTTTTGCTCTTTCCTCCCTGTAGAATATTGTCCCTACACAGGTGAAAATCAGCTTAATTAATATGCTATCCGAAACAGGACTTCCGGTCATAGAGGCTACCAGCTTTGTTTCTCCCAAATGGGTTCCTCAGGTCAGTAGCTGGGATTATTTGGGGATTTTGTGTGATCAGAAAGTGGATTTCAATATGGTTGCAGAAAGTTAGCTGTTAGCCTGTTAATGTTATCTTTTACACTGTTCGATCTGGTCTTAAACTTTCCTGAGTCTGGAATAACCTAGCATTGCTTCACTGGCCTGTTCTCTCTTATAGTTAGATCACTTTTAGCATTTATTATTATTTGTATTATGGTAGGCCAAATAATATTTGTCTCAGGGATTAGGGCCTTATGCAGAATGCTGTGTTCACACATAACAAAGAGTCCTTGTCCCAAAGAGTTTGCAATCAAACATAAGACAAGAGATGACAGGTAGAGTGAGGGAGCATAGGGTGATAATGAGGCAGTTATGACTGATGTAATATTAATAGGACAGACTAGAGCTTCCCTCTGAACCCCAGTGAAGAATAAATGCAGATTCAAATGGAAACACAAGAAAAAAAGCACAAGAGAGCCCCTCCTTGAGTGGATGACTCTTAAGTGATCACTTTAAAATATCCCCAATGTTTCCAGTACAATTTTGTTTGGCTTTTAAAGAGCCATCTCTTTAAGTCTTGATTTTTTGCTAGTCCTTTGGCTCTTATTTGAGACACGGTTTTAAGAAGCTTTTTTAACTTTCTGGATAGGTAGCCTGTTCGTATATTCTAAAGTTTTTCTCCCATTTGCTGGTTAGATGGCTGACCACACAGAAGTCTTGCAGGGAATTCAGAAATTTCCTGGTGTCAGCTACCCAGTACTGACCCCTAATCTTAAAGGATTTCAAGCAGCGGTAAGAGAAACGTATTGTGTTTAGGGTCTGAGTTCTCTAGTGTGCATTATGCATGTCATTGTCTGGGTGGGGGCACTTCAAACAAGTGGGAGATATGTAGAAATTGTGCTTTATAACATTTCCTCTGAATTTTTTATATCAACATGCAGCAGGCAGCGCTTGTAGTTTATCTAAAGAGGGTCTTTCCTAGTGGGGAACTTGAAACACGCCACTTATAATGCAAAAATCTGTGTTCTTGATTCCCGCCCCACCCCCATTTCTGGTAATCAGCAGTGGTATTTCTGTCTAAACAAACCCTTCTGTCCCACAACCGAACTTCTGCTTCCACTATATCCTGCAGAGGTGGCTTTAGTGCTGCATTTATGGCTTTGCAGTCATTTCCGTGACGCTCTCAGAAGTTGCAAACCAAGGATTGTTTTTGCTGTGGGGTGAATTGAGATAAGAATCTGGTTTGTAAGGGAGAAAGCTCTTTTATTAAAAACAGACAGCTTTAGAAATCGCAAAGGGTCTACAGAGCATGGCTGACCAAGAAAATTCGGGTTTTTTTCAACATACTCTGTACAAAATGACTTTGTGAAAAATTCTCTCTAGGGGAAAATACATTTTAAAATTGCAAATCCTATAAGACCAATAACCTCAGTAGAATAAGGTTTTGTTCCAGTAATGATCTGTAACTGCACCTCTGGAGTAAATAGCTTTATCCCTTCAGCGTATATCTGTCACTGATACAGGCTGCTACAGCCGCACAAATTCTCATTCCATTGAGGTTATTGCTGATACATACTTGTTTGGCAAAATGTGAAGTGGTAGTATTATCACATGGCTCTCCCACTGATGTGCAAGAATCCAAGCTCCACAATAAATCATGCAAGTATAACAAGAAGAATATTGACCTGTCCAAGGCAGCCAGTGATAACACTGAGCTTAACTGCTTGGTGCTGAGTCAGTGGGAGCTGGGCCTGTCCTTTGGGTTCGACGTCAATGGGGGTGGAAGATGCTCAGCACCTTGCAGGATCAGACCTTTCACAAGTGCTTTATTAGCAGCAGAAATGTGTCCTTTGGTTCTTTCTCATCTCCCTGTTGGAAGGTGGCAGCAGGGGCCAAGGAGGTGTCTATCTTTGGAGCAGCCTCTGAACTCTTCACTAAGAAGAACATTAACTGCTCCATAGAGGAGAGTTTGCAGAGGTTCAGTGAAGTGATGCATGCAGCAGGAGCGGCCGGTATTGCAGTCAGAGGGTAAGAGAGCCCAGTGCTATATCAAACCAGTTTGTTAACCTGTGCTAATGATGTCAAACCATATAGGAAAAGTAAGACGACTGGGGCATGGGCAGGCTAGAAGTACCCAAGGCTAATATGATTGGGGAGGTGATGACCACTTGACTGTACTGGTTTGAAGCCAACAGTGAAGCCTGAGACTTCTCATCCGTCCCATTTGCTGCTTATGACCCACCTTAAATTCCCAGGAGCAGAGGAGGGGGATTTACTCCAATCTCTTTTTATGCTGATTTTATTTACTTTGTTTCCTGTTCTCACGAGTAAGCCTGGAAATTGCTGCGTTGGTGCTGCCTGCATGACTTTGGAAACAAAAGAACCCTAATCCCTTTTATTGACCAGATACCATTATTGAGTAATCTTCCTCTTTTCTGCAATGGTCAAACCATGGTGAGGCCACTTGTAAGCGTAACCTGTCCTGAACTGAGCTCCCGGCTACGAGTACTGTACAGCATATGACTAGGTCTCTCAAATTTGGTTCTCTCAGTGTTGTGGGATGCATGTGACTAGGTCTCAAATAATAAAATCTTCCTTTCCCAGTGGAAAGCAGATTTCACCGCTTTTAAGCTTCAGTTTTCTTAATGTTTTAATTATATCTTGGGCTCTATCAAAGCAGTGGTTCTCAACCAAGGGTACATGTACTGCTGGAGGTACACAGAGGTCTTCCAGGGGATACATCAACTCATCTACATATTTACCTAGTTTTACAACGTGCTACGTAAAAAGCACGAGCAAAGTCAGTACAAACTAAAATTTCATACAATGACTTGTTTATATTGCTCTATATACGATACACTGAAATATAAGGACAATATTTATATTCCAGTTGATTTATTTTATAATTACATGGTAAAAATGAGAGAGTCAGTAATTTTTCAGTGTCCTGTGACACTTTTTTTTGTATTTTTATGTCGGATTTTGTACGCAAGTTGGTTTTAAGTGAGGTGAAATATGGGGGTACGCAAGACAAATCAGACTCCTGAAAGGGGTACAGTCGTCTGAAAAGGTTGAGAGCCACTATATCAAAGGATCCAGAATTACATTTATTAGTTTTCACACAAATACTCCCTGCATTGTGGTGTGATGTATTCAATGGCTAGCAGAGTGCCTGACCCCCAGTAATGGGTGCCTGTTTCTTTGTGCAGCGGGAATTATTACGGAGGCCATAAGCCTTTGTCCACGGAATTCCACCCTTTGGCTTTTGGAAAACTAGTAGAAATTTCCCATTATTTAGAATGCTGCATGTACTGTGACTGACTTAGCCTGTATTTTATTCCCCCACCACCTCCAAATTCCCCCTGCTAATCTCAGGCTTTAACTGCAGGTACGTCTCTTGTGTTCTTGGTTGTCCCTATGAAGGAAAGATTGCCCCTGCTAAGGTTGCAGAGGTGAGTACACAATAAATGTAGCCAGAGGCTATCTACTCCGCTGTACGCTTGGGACAAGAATCCGGTGCCCTGAGCTGCTTGGAGGCTTGCTTTTTGCACGAGACAGAATAGGGTGCTGTTTGCTTGTGGAGATGCACCTGGAAATTTAATGACCATATCTCCCACGAAGAATTAGGGTTGTTCTTGCCAATTGCCAGCTCAGTGAGGAAGTGAATGCTAAGACAGATTTAATTGGAAGTAGTATTCATCGCTTCTTGTCCTCAACTGTGTGTATCTAGTGTTCCTGGGTGCCGTCTAATGATTGTTCTGTTCCACCCCAGAGGTGGCTGCATTTTCAGGGCAAGTGAAACGATCCCTCTCTATAGCTTGTGTCTCAATTTGTGAAGTGCTTTGGGATCCTAATAGCAAATCTGTTTTCTTATCAAGTGTGTCATTTTTGGGGGCAGGTATCCAAGAAGATGTACTCCATGGGGTGCTACGAGATTTCCCTGGGTGACACCATTGGTGTTGGGACCCCTGGGAGTATGAAGGAAATGCTCTCTGCAGTCATGAAAGAGGTACCCGTCGGGGCCCTTGCTGTTCACTGCCATGATACCTATGGGCAGGCTCTCGCCAACACCTTAGTAGCACTTCAGGTAACTGTTCCTTTACTTCAGTGAACAGTCTCTGTGGATTTTGTCTCCCCTCGTGTGCCGAGGGTCTCTCACCCTCCCCTTTCCTGTGTGTGCATGTGTAGCTATATATGCAAACCAAGAAAATCATGGTGGGTGTGAGTGAAAACTGTCACAAGTCCCGTGGTTATGCCTCGGTTTGGTTCACACTTGGGGTTCTTCACCCAGCGGTATCCGAGTAATGGATTATGCTGGGTTCCATAGGGGCTGCAGTAACTAGACTCAACGTTCTTTGCAGTGAGCGGTATCTGAAACAAGCACTTCGGTAAGTTTGCTGCAGCCCATGCTTTGCTCACAAATTACAACAGTCAAACTGCTGTAGCGAGGGAGGTGTTACTAGCACTTTACGGACCTGAGAATGAGTTAATAGAAGATCAGGCATATGTGCAAACTAGTACAGGACGTTTCTATCGGAACATCATTGATATGGGCTGGTCTCTTGTCATGTGACACATGAGAGTAAAACGAGCGTGCTGGGTGCTTCACCTATCTGGGCTGCGTTAGAGACCAGACGAGCGATTCTCAGGGCTGTCAGTTGCCTGGATTTGGCTGCATCTGCAGCACAGCTCACCCTTACCCAGCCAGGAGCGAGGGACTGACCGGGGCACTGTCCAGAATGCCTGTTCAGTTCTTCTAATAAAACTGTTCCCCAGGCCAGAGGATGCTTGTACCTTTGGCCCAAAGGTGGGCAGTGTTATTGCTCTGATTTACAGTACGATGGGACCAGAGCCGCAGACAGTTTTACAGATGCCTGTTTTGTATTCAGATGGGTGTGAGTGTGGTCGATTCCTCAGTTGCTGGTCTCGGAGGCTGCCCGTACGCACAAGGAGCATCAGGAAATGTAGCTACAGAAGACTTAGTGTACATGCTACATGGCCTGGGGATTCATACCGTAAGTACAGCGGGCTCACAGCTGTCACGGCACTGCGTGCTCACACTGCTCTCTCTAATGGGGCTTCCATCAGGGCTCAATACATGGCTTTGAAACTTGACCTACAGACACCCTGACCGGCAGACGTAGCTTCCCTGTACTCACGTGGCTGCCACACAAATATAGTGAGGCTCTGTCTGGCTGAAAGAGCCCTTGTTGTCTGGCATGGCACGGCAAGGATAGGGGAGTGAGTTGGAATCAGTGAGCCTGGACTTGGGGCTGTTAAAGCAAACAGCCAGAAAACCCAGCCCACACTGAGCAGTAACAAGGAACGAACTTCCTACACGCCACCTTTCTACGAGTGCACAAGGGAAGGAATATGGGCCCGTCTGATCCTTGTTCCAGCTTCAAAGGTCATTGTGTCCCCTCCCCCCACCCCACTTCCTCTGGGTTTAGCCTCGCTCCTTTATGGTGCCTTTGATCTTGCTCCTTTCCCTGCGTGCACACTAAGGAATGCATGACTTTAAATGCCGCTGTCATAGAATCATAGGATATCAGGGTTGGAAGGGACCTTAGGAGGTATCTAGTCCAACCCCCTGCTCAAAGCAGGACCAATCCCCAGACAGATTTTTGCCCCAGATCCCTAAATGGCCCCCTCAAGGATTGAACTCTCAACCCTGGGTTTAGCAGGCCAATGCTCAAACCACTGAGCTATACCTCCCACTAGTGACCAGTTGCCAAGAGTCTTACCAAAACAGCATACCATTTTCCAAAGCTGCCCACCGGTCTGGAACATGGTGGCATAGTTGTGCAGCCCACCCAGCAGGTGCATGTACAAACTGTTGTATTTCTATCTCGTAAAGGGAGTGGATCTACAGAAGCTGATGGAGGCAGGTGTGTTTATCTGCAAAGCACTGAACAGAAGAACCAGTTCCAAAGTGGTTCAGGCGTCCAGCAGACTGTGACACGCATCAGTTTCTCCTCCGACAAGTCAGTGAAGAAAGCTTCAGTGAGGATCTTGAGCCTTGCCAAGTTTACATTTGCTGTCTGGGTTGTTCTTAAATATTCCCTTTTGGGCTTTGGACTTGGTGAACGGGAGACTATATATAGTAGAATCTACAAAGAAATGAAATAAACAAGAATGCTTTAGCAGACCTCCATGAACATGTTACACATCTTTAAAGAGAGGGGAGCTGGCCTCTGACAGCGCTGTCGTGAAATGGACAAACTTGTATCTGAGGAAAGAGTAAGGGACACACCGTTGCTTTTATGCAAAGAACAGAAGGCAGGCACCTTGGAAATTTCTTTGAGCTTTCTTGATGGGGGTAATGTTTTTTGTTTGTTTGAGATTAACAGGGAGCTCAGAAGATTAGCCACTCAGGTTAATTACCACCTCCAGGGGATTGTCCGCATAGGACTAACACTACAGTGCACCCAGTTAGAGCACTTTCCTTGGGTCAGACTTGTGCTAGCTTCTCAGAACAGCATGGAGCAATCCTCTCCTCGCATCACAAGCAAAAGTTACGATTGAAAACACAAGGAAGCACCTTTATTCTATACATCGGAGTGAATATCAAGGGTGTCGATCCAGCTTTGGATCTAGCTCTGAGTATTCAGTAGTGGAGGAGGGTATGGGGTCATAAGATGCTTTTCAGTTAATTGTCAGTTGTGTTAGGGAAAGATTAATATTTTAGATGATAAAATCTGTGAGTAGCAAAAATCTGGTGTGATTAAACCAGGGGGGAAGAACAACTTAGTAGTACTAAATGTGTGGCAGGAAATCGTATCAGGATAACTACTGTGTGAGCAGCATGCTAATGGGAGAGTGTGGAAGAAGTGCCTTATGGTTACTGCCCTGCAGAGAAAATCTAGACCGAGGTTCTCAAACTTCATTGCACCGCGACTCCCTTCTGTCAACAAAAATTACTACATGACCCCAGGATGGGGACCAAAGCCTGATCCTGCCCAAGCCCCACTGCCTCAGGTGGTGGGGCCAAAGTCTGAGCCCCAACACCCCGGGTCAGGGGGCCAAAGCCCAAGGGCTTCAGCCCCAGGCTGTAACCTGAGCCCCACCGCACAGGGTTGAAGCCCTTGGGCTTCAGCCTTGGTCCCGGATGGTGGGTTTGGCTTTGGCCCCGGGCAGCAAGTCTTAGCCAGCCCTGCCAACCTCATTCAAATGGGTTCCCAACCCACAGTTTGAGAACCGCTGATCTAGACCAACAGGGCAAGAAGAAATTAAACAGAACTAGTGTAATTTCTGTACTTCGCTTGAATTTCTCATATCAGCTGGAATTGTCAGCCGTTCAGTTTCTACGGAACTCTGATCACTGAACAAATTATTATTTTTTTCATAAAAATATGGATTTATTAAAAATAGCCTGAGCCAGTTACTAATACACAAAGCTTGTATTGATGCCGGGTGGGCGTCTGTTTCATGGCTAACCTCTGCTCATTATTATTTACTTTCCACTGGGATGATCTTTACAGCACCAACGTCCTTTTTGCAAAACACTGGAATCATAAATATGTTTATGTTACATCAATAAATTATATTTTAAAATGACCATGTTCAGTGCCTGTTAGTGTCCAGCTGATGTGCCAATAACGCCAGGTTAGTTTTAAAAATGCATTAAATTGTTACAGCATGGGTGATAGTGACATTGGTGCTCCTGCCCTGGAGCGGGGTTCTGTTTTAACAGCTTTCTGTCTCAATCTGTCCCTGAGACACAGGAATGGAGCATTTTTGGGGTACCACTTGGCTTTAACTCCTAGGGATGGGAGTTTTTTCATAACAGTACTGTTTGTCAGTTACTGTAGTACAGCATCAACCCCTTGGCAGTGAATGCCACTAGATGGCAGCATTCGGCAGTCACAGCAGTAGTTGCTCTCGCTCTAGCCATAGAGCTAATGTTGGAATTCAGCAAACTCCAAGGCTGGAGTGTGGGAATAAAATCCCTCTCTGTAGCTCCATGGAAATACAAAATCTCTCGTGAACCAGCCGAGGGGTTACAGAAAAACCTCGCTGGGGCTATTTGCTCAGGCCAGCCTGATTTGTGGTTTAGAGATTTGGGGGGGCACACTCTGGGAGTGATTGGGGTTGCTCTTTGCCCTACTCTCCTGTGACTAGTGGCTCAGATTTCCAGCTGCCAACCCTCCAGGATTGTCCTGGAGTCTCCAGGAATTAAATGATCTTTAATTAAAGATAGTCATGTGGTGAAATCCCCAGCAATACTTCAACCAGAACTGGCAACCCTGCTTAGCATGCAGGGCCCAGTTCCCCAGGCTGCAATACTGCACAGGGCCCTGCCTGCTTGTGCTGCAGCCTGGGACCACAAGGGATGCAGCTGCCACCCCGTTGCAAAGGGGAGGCTGCAGAAATCCCAAGGCCAAGTCCTGGGGGCAGGACAATGGCCTGACCCCAGTTCTGAGTGTAGTACTGCAAGTTACCACCTCCTTCGGAGGAAGGAATGGTTTCCTCCAATTTCTCTCTCTTCCCCCCCCCCACCTTAATAGACCAAACCACTCTGGCTAAGTCCTTTCTCTCCCTCCACAGGCAGCGATGGTCTGAGCCAGTCTAGCTCCCTCCCCCGCGTCTCTCCCCGCCCCGAGCTAAGTGGTTTGATCCAGCGCTCCGCGTTTGGCTCGATTTGGCCATGTCGCGTGCCCGTACCGTGAGGGCGGGAGTGACACGTTCCCATGGGGAAGCGGCTGCGTGTCCCTGAGGCCCGGGGTGGGGCCTCTTCTCTTAAAGGGGCCGCGCCACGGGCGGGAGCCGGGAAGAGCCGAGACCGTCGTGGTGAGTGACCCTGTCGGGGACGTGGTAGCAGGACGGGGGGGGGGGGGGGGGGGGGGGGGGNGGGGTAGGGGGAGGGGTAGGGGTAGGGGGAGGGTTAGGGGTAGTGGTTGGGTGGGTGGGGGGGGGTGGGGTGTGGGGGGGGTGGGGGGGGGGGGGGGGGGGGGGGGGGGGGGGGGGGGGGGGGGGGGGGGGGGGTGGGGGGGGGGGGGGGGGGGGGGGGGGGGGGGGGGGGGGGGGGGGGGGGTGCTGGCTAGTGGTGGGGATCCTGGCTAGTGCAGGGGTCTGGGGGGGGTGCTGGCTAGTGGGTGGGGGGGCGAGGATTCTGGCTTGTGTAGGGGTCGGTGGGAGGTGGGGTGGGGGTGCTGGCTAGTGCAGGGGTCTGGGGGGGGTGCTGGCTAGTGGGTGGGGGGGTGAGGATTCTGGCTTGTGCAGGGGTCGGGGGGGGTGCTGGCTAGTGGGTGGGGGTCAGGGATCCTGGCTAGTCAGCGTCGGGGTGTTGGTTAGTGCAGGGGTCGGCTGCCCCAGTAGAGTCCGGCCCCTCCTGGAGCACCGACACCCGTGGTGAGAGAAGTGGGATCCTGGGGTGAATCCGAATCCTGCCCCTCCACATCCACCACTGGCAGCAGGGCATGGGGGGTGGGCGCAGGGCCATGTGAGGAAGGGGCTGCCCACGCCACCCCCCCGAGCCACAGAGAGAGGGGCTGAGCCCTGGGAACACAGGCTGCAGTCAGGCTCTTTCCAGGGAGGCTCTGTTCTCAGGGGACCCCTCCCAAAGGACAGACCCATCCCCAAGGCCATTCGTGCCTCACACCCACATAGGTTCCAGGCCGACAAGGGGCTCAGGGTGTGGCTGTCACTGACCTTTCCATATCGCCTCCCGGAAGGCAGACCGGCTCCTGTCCCTCTAATCAGCCAGCGCAGTCCTACTGCCTGACCACATGGCCCCATTCACATACCTGCGGGACAGGGAGCCTGTTGGTCCTGCTAGGCACATTGGTTTTGTTCTGACCTGAAACAGGGATTCAGGCAGCGGTAGCAGTGGGATGCGTTTGCCATCCCCGGTGCAGCGGGGGCGACAGGTTCCAGCTCAGACTCCCAGCTAAGCGTAGAGGGTGATCGCCTCCCGCAGGGGGAACAGACTGGAAACCTGCTTTGGACCCTAACGGAGCTTTTAAGGGTGGTTGAGGCAGCAGGAGTGCCTGGCTGGGTGAGAAATACAGCCCAATAGCAGTAGGGTTGTTATAACCCCCAGGCTGGTCTGGGGCCTATAATGGAGTTAGACCCACAGAGTAAACAGGACCAGCTGGCACTGCATATGCCATAGAGGGAGCAAAGGGCCGTTTTGTACTGAGGGAGGTTTTATTGGACTGTGTGGGAACTCGGGCAGTCTGGAAAACGACTTGTCGGTAGCCAGGTATAAATGAGAGCTCTTCGTACAGCAAGAAGATCACTGAATTGTGTGGCAGGGAGAGGAGGGTTCTATACAGGCAGGTGGGAGAGAAAAACAGAACAGGAGCTCCCTGAAATAATCCTTTGTGCTGTACTAAGCTCAGAGTTCTTTACAAACGTTAACTGACACCCTGGGAGGTAGTTACCCTTATCCCATTTTACACATGGCGAAACAGAAGAACAGAGAAGTTCGGTCACCTGTCTAATTCCCACAGTGGCAGAGCTGGGAATCCCTACTCCCAGGCCCCTGGGCTCCATATTCAAATTAGGTTATGTAATTTGAGGATTTGGTTTAGACGTTTGGTTTTTTTTTTCCTTCCCCTTAATTTATTATATAGCAACATAAGCAAAAGACTGTCCTCTCCATGCAGCTGCCTGCAGACGGTTCAGGTTTCCCTGTTACTCTTTTACCCACTTCCTCTTTCGTGGAGAAGTTTGCTGAAGGTGGAGAAAGTGCACCTGGCAGGTGGAGATTTGCAGACGTCATGTACTGTGTGCTGTACCCCCTTCCTCCCAGCAGCCGCGCCCATTGAAAGCGGATGCTGAGCTCACGTTTCAGACCTTTCCTGTAAAACGACTTAGAAAAAGAAATCAAATCAGTGTCCTGCATGAAGTGTCAGCCTGAAGGTTCCAGTTCTTATTTTGAACCAGTCCGGCGTGCAGATGGTGATGCCTTAGGCTTATGTGAGTCAATAAGCAAGAATTTTGTACACCAGCAGGTAGCTCAGGATTTCAATAGCTGCTTGGTTCCAACTTATAGGCTGTGATGGAGGCTGGTGCCTCGATTTACCCTAGGGGTATTTAAACACCCAGATGCATAGGGCAAAGGGGATGGCTTTGGGGGCTAGCCAAGCCTCCCACCAACAGACTGTACAACCTAATAAAGCAAGTGACGCTAGTGACCCCGGAATTGGTGCAAAATCCATGCCGGTGGTGGTGGTATGTGTGCTTAGGTGTGTGAGGAGCCTTAATCTGGATAGTTAAATGCTATCTGAAAAGGAGGGAGAGCAGATAGCAGGGACTTAACCTGTGTTGCAAAGCCGGGAGTGCCAGGTGCCAGTGAGTGCTTTACACACCTGAGTCATGGGCAGGTCCTGCAGCTACATACCTCCATTGGGGCCTCAGGTGATAGCAGATTGGACTGTGCTGTTAGGCGGGATGGGACGGGGAGGCCAGGCCAGGCCAGACCTCACTGTATTTCCTGGCTTTAGCCCACCCAGCCTCCTTTTACTCTCATAGTCTGTATGGGGGGCCTCACACTGTCCAGCCCAGAAGAAAGTGGATCTGTTTGCTAACAGAGTCCATTGAAGAAGGAGCCCCTTGCATCACTTCCTGCTCAGCCTTTCCCGCTCCCTTGAGAGCAGAAGGACAGAAGCCTCCTTGAGCAGGGGGAATGACTCAGGAAGGCTGTGCCAGGTTGGCATCAGGGCATTTAGAACTAAACTGTTGGCGCTTCAGAGCGGCCTGTGTGTGAGGGAAGGCTGGAGTGCGTTTCCGGCCGGCTGGCTGTACTAGACAGCACAGACAAGCAGCTAATGTTTATTCCTGGGCAAAAGAGGGTGGATTTCCCCATAGACTTAGTCATTCCTGCCAGGTCAGAGACCTCCCCAGCTCCGGCTCTCTGGAACCTCTTTCCCTGCAGTGCATACGAAGGACTAGGAAACGTGGAAGGTAACCTCTGACTCCTAAGTGAGACCGCTTGAATAAGCTACACCCTGAAGAGTGGGAGAGAACGGCTTCGCTGGGCGTCCCCTCGGTGGAACCTACTCTCCCCACTACAGAGAGAAGAAGTGATTTAACTCTGCTGCCTCCTTCCTCGAGCTCCTCAGCTGGCCACTCACAGGAAGAGCTGGCTAAGGACCCTCAGCTGGGTCCCTGCTCCTCCTGGCAGGCAGGGCTCTGTCCCTTGCAGAGAAATGGGGCTGGGCTTATTTGTTTGTTTGGCTAGATATGGAGCAGGTGGTTTGCTCTAGTCCCGACCTTTTCTGTTTGGGGATGGGGTTAACGTGGGTGTAGATTTATGCTGCTTTTCTCCCCCACCTGGGGCCGGAGTCTGTCGGGGCCAATCCTGCATTTGCGGCAGGGTAGGGTCATCTGGATGGCTACCCGTGCTTTGCTGGCTGGTTTGCTTGCATGGCGCAGAGAGCTTTATGGCTCAAGCTCTAATCCTCCCTTGGCGACGCCCTTGTTGGCTGCTGTGGGACTGGTTGTGATGTCAAGCAGGTGACTAACCTCAGAATGAGCTCACGTTCGTGCGAGGCAGCATGGGCTAGTGGTCTGAGCACAGGGTGGGGAGCTAGGAGCTCCTGAGCTCTGATCCCAGACTGATACTGACACATCGTGTACTTTTGGGGAAGTTGCTGCCTCTCTGTGCCTCAGTTTCCCCGTATGCAAAATGGAAATAAATCCCTTCTTCGCAGGGGTAACTAGTGAGCGTTTGCTAAGTGCTTTGGAGGCGTTGACGTCTCATAAACCCTCTTCCTCAGGAAAACTCCACGGAGGTGGAATTGCTCCCAGGCGGGATGTTTTTCAGATTTCCATGTGCTTAGTAAATATCTATCTAATTGGTCCTGAATGTTCTGTTCAGTTCTGGTGATTCCCCCCCTCCCCTTCTCACAGAGGCCTCAACAGAAATCGGAAGGGGCCCAGAGGTGGGTGATGAGAATGATCAGGTCCTGGAAAGAGAGACTAAAGATTAGGAGTGTTTAGTTTTGAGAGAGGGGGGAAAACTAGAGGGGACATTATAGAAGAATATAAATCAATGAATGGGCAAGAGAAAGTAGATCGGGCGCGGCTATTTACCCTTCCTCATAGTATGAGAACAAGGGGACCATAGTTCAAATATGAGGCAACACAATTAAACCTGAATTCATTTGTACATGATGTGAAATTAGCCTGTGGAACTCATTGCCACTAGGTATCAATGAGGCCAAGATCTTAGTAGGGTTCAAAAAAGAATGAGCAGTTCCTTGGATGACCATTTCAGGAGATTGGAGATAAACTCTCATGATTTAGGGCATAAGACAAGCACAAAGGGCCAGATTTTTAGAGGTATTTAGGTGTCTAGCTGCCTGGGTTAGCAAGGTACCCTCTGGACAGGTTACTCTCTTCAGTGATTTGGGATTGGTCATTGTCAGAGGTGGGATCCAGGCTAGATGATCCAACCTACGGGTCCTACTAAGGCAATTCCTATGCTCCATCTGTCTAATTATTTCTAAGGTTTCTGTCACTGCAGTGTCCGGCCCCCAAGATTGCCCCTTTCACTCCATTCTCTCCATTTGTCATCCCACTCAATGGGTTTTCCCATCCCATCTTAGGTGAGGATGGCAGAGAAGATCCTTGTGACGGGTGGAGCTGGGTACATCGGCAGCCACTGCGTGCTGGAGCTGGTGGAAGCCGGCTATATCCCGGTGGTGATCGATAACTTTCACAATGCCATCCGAGGTAAGGAGAGCCACTGCCACTGCCCCCCTGGGCTCTGTCCTGTCATCCTGTGGCCCCTGGTGACCCTCAGTCCCACTTGAGTGCCCATGGTCAAGGCCTGATCTCTCCTGGCGTTACAGAATAACCTGTCTCCCCAGGGGGAGATACTCTTCCCGAAAGCCTGCAGCGCGTGCAGGAGATTGTGGGCAAGAAGATTCTTTTCCAGGAGCTGGATATCCTTGACGAGGCAGCTCTGCGGGAGCTCTTTCAGAAGGTGAGCACGTGAGCACGCGGCGATCCTGCCGGGGAAGGGGGGAATATGTATTTCCTGCTGCACAAGGTGCTGTGCTGACAGGGGGAAGCTGTTGGAGCATGTGCTGAGGGAGCAGGATGGTGTTTCTAGACTGGGAGCAGCGAGACAAACGTATCCACGGGACACAGGGAGGTTTTAGAACATTGTCTTTTTTTTTTTCCCCCCTCGTGGAAAATTTCAGCATTTCTGGCAAAAGAAATCAAAAACTTGAAAAATTCCTGCCAGAAGCAGGATGCAAACCAAAAATGTGGCTTTGGAACTGTTAGAGCAGGGCCTCCTGGTAGTTTGGATGCCTCATGTCCCTGTTCTCTATGGGCTGGGTGCCTACACCTCCCCTGACTCACAACAGTCTCCCTTCTTGCTGGCTTGCCCCAGTGCACCATGGGAGATGCAGTCTGGCCGGGGAACATGGCTCATAGAGAAGAATGGGAGCATGAGGCACCTGAACTACAACTCCCAGGAGCCACTATGGTGGCATTTCCAAATCAAAATTTGGAGGTTTTCAGGTGTTGGGGTTCTTTTGACCGAAAGTCGAATTTTTCTGTGGCAAGCAGACACTTTTTGTAGAGACATTTTGTTTAGTCGAAAACAGTTTTGACAGAAAATTTCCAACCAGCCCTAGGGGCTTTTTGCTGGTGTCATTAACCCAAGTTCTCTCCCAGCCAGCACTGACCCTTGGCCTCTTTGTTTCCTTGCAGCACCGTTTTTCAGCTGTGATGCACTTTGCGGGGCTGAAGGCCGTTGGGGAGTCTGTTCAGAAACCCCTGGAGTATTACAAGGTGAACCTCACGGGGACCATTCGACTGCTGGAGGTAAGCAGAGCCCTTGAGGCAGGGCACTGGAGTACCCAGAACTTCCCCAGTGCAAAGGACTCAAAGGCACACAAGGCTGGGGATGCAGGGAGATCCCAGGGAGCTGTGTGTGGGCCTCGCTTAGTGATCATGGGGAGTGAAGATCCAGGGAGTAAGCCCAGCTGTGGGGGTAACCCTGTGCCCTCCATCACTCTGAGTTCCAGTCCAGTAGGGGCTCATGCAGGCTGACACCAACCCCCATGCAGAATTACAACAAGGGGATATCAGCTGCATGCAGGAGAGCAGAGGAGAAAGCCTGGAAGGTAATTAGTGTGAGAGAATGGGAGGGATGGAAAAGCCCCTCTGGCTGCCTGGGAAGAAACCTCAGGATCTCTTCTCCCAGTTCACGGTCGAATTAATATGCTTCTCTAGACTAGGGCCTTGGCTACCCTTGCAAGTTACAGCGCTGTAAAGCCTCCCCCAGCGCTGTAACTCACTCCCCGTCCACACTGGCAAGGCACTTACAGCGCTGTATCTCCCTGGGTACACCGCTGCAGGTACTCCACCTCCCCGAGCGGAGTGGCTACGACTCACGGGTGTGAGTGTAAACGCTTGCAGCACTGTACTAATCACCTTGTCAAGTGGCCAATCCTCTCCATTGTTGTGACCGGCTGCAGGAGTGCGGAAGTGCGGGTTTCAAAGCTCCTATCACAGAGAAAAGCAAACAGATTGCAGCTTGCTTTGAGTGAGTGAGTGAGTGAATGAATGAGCAGGGGGCCGGGAGTTCGGAACTTGCAAAATAGAGAGCCGACATGCTCCAAAAAGCACTCTCTTTCCCCCCACATTCCCTGTCACAATCCACCCCACCCCTCCGTTTTGAAAAGCACGTTGCAGCCACATGAATGCTGGGATAGCTGCCCATAATGCACCGCTCCCAGCACAGCTGGAAATGTTACAAGTGTGGCCACACCCCTGCGTTGGCAGCTGTCAGTGTGGACAGACTGCAGCGCTTTTCCCTACTCAGCTGTACGAAGACAGGTTTACCTCACAGCGCTGTACAGCTGCAAGTGTAGCCAAGACCTCAGTAGATGGCTCTTCCAAGTCAGAACTGACCCCAGCATGGCACGAGGGGGTGCTGTGCCTTGGATGTGATGCAAAACCAAGGGTCTGGTTGAGCGAGATTAATGGTCCCCAGCACATTTGGTAAGAGTCAGGGTGTTAGGCCCAGTTACGTTTTGAAGTTCTGTTCTGCCTCCCTAAATTCCCCCAGTTGTTCAGTTGGCAGCGGCATTCCTCACTTCCTGTCCCAAATCATGTACTCCGTGTTGGCGGCCGCTGTTAAAGAGCTGCTGAGTTTCACCCCAGAAGTGGCTGCATTTCAGTGGTAGATGGTCTGGTCCCCAGATAGGTTGGCTATACATCAGTTTGTTTCATTCCCTGTATAAAGGGCTCGTTGTTAGTGGGCAGTTCAGGACTCGCTAGCATGTACGTAGAGCTTCCCGTTGCCGAGCACACGGGAGAGGCTCTCCCTGCGGCTCGGCACTGGACCGGTCCCTGCTTTCTCCTCTCAGACAATGAAAGCACACGGGGTGAGGGACATTGTGTTCAGCAGCTCGGCCACAGTATACGGAGACCCAGCCTACCTCCCGCTGGACGAGAACCACCCAGTTGGGGGCTGCACCAACCCCTACGGCAAATCCAAGTACTTCATTGAGGAGATGATCCGAGACCTGTGCAAGGCCGAGAAGGTAAGAAGCACCCACTCAGCCCTTGAACCAGGGAGACTAGGAATCAAGTAGGTTGGGCTTCCCCTCAGCTGGGTCCTAAGTCTGAAGTGTCTCCCCAGCATTTTAACCAGATCTCCTCTAGCCTGTGGGGAAGGGGATCAGCCACTCCTGCAGCGCTGCTGAAAGCCCCCCAAAGCCCCAGTCTGCTCATGCAGAGGAGTTAGGGGAGATCGGGGACACACACATACTGGCCCCTTAATGTAGAACCTACAAGGGTGGGAGTCTGTGGAGTTTAGAGGCCAAGGCCCTTGCTTCTTCTGTGGGGAGCAACCTGCATGAGGGATGAATTTTCCATCGAGTGACCCATTCCCACCTACACGTTTCCCCAGGGGACTAGGAAATCTGGGCCTTCTGTTTCCCACCAGAACTTTCTCAAGGCTTGGGATATGGATGGGAGATGCGTAGACGAACCAGGCAACGTTCACACATCTGTGTTCATATTCCAGGGGTCCTTTGAACAGCGTGGTGGGGAGGGATGGAAGGGGGTGCTGCATGAGCCGTGAGAATCCTAGCGGCTTCCTGGGGTCCTGTTTGCACTTCCCAGGCAGTGTGTGTGACTGGCGCTGTCTCTCTCCCAGGACTGGAATGCCATTCTCCTCCGGTATTTCAATCCCATCGGAGCCCATGAATCAGGGAGAATCGGAGAAGATCCCCAGGGAATCCCCAACAATCTGATGCCCTACGTTGCTCAAGTATGAACTCGCCTTGCAGACTGTCTTTAATTAGTGCTCTGTGTAAGAGCCCCTGTACGTGTTCCCTGTGTGTGTCACATGAGCAGACTGAACTCACGAGCCCATTCCCTTGTGCAGGTGGCAGTGGGGCGCCGGGAGTACCTGAGCGTGTTTGGGGACAATTATAAGACAGCTGACGGAACAGGTGCGTTACCCAGTGTTTCTGGCTTATCTTAAACCCTGTTACGTTAGATGGTGCCTGTTAAATCCTGCTCCCGGTGGCCCAGGATGACTGAGCTGCCTGGCGCATTCCCGGCAACTCCATAACTGACCCGGTTTGCATTATTTTCCTGTTTCCTGGCAGGTGTCAGGGATTATATTCATGTCGTGGATCTAGCCAAAGGCCACATCGCTGCTCTGAAGAAACTGAAAGAAAACTGTGGCTGCAAGGTAGGAAATGGCTCTAGTCCGGGTGTTGGGGATTAGCAGAGCCGCGACTCACCGACGTTAACGTGGGCTCAGCTGAGCCAGCTCCTTCGGCCGGAGCCCCCATTCCAAAGTAGGGGCTGTCGCTCAAGGGGAATTATATACACCCCTAGCGCTGGGTGATTATAAAGGCAAAGGCATTTTGCCCTGCTCCCTAGGGTTACCATTCGTCCGGATTTACCCGGACATGTCCTCCTTTTTGTGTTAAAAATAGCGTCCGGGGGGGAATTTGTAAATCACTCAAAATGTCCGGGATTTCCCCCCCATGCAGAGCGAGGCGCAGCTGGGAGGGCTGCAGGAAAGTCAGCCGCTCACATGGGGCTCTGGCAGCCAGAGCCCTTCCCCCGCAGCTTGCCGGGCTGGACTCCGGAGCAGCTGTAGAGCTCCTCCTCTCCCTCCCCCCCCCCCGCCCCCCTGCATTCTGAGCCGGCCGGCCTGCCGGGCCGTTTGCATCGGGCCTCGGCAGCTCCTCCTCCCCTGCAGCCCAGCGCCCCGCTCCGGCAGCACTGTGCAGGGGCAGGGAAAGGGTTGTGTGTTGCGCTGGGGAGCGCAGCCACGTGTCCGGCTCCGCACAGAGCCCAACACCATGTTCTGAGCGGCAGGGTAAGGGGGCCAGGGGGCAGGAGAAGGGGCAGGGAGATTTTGGAGGGGGCAGTCAAGAGACGGGGGGGTCGGGAGTTCGGGGGGGGGGGGT
>NC_048317.1:8165323-8183192 GCF_013100865.1 Trachemys scripta elegans | reverse complement strand
GTGGGGGTGTGGATAAGGGTTGGGGCAGTCAGGGGACAGGTAGGGGGTAGGGTCCTAGGGGGCCAGTTAGGATGTGGGGAAGGTCTCAGGAGGGGGCAGACAGGGGACAAGGAGCAGGGAGGCTTAGGTAGGGGGTGGAGTCCTGGGGGGCAGTTAGGGGCAGGGGTCCCAGGAGGGGGCAGTCAGGGGACAAGGAACGGGGGGGAAGGTTGGGGGTTCTGAGGGGGGCGGGAAGTGGGAGGGGCAGGGGCGGGGCTAGGGCAGGACAGGTGCGGGGCTCCTCCCGTCCTCTTTTTTGCTTGCTGAAATATGGTAACCCTACTGCTCCCTCTATTGGGCAATAAGAGTAAGGCCCCTTATCTGTCCGTTAAAAGAGCCGATAGTCAGGGTGAGGCTGGTGTTAGTGCCAGGGTGGGGTTGGACAGGGCCCAGCTTTCACATGTGGCCCCTGATTTTGGGAGCCCACCTTGAGCCAGCTGGGCCCCAACTTTCAGACATACAAGTGCCCGCAGTCCGTTAGCTGCAGCTGCTCATCACAAATCAGGCCCCATTGTCTCAAGGACAGTTTGAGGTGGGGCCTGGTGCTTTGGTGAAACTGAAGGCTGGGCTGGGCTGGGCTGGGCTGGGCTGGGCGGCTGGGGGTGGGCGGCCCCCAGGCCCTGAGCACAGCAAGAGACAGCAAGTTTCTTGTCCTACTTGCAGATCTACAACCTGGGCACAGGCAGTGGTTACTCTGTCCTGCAAATGATCAAAGCCATGGAGAAAGCATCGGGAAGAGAGGTACGGTCTAACCCAAGCCCCCTGGCCCTGCATGAGCCGCGCTTTCCAGGGCATCTTTCTTCCTCTGGCTGCTGCTTTACCCGCATAAGGGCAGCTGTCCCTGCTTCCAGCCTGGGGGAGCTGCTGCCTTGAGGTCTGCGGGGGCAGGTTGTTAGCTACATGGGACTGTGCCTTGTGCTGAAGCCGGGGACACCCCCCGTCCCACCCATCATGCGGTGAAGTTCTGGGACTGTTGCCCCCCTGACACGTTGCTTTCCTTTCCTTTCAGATAAAGTACAAGATCACTGCACGGCGGGAGGGGGACATCGCCGCCTGCTATGCTGACCCCGCCCTGGCCGAGCAGGAGCTGGGCTGGAAAGCTGCCTTCGGGCTGGACAAGATGTGTAAGTGCAACCCCTCCGGGCGTGCTCTGACCTACCCCCCCCCTCTATCTGGGCCTCCTCTGGCCCCTCCCCGTGACTCTCGGGGGAGGGGAGCATGCAGGGCATCATTCAGTTTTATGCCCATTTGTCCCCACCCTCCTTTAGCTCTCGCCAGAGCTTCTTCCTTGTCCTGGTCACTTAGCTGCTGCGCTGGGGGGAGGCTGGCACCGGGGGGAGGCTGGCACCGGGGACTGGTGCGAAGAGTCACTGACACACCTGCAGGAACTAGAGGGTTTGGTTCAAGACTCTTGCATTGGGCCTGGAGTTACAGCCACCAACGCTCCCCCCAGCTGGCTTAGTCTGGCCTCAGCAGCTGCCACAGCCTGAGTCTCTCTCTGTGTCTTGCAGGTGAAGATTTGTGGCGGTGGCAGGTGCAGAATCCTACAGGCTTCAGCAACAACTAGAGCGTCGGCCCCGGGGAGCAGCCAGGATGGTGCCGGCCTGCCAGAGTCTTGGTCCCCGGGGAGCTGCAGTTGCTTTCTCTCCGGGGGGCCAGCCTGAGTCGTACTGGGCCCGTGACATTTTCCCACCTTTTAACCAGAAGCTGACTTTACTCTTGGCACGGGGCAGTCAAGAAGCAGCCTAGGGCCTGGCCTGGCCTCTGGGGGAGGGAAGCCCCTGGCTCTACAGCAGCAGAGGGCTGAGCAGAACTTGCACAGCTTAAAACATCGCAGCATGATTCAGTGGAGTCCCTCTGAGAAGGAACAGAGTCGCCCCCCCCCCCCCCAGCCATGTGGGGCTCTGGCACGGAGGGGCTTGCTCCTTCCCTCATTGCAGAGATGGGCACTGAGCACGGGCCCTTCCCTCTCACCTACCTCACAAGGACAGGACACCACACACACTCTGCAGCTTCCCAAGGGCCAGGCCATCTCATCAGCATTTTCGTATACATGAGCCCATCCTGCCCCCGGGTCTTATTCCCCTGTGCATGGGAACATCTTCCCCACTCCTGGGGGCTTGTGCACTGCCCTTTCCCTTCCCCCTGGAGCAGTTTGCTCCCTGCCTCAGTTCCCTCACCCTTGCCTGGAAGGGACCAAATGAGAGTTTTATTGTGTCTGACAGACACAGGAGCCAGGGCTTGGTGCTGACGAGTCCGTTGTGTCAAACAGCGCTGAGCTAGCTCTGTGGCATTCAGTGGCCGGGCGCAGCTTAGTCACTAACTCTTGTGGGACAGAGCGTGTACGTGACAGGAAAATCACCAGCCCTTCATGGCTACGGCAGCTATTTACTTAAAGTCAGACTCACCGAAGCCTGCCTGGAGCAACGGGTTGTTTTCCTAGCTCCTCATTACAGCAAACGCTGGGAGTGAGCGGGAACACGGGCCAGTCTGTTGCGCTCCCACTTCCTACAGCTCACAACTGATGCTACTGAATGATGCATTGAGAGTTTGACTTGCCTCAGGGGCCAGTGTGATTCAAACTGTTCCCGCCTTAGAGACGAGGTGGCACAGAGCTGCGGTGCCCCAGGATCTTGTTGCATTAAAGAGACCGGCTCAACGGCTTGGGCGAGGTTTACGTTTTCTTTAATCTCATATCCAAGGGTGTGGAACACAAACCCTCCCCAAGGAAGACAGAGAACTAAAAGCCATTTTCAGGAATGGACAGAAGCTTCTTTCTCTCTCCCCCTGAGGCCTCAGCAGCCCCCTGGCCCAGAGGAAGTTGCTGCTGACACAGGGAGAGAGCAGCTCCGTGGAATGCTCTGAGAACAGGCCAGTACTTTCAACCAAACTGTACATAAGAATGAACATGAGGCCCAACCCCCAGCCAGCCAAGATGCAGAATGTTCCAATTCACAGTCACACAATCAGGTAGAGCTGCATTTCCCCCTGCCGCTGCCTCAGCCCAGGGAGGGGGCAGCATTAAACAGACACGAGGAGGAGAAACAGAAGGGCTGTGTCCAAAATGAGAAGAGTTAGTCCCGCCTCCCCCCACCCGCAGCTCCCCCAGGCAAGCAGCGACATAAGTAAATCTTTTAAAAAATGGGTCCAACATGATTGAGTCTCTCGAGAGGGTTATTGCTTTGTGCAGCGCTGGCGGGCTGGGCAAGCCTAGAACACACAGCTGCATCCGTGGACCAGGGTCGAGCCCTCTTTTCTCCTGCCTCTGTGAAGCTGCAACCCAGCTCTTTCCTGGAGGGGGGTGGGGGGGTCCCCATTTAGGCTGGGCCTGAGTCAGTTCCACTGCAATGCCCTGCTCTTGCTGGGGCTGCAGAGAGACCCCTGCTGCTGCTGTGAACAGCCAGCCGTGCCTCCACCCTGCGAGCTCACAGCAGGCCCCAGTGCATCCCCAGGGCAGTTCTAGCCCTGACCATGCAGGGGGCAGACCGCAGCCCATGGGGCCGTGGGGGGCGAGGTGGAGGCGGGGGGGTGGGGGGGTTCAGCTGATGGAGACAGCGACTGCAGGAGGAATAAGGAATTCAGCCCTTAGCCTAAAAGGTTTCTTTAAAAGACATTTACAGCTTGATTTCCAGACACCCCACTTATGCTCCAGCTGATAATGCAGCGGGCAGAGCCCACGGGGGGAGAAGGCCTGTGCTGCTCAACAGCAAACACCCTCTGCCTGTTCAGGGAGAGGCCAGTCCTCAGCTGGAAGGGGTGCAGGAGAGGAGGATGGATCCTCTGAGGGACAGAGAACGGGTCCTCTGCTCTGCCTGCCAAGATACATCAGCCAGCACCGGATGCCACATCCCCTTATCCCTGTGCCAGCACTAGGGGCTCAGCTGAACAGGGAGGAAGGACCCAGCCTTCCATGGAGAGAGCCAAGCCCCTGTGGCAAAGGCAGGCTCAGGTGACTTCATGCAGGCGATTCTACCCCCAGCTCTTAGGGATGCTCTCGTCTTCCCCGCTGGGACGATCCCTGCCTCGGGCCAGCAGGCTGCTGCCTACGGGCCAGGACGCAGAGCCCTCAGGGCGATGTGGGCGTAGCAGCGACTGGCCCCAAGGGGTGCTCCGGGACTGGCAGCCCCCGGACAGTGGGAAAAGGCTCTGCAGCATTTGCCCTTAAAGAAGAGGCCGAGGAGACAGCTGAGCTGACGTGGGCAATAGCAGATGCTGGTGAGGAGGAGGCTGGGAACGAGTCTCCTTCCTGCATCTATCCCAGCCCAGGACAAGAGCATGAGCTGGTGCTTTTCCTTCTGTCCTTCACCTGACCTGACCCTGCTGTGAGAGGAAGGAGTAGCAGCAAGAGACGCTCCTGACTGGGCCGGCCCCAGGGCAGCTCTCAGGGGAAATACACTAGGAAGCTGGCTGTAAACTGCAGCGAATTGTCTTTGCCTCCTTGCCTAGCTTCTAGCAGCGCGGCGATGAGAGGAGACAGACGCGCGGGGATGCCCCAGCACACAGAACGGAGAGGATTGTAAAAAGCAAGAGAAGGAGAAGGAAATCCCTCGATTATCTCTAGAACGGCTGAGCCGCTGCACCCTGGCAGCGGAGACACAATCAGACGCAGTGTGGAGCCCGTGGGCATGGCTGCCTTCCTCTTGTGGGGTGTGCGTGTAACAGAGCGCATGGCAGGAGGGGGGGTGAGTGTGGAGAACGTAGGTGGCTACTTTCCAACCCACGTGTGCTGCCAGCTCCCCGAGCTGTGCTGCTGGGAGAGGGAGCAGAGTTTAAGGTACAGTCCCAGTGTAGCGCTCTCTGGACCAACGGCCCCTGAGCTGGGAGGCTGATTTCTTTTAAAAACCTCGGAATCGTCCCGCCATGGAGACCAAAGGACGGTGCAGCTGCCGAGAGGCCATGACCCCACTGAGCCGCTCCCCAGCCACGCTGGGCCACACAGCAGGGTCATCGGGCCTTTCTAGGTAGCTTTGCAAAGCTCTCGAGCTCAAGCCCAGGGGAGCATGGGCCAGCAGCCCCCCGCGATCCCAGATATCTCCTGCTTTCCAGGGGAGGGACTCCCTACTAATACTGTAACAGGAGAGAAAAGCCAGGAGACCATGGAAATCAGCCTGAGTTAGTGCTGAGCCTATCTCCACAGCCGGGTCTGATACAGGAAAATCAAGGGGAAAACAAGAGAGCAAGAGATAAGGCCACCCTGGACTTGGGACAGTCTCTACCTTAAACAGCTCCACTCTCAACTCAGGGAGCACCGGGGAGCAACACCCCACACACCTGAAGGACCGTGGTGCAGAAGAGACAGGAGAGGGAAGGACTGAAGGGAGGGAAAACAACTGGAGTTGAGGTTGGTTGCCATGGCTTCCGTTTGCAGCAGACAGGATCAGTGGGAAAGATCAGAGGTGGTGACCTTGCGTCCTTTCCCTGCGACAGTCTCGAGTGGCTCTGCTTAGATCCGGGGCAGCAGCTTCTCAATGAATTCCTTCACCGCCATCATCTCCTGGACACAGACCACAGGAGCCCGTCACCCACGGGGCCTGCCCCGGTGCCCGCAGAGGAGCGTCCCTCAGGGGCAGGGCCTAGGGCTGGGAGGACACTGCAGGGGGTGCCTTGGGTCCGGCTTTTCAACAGCCCAAGGGCAGACGCTGCCATTGCAGACAGCCCCCTGAGGTGGGTGCTCCTTGGGCAGTGAGCAGCGCAAGCCCCCAACCTGAATGAGGGAACAACCCCCAAGCTAGAAGGAGGGGCTGGTGCTCCCCAGGTTCATTCAAATCTAGGCTTCTACACCCTTCGCTGGGACCATCTCCCCCCTCCTGGGGCCAGGGAAGTTCGGGGCCCATAGCCACCTTCCCCCACTCCAGGCCTCATTGCAAAGGCCATTGCGCTCACCCCGGACTCGTGATCCGGAGCCTTGGCAGCTAAATTGCAGCCCCAGCCACCCTCCTCTTCAAGACAAAGATGCAGCCTTCACATAGTACAGATCCCAGCCTGCAATACACCACCATGAGCCAAGCAGCCCTCTGATTGGATCCCACCAGGGCACTGCATGCTGGGATCTGTAGTCCATGCAGTCCACATCTACAGGAAACATGAGGATGGGCACAACCTGCTCCATGTTGTGCGGCCTGCAGGCTCAGGCACGATACCCAGATGCCCCTGACCCCAGCCCTCTGCGCCTGCAGCTGACTGACCTGAGGGCAGGAGCTGTGCATCATTCCAGGGTAGGTTTTGAATTGAACCTTGGTGGGGGTGACGACGGATTTCAGCTTCTCGGCGGTGAGGGCTCCGAAGCGGACAGGGATCATGGGGTCCATCTCCCCGTGACACTGCAGGATGGCGATATCCTTGTTCACACCGTTGCTCGCTGCCTGCAGCACAAAGGAGAGGGCTTAGAGGTGCCTGGCCATGGCGGGATGCCTGGCTGGGGAGCAGATGAGTGATCGATGCAGTGTCCTGCCTACGGCCAACCTGTGCCATCACCCCCAGTGCCACCGACTCCACTGGGGTGCTTGCTGTCCGCAGCCCCAGCTGGAGTTTGCTGAGTAAGAAAGTTCTGTGATGGGCAGCAGCAAAGCCCCCTCCATCCCCATTCCTCCCCCCGATCTACTCACATCCCACATGGTGCCTTAGCAAATAACAGACCCAGAGACAGACAGACAGAGCGCCGGTACCTGAGGGAAGGCCTTGTGCAGCGGGAGCCAGCAGCTGAGAGCCACGATGCCAGCCAGCTGGTATTGGGAGGTGAGCGCCGTGTAGAGAGATAGGGCACCGCCCTGGAACATACCAAGCACAGGACCATGCACTAGAGCTGCTGCCTGGAGCTGCAAGCCCAGCGGAGTCCAACCCAGAGAGGGGAGCCCCCCCTCCCCCCTTCCCAGTGCAAGTGACACCACCTCCTCCCAGCCAGGGGCCCTGCCCCCCCGGTGTATAACTACATGCACAAACCGCCCCGGGAGGACAAGGTCCCCCTGCTTGGTGAATGAAGCTGAGAAAGCCACGGAGTCTAACCCAGCCATCCCCCTGCACCAACACGGCCAGGGAGCTGGATCCAGGCAACGCTGCTGCTCCTATTGGACAGCTGGGCTGGACCAAGTCCCCGGCCCCAGCCTGTACCATCAGTGCTCACCTGCGAGAAGCCCCCGAGGATGATGCGGTTGGGTGGGATGCCATTCTTGATCTCGTGCTCGATAACTGCTTTAACTGGAAGAAGCCAGAGAGAGGTGGGTCAGCTCAGGATGGCCAGGGGGTCCTACAGTGTCACACGGGAGCTGGGATCTGCGCAGGGCAGAATCAGGGCAAGGCCCCGGGTGAGTTCTCCACACATGGTAGAGGACACAGGCACAGAAAGTCTGAGATGAGGACAAGGGAAAGGACGGGAGGAGCAGAGGCAAAGGCAGAAGCGAGAATAGATCCTGCTCGTCTCCAGGAGAACAAGAGGCTGTGGTGAGCCGGGTGGAAAAGGGTTGAAGACAGGGCTAGACAGAGGCTGGGGAAAGGCCCTCACAGCCCCACTCCTCTTACGGTTTTCAGCTGCTTTCTTGATTCCAGCTTCGTCCTCAGGCGCGTCCGGACTCAGCCCCATCAGATCGAACCTGGAAGGGAACCCAAGTGAGATCAGCCCCCTCCTCATTCTCCCAGTGTCCATGGCACAGGGGAGTCTCCGGGCCAGATACATCCACCCCCTCTCTCCTGGGGGGGGGCTCCACCTATCTCCCTACCTACCTTTCCTTCTCCTCCAGGAGGGGCTGGAGAGAGACCCCTGATTCCACCCGCCACTACCTCAGGCTCCCTCTGTAACACGAGCCACCCACATGCCCTCCCCCTCAACCCCGCCAGCAGCCCCACGAACTGACCAGGAGGGCATGACCATCTTCATGTTGAGGGTTACAGGAATCCTGGGCCTGCAGAGAAAGAGAGATTAAAAGGCAAGTGAAACAGCCCGGGTGGGAGCCTGTCCCAGTGCAGGGGACCTACAGCAGGAAAAGTGATCCTGGACCTACCGCCCGAGGAATCCAGCCCAGAGAGGCTGCCCAGCGAGCCTCAGAGAGGCACTTTGGCCAACAAGCTCCCAGCCCTGCACCAGAGAGACTAATTTGTAACAAGGCACCAGCAAGTGAATGAAGCAGCATGACGCACCCCCTAGTGGTACATCCTGCCACCAGCTGGAGGCTCACCTGGGCGAAACAGGATTTAGCTAGAGTCCCTTAGAGCATTGCTAGCTCAGACAAACACTCGCTGCCTATGGCGAGGCGTGACCAGGCCTCGCTCTCCTCCACCAGGGACCAGAGAATCCGGCAGGGAACCGGGGCAGCATTTGCAAGGATCCCCCTCCACCTCCCGCCCAATCCAGGTGGGCCTGGGGAACCACCCTGCCAGGGCTGAACAGCAATCTGGTTCCCTCCCGCCCCCTCTACATGCAGCACCCCCATGTCCGGCTGGGATCCTCCCCTTTTAAACTATGCCCAATCCTCACTGCCTCCCCCTTCCCCAGTTGCTGAGTCCCCATGTGCCCTCAGGCTAACACTGGCATGGTTACACGTGCAGAGGTCACGCACATACAGCTTCCCTCCTGGAGCAGGCAGTGTTGTGTGCTGTTGCCTAGCAGCCCATCCAGGGACCCGACATTTGGGGACTGGCTCTACTCTTGCCTTTGTTTTTCTGCTGCTGAGTTGGGGAGCTGCTGACAGGGCAGCAACTGCTCGCTCCTGTCCCGTTAGGCTGGGACGCCCAGGAACGGAGGGTCTCTGCTCACTAGGACGCTGCTCCGGTGCTTCCCCGGGACGGGTGAGTGCACATTTGTGTTGCTAACAACCCAGAAGCTGCTGAGGCATCAGTGCTAGGGCCTCGCAGGGCACGTCAGGCGCTACTGCTTTATACTGACCTGGCCTGCTCAGAGAAGGGACCCGAGGCCGATGCTCCCTGTGCTTTTGGCCGCTCAATGCAGCCACAGGGAACAGCTAAGCAGCAGAACAGGGAGGAAATCAGACCCTGGGCAGCAGCATCTCACTCATTACACCGCTGTGCCTGGAAGCCAACTATCTGCCTCTCGACCAGAGACTGGGGGACATTCCCTGGACTCTGGAGGGGAAGGCAGTCAGCTGCCTGCAGAGCTGGGGAGACGTTTTCCTTGGCTGTTTTAAAATCCCTTGTTCCTCCTTCCCAAGTGCCCAGCTGAGGAGAACTCGCCTTGCGCTCTAGTGGGATGTGGCCGGTCAGGAGAGACAGGCCTTTCCAGAGTGGCACATCACAGGCACTGGCTAGCGTGTGCATACTTCACCCTCTGCTGGATTCACCGTCGGGCTTACTCCAGGGACAGAGATCATGTTGCCCTCAAGTGGCTGCAGCCTACAGAGGATGAGAGCCCTCATCCCAGCACAGCTGATACCAATTCTCCTTTAGCTCTGTATGCATGGGCTTAACTGGTGACCACTGCCTGTGGCCACGGATCCATCACACAAGGTTTGGGTGCCATGTGTTCAACCTAGCAGCCCATCCCGCAGTCAGCGCCCTCTGAAAGCTTCACCATCACTGTGATCTACTAGGGGAAAGACAAGTTCCCCCTGCTGGAACTCTAGGGGAAAGTCCATAGCAAGGAGGGGAAGTGGGAAGAGATGATGGGGCAAAGGAAAGGAACAACAACAGCTCTGCCCCCCGACCAGAACAGGAGCACATCCAGTGAGAGCACCACCCGTCCCAGCCAGCTCAGAGTGGGGGGGAGTGATCCCTGTCTGGGAGCAGCAGAGCGGGACAGGCTCCAATGCTAATTTCCATTCAGGACAGTGACTACCCGGTGAGATATCCTCCCCCACTAACTAGCAGATTGTTTCAGAATTTCCCCCGCTCAGGGGCAGAGGTGATACTTACGCATGAGGGCAGATATATTTCACATATGGGAGTCGGATGGAGGATAGCGCCTCAGCCCAGCTGTGCCTAACGGGAGAAAAGAGACAGTTGAAGCCTTGCATGCTACAAACTATGAGGCAAGGTACCACCCTGCATACTGGCACCCTCACTCCATCACCGCCATGTCATCCCTATAGAGCCAGAGCTGGGTACCCTCTTGTCGCCCTCAGGAGGGGCAGATGCTCTGGAGCAGGGATCCCAATCCATTCTGCTCAGCGTATTGGCAGTAGTTCATGAAGAGGCCGGCCACACCATCAATCTCCCTGCCTAAGCACCATGATGTATCAACCCCGGCAGCACAAAGCCAGGGGGAGCTTCTCAAATGCCCGTCGCTTGCACAGCTAGGCAGAGAGACCTACAGCAAACGTCACACAAAGCTTAACGGCTAGTCATGGAGGCGTTGGTATCGGAGAGGAAGGCGTTCTGCAGCGAGAGGGGCTCTCTGCATGCAGCAGCCTTCGGTTACCTTAAATCAGCCTCTCACGATGAACGATAAAGCACCTGCCTAGGCAGACAATTGATTCCCGTCCCCCACCCAGGGTCATGGAAAAACAAATTATACTTTGCTAGCCTTCAAACGAGTCCTCCCGCCAGGAGAGCAGAATGTTGTGAGGCTGCTGGAAATCACAAATATTCAAGCTGAAATCCAGACAGCTGTTGGCCAGAGATACCCCACTAGGATCATGGGATCATAACTTGCTGCACTCGCTAGGCTATTACCATCCCCTCTCCATCTGGGGAGGAGCAGTACCATGCCCCTGCCAGACAGGCCGTGAAGCAAGTTCCATGTAGTTAAATAACACAGATCCAACAGGCTTATCTGCCTGATCTCTGCTCTGTGCCGCTACCAAACAATCCTAGGGAAAGCAGGCAGCATGGATTCTAGGAGTATTGTACCACTTTACAGCCAGACAACAAGGGCCAGTGCTCCAGAAATACTCACCCTGTGTCTCCAAGCCCATGTAAAAAAATGACCTGTTAAATTAAGGAGAAAACAAAGGTATTAGCCAGCACAACAGCTGGTGAATTGGTGGTGAGGCAGGTCTGGGATTTAAAAAGCAGCCATGTGGGGCATTGTGTAGGGCTATTCAGTCACAAACAAAAGCAGATGCAAGCAGGAATTACCCAAGCTAATGACATGTCCCTGTGCCTTAGAGAATCATAGGACTGGAAGGGACCTTGAGAGGTCATCTAGTCCGGTCCCCTGCATTCATGGCAGGACTAAGTATTATCTAGACCATCTGAGAATGATGCACGGAGTTGGGACAGGCACACAGATTTAGTGTTATAGGATCTATTTATCACCACCTGACACATGGGCACTGGCTATGTCAAGCGGTCTTCTTGGTTAAACCGCCTAGACCAGGGCTGTTGAACCGGTCACTAATGTGTCTACCCGATCATTCTGGAGAGCGCAGGTTTGAGGGCTGGGCTGGTGCTCTCCAGCGATTTACACTCGCCCTAAGAAAGGGGCAGAAATCTCATCACTTGCGATTTTTAAAACTAGACTAGACAGCCCTCTAGCAATGTGTGCTCTCGGGAGGTGACCCTGCCTGGGCCCCGGAGATTCCAACTACTTCTGATTCTGCAGCAGGACTGAATCTAAACAGCTGCCTTGGGGGAAACAAAAGGGTTCTCTTTAAAGGCGCCCGTGCAGGGTTTGCCTCTGGAACTTCGCAGGGATGATTCTGAAAGCACAAAGGGGAGTTAAGCACCCACTCCCATTGAGTTTCCAGGAGTTGGGCACTTACCTGCACTCTGTGCCTCTGAAAACCTCCCCGACCCCACACTTTATTCACTGTTAGCTTTTAGATAGCGGTGAGCATCCGAAGAAGTGGGCTGTAGTCCACGAAAGCTTATGCTCTAATAAATGTGTTAGTCTCTAAGGTGCCACAAGTACTCCTGTTCTTTTTATAAATATCAGTAATCACTAATCCACTCTTAGAGGCTTGGAGAGAGCTCCTCCTCCTCCTCCAGTTTTATCCTTTTCCACTGAGCGAACATGGATCCAACCCCTCACCCCAGTTCCTAGTGACACCTGAAATTGGCAAGGCTTTCTCGCTGGGGACTGGGTGGCTCATAGAGGATTTCAGCTCCAGGGCTCTCAAACTGGCAGCTCCCACTTCCAAGAAGGGAAATAAGGCTGTTTCGTTTACTTCCTTGCTCGTGCTGCAACACCACCAATAGGGCCAGCACAACTCAGCGAAGCAGGGCTAGTTCCTTGTTCCCAGCAGGTACAAGAGAGCACACTGGTTTTGTACAGGCCCTACACAAACAGCAGTGTGAGTTTTTAATTTCAAGAGCTGAAGGCACATCACTATCCGAGCGCATCACTATCTCAAGATGGGCCTGAGCTAGAGGACAGCATCCCCTTTGCATTTAATAAGGACAGTGGTAAAGAAAAAGGCCAGTTAATTCCCTAATCAGCCGAGGCTACAGCAGATGGACACAGCAGAGACCAGCCTTACCGCTGCAGTCTCCCGTTCTGCCCCTGAAACAGTCACCGCATCAGCAAGGAGGGGGACAGACATGTTGTTACCACACATACACTGAAAGGAACTCCAACAGCTGGCACCTGCAGGGAAGAGAGACAAAATCAAGTTGCAAATCCCAGCTCCAGTCTGAGGGGCTGGCGGTCAGATGGGGCTGGTACCGACAGATTAACACCAGCTCAAAGCCAGCTCAGCACAGTGGTGGCCTGGAAGCTGCTGCCGTCTGATGGCTGTCCACTGAGTCCTGTGTGGAACAGGAGTTGAGGGGCTCAGTTCAGTTCGTAATGGGCCATGGAACCAACATTCTCCTCCTCCCCTAAGGCTGCTCCCTTCAGGATGGGGGTGAGGCACATTGTGGGACACAGGAGAAGTTTGTACCTGCCTGGACTAACAGGGATCTGGTCTCCGGGGCTCTCAACTGGGCAGCTTTCACAAGAAATAAACATGCACAAAAAAGGAAGTGAACTTTGCAATCGCCATCCTAATGAACCCTGCACATACGTGCCGTCCAAGACATGAACGTCACGCATGCTGGTCACATATTGACTAACACACTGCAGCGTCAGCAGTCACGAGATCGCTTACAGGTCCCCAGACTAAACCAACCCAGGGTTTAGACTGACCTGAGTGGACAGCCCAAAATGCATTGCCCCAGGGATGCTCAGAGAGGGTGACGTGGAGCAGAACTCCAGGCTTAGCTCAGGAAAGGCAAGAGAGCTCATACTGAACTAGTTTCAAAGCTCCTGTCTCTTCATACAGAGGGGAACGTGCACGTGATGAATTGCAAAGCCAGGACACAGAAAACAGCACTTCTGAATTAAGCTGTTTTAGGGGGCGGGGGAGTGTTGGAAGTGAGGATAGGAAGCAGGTCCTGAGCTTCATCATCTCTATTCTCCCTTGAGGACATCTCACCAATAGCTGCAACCTTAATAATCCCCGAACTCTGCGTCTGCCGATCACTGCCTGTCAGCTCATGGCAAGGGTTTGTGCCTCCGTTCCTGCCCAGACCAGGGCTCTGCGCAGCACCCTCCAAAGGGCCTTGGGAGGCTCTGCAGAGAGGATATCTCTGGGAGCACCATCCAATCATATTTCATTGCGACAGAACAGATTCAGCTCAAATCTGGCTGCTCGGGAGTCAGAAATCAGTGAATGTTTCCCACTTATGGGCGGCTGATTGGATGGTGAAAATTGACTCTTGCTTCTGTTCATTGCACCTTAAGGTCAAGGTTATTGAGCTCACTGGTAACAATGCAGGGATTGGAGGAGTCAAGGGCCAGTTCTGGCTGTCGTGAGAGCCATGCTGAGGAGGTACAACAGAAAAGGTCTCAAAGGCAAGCTCTGCCTGTAGCCCTCAGCTTTTCAAACAGACCAGTGACACACATTTTGCAATGCTAATAAACCAGACAGTCCTTTGTTACCGAGCGGAGTGACGCCCACAGACCCAGCTGGATAGAAAACAAGCAACATTCATCTGTTGGCATTACAGCTACATCACCTGCAAAATCTTCTTTGCATCTGTTAATACAATCACCATCACGCCCACCTCAAAGAGCAGGCAAACACTGCCGGCACGTTTAACCTCGCCAAGCAAGTTTGCCAGTTATTGACAATCCTGGACATCGATATCGTATCCAGCCACAGAACGGGTGTAGCGTGGGCACGGGGCACTTCCCCGCATTGTCCCACCAGCGTCTCTTAGCTATAGCCTGGAGGGAGCGCCATCTCCATGGCCCAGTAAAGTCCTTGCCCTCTCTGCTGAAACTGCCCAGATGGGTGCCAGTCACCGCCAACCGTGCCAGTGATTTTGATGATGTGGCAACCTGCCCAACAGAAACTAAACCCAGATCCATCAAACTAGTTTCACGGATCAACGAACAGTCATGTTTTCAGACTCTAATCAAATATTAGACGAACGAGCTCATCAGATCTGGCACCTAAATGCCACCTAACCAGCCGCTGAGACAGAACCCACATATTCCTGCATTTCCCATGTTCAGAGAAACAAGCGGGGAGGAACAGCACTTGCCAGAAAGGTAGAAGACGACAGCCCCAAAGAGGAGAGTCTCACTGTCCAGCATAGCCTACCCTGTCCTGAGACTAGCCACTAGTTGAGTACATTCAAGAATGTAAGACACTCAGGTACTATGAAAATGGGGGGCCTACAAGAACCTAAGATGGATGCATAGATTAGTTAAAATGTGCTCCCTATATTGGATAAGAACTGATTCCCCAATCCCCCTTTCCCCCCCCCCTCTGCTCACACAGGCTGTGAGGGGCTAACAGATGGTATGGCAGTTCAGAGAAGCACCCAGTATATTCAACCCTCTCTGAGCTGGGAACCTCCAGGGAGCACTCTCCTAAGATCTCCAATGTTCTATGGTTTCAGTGGGGTCAGAAATGCCATAAAAATAGCCCACTGCCCCAGCGTTTGAGCATTTATGCCTCACAGTTAGTGCAGAAGCAGCCACAAAAACAAGACGTTCAGGGACACTCTCTCAGGCCCCAAAACGTGTTTTATGCAAAACAATCAAAAGTAAATTAAAAAAACCCACAAATGTTCAAAGACACCTTTGCAAGATTTGGGAAATTTCAATTACTGTGGCTTTTTGCTTACATTTAAGCAGCCCTTGGAGTAGCCATCACTCAGTCATTGGCATATTATGCTCCTACATGAGACCTGAGAGAAAACCGGACTAGAAATGAAAGGAAAAACTGACCAGTCTATTTTCAAAGTCCAACTCTGGGGTAAGTAGTGGGGGGTGAGGTGGGGAGGGGAATAAATAGCATAAATGTTGAAAAGTAAATGAAATTTTGAATAGTTTTTCCTTTCTAAAAGTCTCATGTTTTATCAGTAACAAAGATAAGAAATGCATTCATTATTATTATTAATTAAAGAGCTGCACATTTCATTGCTCAAGTAGGCCAAACTCTATGTATTAGCCAACTTAAGTGTAAGTGAAGGCTGGCAAGCAGGGTGGGGGACGTGGGTTGCCAGAAGTGGAGGATGAGGGGCCCAGCTGGGGGAGGGAGGGAGGGAAACTGGCTAGAATTGGGGGTGAGGTGCCTCGGGGGGGGGGGGGCAGGAACTGGACAGAGTTGAGGGGTAAGGGGCCAGGCTCAGGAGGGCTGAATGGGTGCACAGCTCAGTTTACATTGCCAATGAAATGCAAGCAGCTGCCTGTGATGTGTGTGGGTAGCAGCAGAAGACACCAGAGAGTTTGCCCTGCCTACAGCACCAAATGGGCAGTCTGTAGGCTGGATTTTAGTGGAAATCAGGCTTTTCTGGCTTTCTGATCCTCACCAAAATTAGTAGGGTTTGGCCCATTGATACCTAAAACATTCCCTGAAAGTTTGGAATTGATCAGATGCAGTTTTCAGAAGTTATCATGTCAGATGCAGTCAGAGAAATGCCATCAAGTTGAGTGTAAGCCCTGGATTCACTCAACTACAGAGGTGTCAATGTCACAAAAGACAAAAATATAAGATAGCCTGCAGTTTTAAAACCTACTGAGCCAAATTCATCCTTCATGTGACTCCATCAAAGTCAACAGAATTACACCAGGGGAGAATTTGGCCCCATTACCTTTAACCTTACTTTCTCCTTAATAGAATTTGGCCAGGAGAGGTTCACTCTTAGCTCGTGGCAACAACCTGCATCAGTTCTTATTTTATCCAAAGCAATTCAATCTTCCCTAATTAATACAATCCTTTCTACTATACAATACAAATAATCATATCCCCTAGCTAAAACCCAGAAAACTGCTTCACATATGGATCATCTATAACACAGCCCCCACTCAATGGATCCCCAACACCCTTCTAAAGCCTTCTAGTGTGTTTCTCTCTCATCCCTTTTTCTGGTCTTTTACCCAATCAATACCAGAGTCTTCTCCTCTGCTACTCCTATGCTCTGGAACAATTGTGTATCTGCTCTCAAATGTCATCCAGACACACATCTCTCTCCTGCCTTGCCTCCTCATTGATTACTGCGTTATGATCAACACTCTTGTTTGAAGAAAGAACAGGAGTACTTGTGGCACCTTAGAAACTAACAAATTTATTTGAGCATAAGCTTTCGTGGACTACAGCCCACTTCTTCGGCTGTAGCCCATGAAAGCTTATGCTCAAATAAATTTGTTACTCTCTAAGGTGCCACAAATACTCCTGTTCTTTTTGTGGATACAGACTAACACGGCCGCTACTCTGAAACCTGACTCTTGTTTGACTGTCATTTATGGTGCTTGCTACCTTGTGCTGTGTTTTGAATGCGTACAGTTGGCAGAATAATACATTCTACACCAACTTCTCTGAGTTGTCTCCTGCAATATCCTTGAACTGACCCAGCTCCCAGATTCCCTACATTATTCCAAGTACTACATCGGGGTGGCCAACCTGTGGCTCCGGAGCCGCATGAGGCTCTTCAGAGGTTAATAAGCGGCTTCTTATATAGACACCGACTCCGGGGCTGGAGCTACAGGTGCCAACTTTCCAATGTGCCGGGGGGTGCTCACTGTTCAACCCCTGCCTCTGCCACAGGCCCTGGCCCCAGTTCACCCCTTCCCCCAAGGCCCTGTCCCTTCCCGTCCCCTTCCCTGAGCCTGCCATGCCCTCACTCTTCTCCTCGCTCCCCAGAGCCTCCTGCGTGAGGCACAGGGAGGGAGGAGAGGTGCTGATGGCCGGGTGGCGGCAGGCAGGGCGGGGCTGCTGATGTATTACTGGGGCTCTTTGGCAATGTACATTGGTAAATTCTGGCTCCTTCTCAGCCTCAGGTTGGCCCCCACCTGTGCTTACCATGTCTTCTCTCCCTGGATGTGATCCCCATGGCATATCCCTACACTTCCCCTACCCTGAGCCACCAAGTGCTTCCTTAGCCGGCAGGCAAACACCACTTTCCCTATATCATCATATACAGTCAATTGCAACATCCCTCTATCAATTTCCAATAGCACAGCACCCTCACACCCCACACACATTGCACAGCTCATTCACAGAGCATCTCTAGTAGCTTCAATAGCACGTCCCACTACATGTGGCTCATGAAATTCTTGGGGCCATTTCCACCTGACACCATAGCCCAAAATTCCCCTGGTGCCTCCCCCCCCCGCCCCCGCCATTACCATCTCCTGAGATGTGTCTCAGCCCCAGCCATCACCCTCCCACCTCAGGTGTGTCTCCGAACTAGATCAAGGTCCTATCTCTACCTCCCTCCCCCCATGGCCCATTCTCCCTCCACAAATACTTTGGCCATTACCCCCCACCACACTGACCCTTCCCCTGTGTCTCCCCCCTCCCCACAAAAGCTCATTTCCCCTCCCCCCTACTGACCCCTCCCCATGTCTCCCCCATCCCCCCCACTGACCCCTCCCCCAATAGCTCATTTCCCCTCCCCCCCACTGACCCCTCCCCATGTCTCCCCCATCCCCCCCACTGACCCCTCCCCC
>NC_048317.1:8154514-8164949 GCF_013100865.1 Trachemys scripta elegans | reverse complement strand
CCCCCCCCCCCCCCCCCCTCCCCAATTCCCCCCCCCCCCCCCGCCCCCCCCCCCCCGCCCCCCCCCGCCACAACACTTCCTCCCCCCCCCCCCCCACTGACCCCTCCCCCTCCACGGCCCCGTTCCCCAGACCCCCCCGCTCCGCACCTCTCTCGCTCTCTCCCCGGCTCCTAGACACACTCTCCTGCCTCTCCGACCGGAACTTCCGCCCGCCGACCGGTCGGGGCGCCCCGGGTCAGCCCACCGGAAGTGACGGCATACACGGCACGGAAGCCGGAAGCGGGCGCCATCTTGGTCCTACCGGGGGGCCGCTGGGCCTGCGAGGGGGCGGGGGAGGGAGACCCCCCCCAGCCCCCTCCGCCCCCCGGGGAGCCCCCTGAACGGGACCGGCCCTCAGAGCCCCTCAGCCCGGGGGCAGCGCGAGCCCCGCGGGGGATACGGACCCCCCCCCGGGCGTAGCGGGATCTTGGCCCCGAGCCTGCCGGGGGTCGCGGCCCTGCCAGGGGCGATCGGCCTGGAGGGGGGCAGGGCCCCCCCGCCACACATGGGTTTCACCCAGCAGCGCCTCTGCGCTCCCCGTGCGCTCGGCCCGTAGTCCCCGTGCCAGGAGCAGGGGAACAGCTTCCCCAGCCCACAGGGCGCTTTGATGCCTGAGTCAAGGAGTCATTTTCCCACCCTGTACTTTGGGAGCCTAATTCCTCTTCTCGCCAAGCAGGTTCTCCTCCCCTACACGCTGAGATCGGGCAAAGGCCCAGGGTGATTTATCCAGAATAGGCCCTACTAAGCCTTAGGGACTGAACTCTCCCCCCACTCACAGTTTGTGGGAAACCCTTTTCTACTACGTTCTCCGTGTGTTTTAGGGAATGGTGCTGAAAGCGCCAGCAGTATGGTGGGGGTGGGGGAGAGCAGCTATTTCCTAATATAAAATGTCCCGGAGCGGTAAGACAATATTAGGACAGCAATTTGAGAGTGTAGGGGGGAAGATAAGGAGCAGCACTGCTTGAGCAAGCTGGCAGAGCTATTGCTTTGCTTTAGAGACAGTATCACTCGCTCACACCCCCCTTTCCTGTCACTGCATTACTGAAGAATTAAAAATGCTGCCAACCATCAGCACAGCTGTAGTTTTTTTTGATTGAAACCCAGACTGCCCCACTCAAAAGGACAAAGTTAGTATCACAGTGAAGTTTGATCCTGCAATTTCTGCCCTCTGACTATAAAGTGAAATTGCTGCCTCAGAGAAAGTTCTCTTCATCTCAGAACTGGAAGGGACCCCGAAAGGTCATAGAGTCCAGCCCCCTGCCTTCACTAGCAGGACCAAGTACTGATTTTGCCCCAAATCCTTAAGTGGCCCCCTCAAAGATTGAGGTTTAGTAGGCCAATGCTCAAACCACTGAACTATCCCTCCCCCTAATGGGTAGGATTAAATTTGATAAAGATATTTTAAACCCCTTCTTGAAGGGGAGTTAATACCATAAAACTGCAGTTTAAGGCAATTTTTAACTTCAATTCCAGCCACAAAAGGTTAGTTGTATGTCACCTCAGCACACTCTTCTAGTTACAGCCTGCTCTTCTTGATGGGAGGTTGTGCAAAGGTATGAAAAGCAGCTTGTATATATACATAACTGCAGACAACTTCAACTGGATGTGTCACATAAAGCAATTGAGAGGAAGATCTAATGTTTTCCCCATTCCTTAAGCACCGCAGGAAACAAACACAGATTGCAGTGTGCCACTCCAATCACTACCAGATGTCATCCTCATTGAGGATACAAGACGACACAAGTAATACACTTCGATTACGCCAGCTGCGAGCCTCATACATATGCCATGAATGGAATGTACAGCTAGGTTATCCATCACAGTTCTTATTTCTGCAAACACTGAAATAAACCTGAGGCTGTTGCTTCAGTGGTAGCTAATTACTACCACTGCTTTGGACCTATAAGCCTGCACTTTGGTTCCCCCCCCCTCCCCCCACACACACACACTTTTCATAGTTTTTATTAGGGCTTAGCCATTAATGGTGAATAAAGAGGTTTTGAGCTGCTAGATTCATAGCTCTTTTGACTGTTACACCATGGTAACCATGCTCTATTTAATGATAGTATTGTTTGGCTGTAAAGCACCCCACATCTGAGAGGTACACTCAATTGCATTAAACCCTTTCTGCAACTAGACAGGTACATGGCTACACATAAGTCAAGATGCGGCAGGAAGAGACACAAGAAATGAAACAAATTACATCTGCCATAGATTTATTAGGAAAGATTAGTTACATTCCTTATAAAGTTGTGCCTAAAGGAACTCCTAGGTCTCCAGCTCTGGCTTCTAACATGGAGTGGAGGCTCCATACCTTTAGCAAAAAGCCACAACTTTAAATGTACACACACAATGCTTTGAACACTTTCTGCTAAGCCCCCTCAACCATACAATCCTGTATTTTCACTTTTATATATGTTAAGGATCCAGCATCTCTCCCACAGGTTTAGATTTCCCTCAGAATTTACATTTCAGGGGAACAGAATCTCAAGATGCAAGTTTTAGTTTACAATTCCTTTCTCCTCAATACAGCAATAACCCTACATCAAGTCACTGTTAGGCTCAAGCTTCACACACCAGCACCAATTGTTCAACACCCAGGGACAACAGAGTAGCAACCGGAGGATGTTTCCTGGCGTTGTTTGTCTCCAGTATCCAGCATTTCAGACACAAACTAATCTTGAAGCTTGGGGCATACACAGTGAGAGGATATGCTTTTATTTTCAATTGGCAACATAAACGATTAGGCCACTAGGTTGCCACTGTGGAGGAGAGACACTCCACTACGTCAAGGCCTGATTCTTCAGAGTGCTGAAGCACCCAACAGATGATTGCCATTAGCAATCAATTAACTTTATAAAGAGATTTCACGCATTGGCACTCTTCTTCCCAGGACAAAGACAAGAAGAAATAAAAGCAATTTCACCACTCTCTCCAGCGCCCCAAGAATCTGTTCTCTTCAGAGTCAGTCCATTAACTCAGTGTATTGATAATGAAGCCTTTGGGAGCATCCTGGTGCTACTGTTAGGAAATGAAGTGGGTCTCCGGCATGATCTGATCAATTTTGTGGTCAGCTGGGTTTGCTGATGCTTCATAGTTGCAGATGGTCACTTCATGTCGATAAGCCTGAATCAAGGCAAACATATTTAGTCCCATTAAAGCTCAGTTTAGTCTACCAAAAAATGGAATCTGACCAGCACTTCCCATTTCACTTCTGTCCAAAGTAGTCTCTCCCACCCTCCCCAAGATCTGCCCAAACTGAATTTGGTGCCAGCCACTGAGGCCCAGGCACCTGCCCCAGCTCAAGGAATGCTTTACATTACAAGTCATCCCTCGATTGATACTGAACCTATGCTATGTCAATGTTTTAAATCTGTACTTGCAAGACTGCAGCCTCTTCTGCATGTACCTGGTTCTTAACAGAATCATGCCTGTGACAAAAATATATCCCTTAAATAAATCCAACAGCAATGCCAGCACCTCCCACTTCTTAACAGGCAGCTTCCCAGAATCACAGCAGTTCATGTTGGAGTCAGGGAAGGAAACTAACCAAGCATTATTTGGGTTGATTCAGTTCAGCAAATTAACTCAGTTACTGATCAATCTCCATAGCTCTTTCCAAGTTTCTTATAAATAACCACACCTAGACAGACCCAAATGTACAAGTTGCAATTCAAGACGACTTCTGCATTTGTGATGTGTTTTGCTCATTTTCTCCCAGCTCTCACTCACCTCTGTCCACTCTCCCCTCAGGCCTATATAAAAGATCTTTGTTGTCTCAGCTCCAAAATTCTTGGAAATGTGGATGGAGAGATGGTAAACATTTGAGAAACGAGCAATTCTGGAAGAAAAAAAACAAAAAAAAAAAAACAGACTGAGTTCAGAGTTCAGCATGTAACCAGTCACCCAGGAAATAAATCCTAATTTCTGGAGCTAAAGAGGATGAAGGTGTTACTTGAAAAGGAAAACCTATTGGGGTGTGGAGACTACGCACTGCCATGTGGGAGACCTGGTGTCTTAGCCATTCACTCCTTGGATCAACAAGAAGGGGGGGGGGGGGGGGGGGGGAAGGAAGCACCTGGTGTGTCTGACATGTGACTCCTCTGGTAGACTGGAGAACAGTAAAAGGAGCCTTCTTCAGTCCTCCTTTGTGTAAGAGGTGGAGGAGACAAGGCATTGAGAATTCAGTTTGGGGAGCCTCCAGGATGCAAGACCCAAAAACTTCCCTCCCCAAGAAAAAGAACTTCAACACCATTTAAGGACAGGTAGAGTTCTCACTCCAACACAAGTGCTGGGAAGAGCCAGAAAAGGCATTTAAAAAACACATTCTTATTATTTGATGAGATGTTATGATGTGAGTGAAGGAACGGCTCTCCCCCTCCTAACACTTTCTAACCGTTGAATAGCATATGAGTAGGCTCTGATAAAAGGAACACAAACTCATTGGCTCCAGGAGGAATGAACTCCAGTGCATCCCTAACAGATGCACCACAGAGAAGGGAAGAGCCAGTCTCATACTTTGTGGGATACTCCAGTTCTCCTGTTAGATCTCGATTCAGACTGAACATCTGATCTGGTTCTCTGGCTGTGTCATCAAATGACATGTGAGGAATGTTCTTGAACCTGGGAGTGGACAAAAAATACAACAGTGGTTAAAATGCATCTCAGCTAATTGATTTAGCTATCTCCCCTCTCTTCCCACCACTGGGTTATTAAACTGGCTGTGTCCTGTGGAACACACACAACTGGATCAGCCAAGAAAACAGCACTTGCATCATATCAGGAATTGTCAACACACTACAAGTAGTAAACAAGAGCAAGGAACAGAGCTGCAGATTTAAGACATTTGCCACCCACAGCACTTCCAGTACATGTCCTGCTCTACTCAGCACTGATGAAGCCTCAGCTGGAACAGTGTGTGCAATTCTGGGTGCCAGATGTGGACAATTTGAGAGAATCTAGAGGAGCACAACAAAAATGCTAGAAGGTTTAGAAAACCTGACCTATGATGAAAGGTTAAAAAAACTGGACATGTTTAGTCTTGAGAAAAGAAGACTGATGGGGAAACCTGATAACAGTCTACAAATATGTTAAGGGCTGCTATAAAGAAGACAATTGTTCTCCATGTCCACTGAGGGCAGGACAAGAAGAAATGGGTTTAATCTGCAACCAGGGAGATTTAGGTTAGATATTAGGAAAAACTTCCTAACTCTAAGGGTAGTCAAGTTCTGGAATAGGTTTCCAAAGGAGGTTGTGGAATCCCCATCATTGGAGATTTTTAGGAACAGGTTGGATAAACATCGGTCAGGGCTGGTCCAGGTCTATTAGGTCCTGCCCCAGCACAGATGGCAGGGCTTGAGGACTTCCCACGGTCCCTTCCAGCCCTACATTTCTATAAATTCTATAGAGAGAGGGGTTAGGATTCTAGTGCATTAGAGACAGAGCAAAGATGAGGGGAAAAAAGCTCCTTTAGTGGAAAGCCAAGTGATGATTATGGCCCTGAATAAGACAGTTTCACAGAAATTGTAAAATTAGCCCAATACCATCATTTTTCAAACAACATTCCTGCTTCTGCCTCCGAGCTCTTAGAAAAACCACGGTACCGGGCTGCTCCTGAGGCAGTAGGCTGGCAGCAACAATTGCCTGGCCCAGGGCAGGTCCCAGTTCACCCCGAGCTCAGCTCCAGTCCAGACCACTGCTGCTTCCTGTCCTGCCAGCAGTTGGGAGGCCATGTGGCACTGACAACCTGCGGCAATTAGGAGCCCCGGCCTGCCTCATGGTGGCCCACACCAGGCCTGCAGGGGACACCGCAGCACCAGCTGGCAAAGAGCTGAGACTGGAATCTTCTGTTTGGAGCACAAACAGGTCTGTGAGGGGGCTCTGCCCCAGCAGGGGGATAAACTAGACACGCCGCTACACCCACCCACCCCGCTAGTGCTACAAGTGGTGGATCCTGGTCTCAGCTCCTTGCCAACTAGCACTGCAGTGTCTCCCCTGGGGCCTGCCAGAGCTCCTAATCCCTGCCACACCACTCCCCCAGCCAGGGCAGGAAGCAGTAGCAGTGGCCCAGGTCTCAGCGGAGCACAGCATGATGTATAGAGCCCTGCAAATCTGCAGATATCTGCTTTATAGCCACAGACCATGTTTGTGGATCGGATGCAGATACAAATTTTGCATCCATGCAGGGCTCTAGCGATCTAGGCCCCAATCCTGGACCCAGACCAGGCTAGAACAGAGGGACAGTGCCTAGTGATGATACATCCCCCTCCCCTATGTCCCACACCCCTACCTCCTGAAATAGGACCAGCATGCCATGGGAAAAATGGTAGTAGTTTGTGGGGGAACTCAGCAGCCATGCACATCCTGTGAAATTCAAACCCCTACCTGAGACAAGGCCACGAATTAACACCCACCCCCCCCCCCCCCCCCGGCAATTTTCACAGAGCCTTAATCATGCTTATCACCAGATAATTACATTAGTGTTAATCTAGTATAGGAGCTTCTACTCAGCAATATGAAAGGGCAGCCTCGCCTGAAGTCAGGTATTCCTGGCTTCTGATTTGGGCTCTGACATCTGTAAAATGGGGATAGGAATACTGATGTCATTGGGCAAGGAGAACTTTGCAGTGGGAAAGGAAAAGCTAAAGTATTTCGTTTTTTTTTTTTTTTAAAAGCAATGAGGTAAAAAAAATACAATCCCTTAGTATGAGTCACTCTAGTGTTCAGTCTCAGCTACACACGGCAAGTGGAAGACCATCACTGAGGAGATGGTAAAAACACTGCTTAGAGATTTCAAAACCCTGCTCTAAAACAGCTGTGCAAATAGATACTCTATACAATATCTGCCCAACATGAGCTTTCCTGGTGGCCAGGCCCAGTTCCACTTACAGTCTCATCTCTGACGGGTGTGTATCATCATCCTCTCCCATCACAATTATCCCTTTTAGCTTCACGTTGCCTGTAAACCTGCCATGAAACACAGAATCGGTGACTTCACCTCCGCTATCTTCCAGTTAGTCTTGATTATACATCACACAATTCAGTAAGTCTCAATCAAGAAACTGGTTTTCTAGTTTATTTCCCAAGAGCATACAAGGAAGACTATTGTGAGCAAAGAACCCCGCCACAGATAAAACTAAGTGCATCAGGTGCTAACAGGACATGAAATGGTGCCAAGCAGGTACTTACGGGATATTAAACAGAAGTTCTACTTCATCATCATCACTTTCGACAAACTAAAAGATACAAAACTGGATTAAAAAAAATCCTTTAGAAGCAGATAATGAAGATATTCTGTAATGCCGTATATTACGCTTCCCATGCACTGCCTTCTGCATCACTTCATATCTGCATTCCATTGGAAGCTTTGTGCTAATACACTTACTGTAGACCCATGTTAATAGGCACTACTTTATTTTGGGAATTATGAATGAACAATATGGACAATGCATTATCCAATGAACTTTGTTTACACTGAAAATTATAGTTCAGTTGTATTTTATACAGATACTCTGCCTCCTAGTAAGTGTTCTAATGTATTCAGTAGAAAGATTTAATTCAATAACCCACTGAAGCATCCATTAGAAAGTATCTGTTGAGGCGTGAGACACAAAGCTTTTTTGTTATGGCTGTCATGCTCCGCTAGGAGCACTTTGTTGGTATAGGGATGCCAGTATGCTATACCAGCGAAGTGCTTCTAGTGTGAATTCAGCTGTCCTAGTAAAGTTTCACTTTGTATCAGTACAATAAAGCCACCGCTACAAGCAAAACAAGCTATCCCAGTCTAAGCACACCTTTGCCCGTATAACCATGGCCATGACCTTTGGCCATGTCTACACTAGACACACATGGACAGTATTGCTAGACCTCAGTCTATAGCCAAGTGCTCTTGGTGTGGATGCAGCTTATAAAGGCAGAACTGCCCTTTTACTGGTAGACCTTATTCCAGCCTTCCCAAGTGCAATACACTATACCAGTTAAAAAAAAAAAAAAATCACCACCACCACCACCCTTTCATATCCACAGTGGGGCGGTGCTAGTATAATTATTTTGTTAAAGTCATCCCCCCCGCCCAACAAATACAGTTATGCTGGTATACAAATAGAATGAATGACAACCGGTCAAACAGAGATCTCCACAAACTACTGGTCAGACTATACCATGCGACTGTACTGAACATGGTGCTGTACGGAGCAGAGACAGGGCCCCTTGGCTATGGCTAACAAAGACAGATAGGAGGCTGCCCACCACAGAGGGCTGAGGAAGACATTACACATGTCACAGAGTGTCAAAATGCAGCAAAGAGTCCTGTGGCACCTTACAGACTAACAGACATATTGGAGCATGAGCTTTCGTGGGTGAATACCCAAATGCGAAAGGAAGGGAGCAGACAGAGCAGGGCATGTTGGAAACCTCCAACAAAGAAAGAAGGCTCAGGTGGTTGGGACTGGAACATTGAATGCCAAACAAGCATCGAATCAGGTGCCCGAGGGAGGAAAGAGAAAGCAAAGAAAGCCAAGGAAGAACTGGTATGGCGAATGCACTGGCATCATCTGGGAAGCAGCAACCAGAATCAATAGAGGAACCGAACTCCGGAAAGGTCAGTGTCCCAGGTGGAACTAAGCTCTCAGGGAGGTCCACAAACACGGAGTGTGGCCCTTCACTGCTGGTGCCTCAGGGCCAGGACACTGGAGACAGCCTGGAATCTCTCAGCCCGCCCTGCCCACTTTCCCTCATGGTGTAACCCCCACTGCCGGCTGAGCGCTAGGTGCCCAGACCCCCACCAGAGAGAGCACCAGGAGCAGCTGCAGAGCCCAGCCAGCACAGGAACTGGAGGCAGGCAGGGATTGCACAGTGGGTGGCTGCGACAAAGCGGGGAGGGCGCCCGCTAAACTCCACACCCAGGGGATTCTCTCCCAGTCCTTTGTTCTTAGGTCCGGGTGGCAGGGGCCCAGAGCTGGGCTCCCTGGCAAGCAGCCACACCCATTGCCATCCAGGACATGGTGAACCTTAGGGACTCCCTAGACTAGAGTGACACCCAGCTGCACTGGTACCTCTTGTACCTGTCCCCCCCACACCCCATACCTGGAGCCACAGCACCACCACCCCCCTCCTAGGGTTGCCAGGTGTCTGTTTTTTGACTGGAACGCCTGGTCAAAAAGGGATCCTGGTGGCTCTGGTCAGCACCGCTAACTGGGCCGTTAAAAGTCCAATCAGCGGCGCTGCAGGGCAGGCAGGCTCCCTACCAGGCTCCTGGAAGCAGCCGGTATGTCCCTGCAGCCCCTAGGTGTGCAAGGGTGGCCACAGGGGCTCCACATGCTGCCCCCACCCTGAGCGCCGGCTCCGCAGCACACTAGGAGCCAGAGGACCATGTCAGCAGCTTCCCAGGAGCCACCTGAAGTAAGCGCCGCCTGGAGCCCACACCCCTCACCCCAACTCCCTACCCCTGTCCTGAGCCCCTTCCCTCACCTAAACTCCCTCCCAGAGCCCACACCCCTCAGCCCAGAGCCCCTCCTGCACCCCAACCCCCTACCCCACTCCTGAGCCCCCTCCCTCACCTGAATTCCCTCCCAGAGCCCACACCCCTCAGCCCCTCCTGCACCCCAAACCCCTCATCCCTGGCCCCACACCACAGCCCGCACCCCCAGCCGGAGCCCTGACACCCACAACTGCCCCGCTCCCCTCCCCTGTCCCGTGAACATGCGCTAGCGAGCAAGGGGGGGGGGGGGAAGAGAGGGAGGGAGATAGTGGGCGGGGCCTCGTAGAAGGGGCGGGGCAAGGGTGTTAGACCCGCCCCCAATCCCCCCCCGGCGGGTACCTGGCTGCGGTCCCCCCGCTCCTCCCAGGCGCGGAAGACCCGCGCCCCGCTGCCCTCCCGCCGCTCGTTGAGGCACTGGAGCCGCTCGCGGTCGATGCGCAGGTAGAGGCCCCAGGCCAGGCCGCGGCGCTCGGGGGGCTCCTCGCGCTCGGCCCCGCAGCAGCAGCCGCCCGCGCCGTGCCCGTGTCCGTGCGCCATGGCCCAGCTGCTGGCGCGCGGGGGCACGTAATAGCGCCGCCGCCTCCTCACGTGACGGGGAGGGAGCTGCTCCTCCGTCACGTGATGCGCCGTGGGGGAACCCCCCCCACCGTTGGTCCAGCCAGGTCACGTGGGATGGGGACGGGCTAGTGCCAGGAGTCGGCAGGGAGGGGTGACCAGGTGTCCCGATTTTATAGGGACAGTCCCGATTTGGGGGTCTTTTTTTTTACATAGGCTCCTATTACCCCCCATCCTGATTTTTCACACTTGCTATCTGGTCACCCTAGGGACAGCAGGGGGCATTGGGGAGGGGAGCTGGGTGGGGAGCAGCAGGTGCTATGGGGTCAGCGGGGAGGGGAGCTGGGTGGGGGGCAGCAGATG
>NC_048317.1:8072577-8149622 GCF_013100865.1 Trachemys scripta elegans | reverse complement strand
GCAGCAGGTGCTATGGGGTCAGCGGGGAGGGGAGCTGGGTGGGGGGCAGCAGATGCTATGGGGTCAGTGGGGAGGGGGGCAGCAGGGGTCAGCGGGGAGTGGAGCTGGATGGGGGGCAGCAGGTGCTATGGGGTCAGTGGGGAGGGGGGCAGCAGGGGTCAGGGGTCAGCGGGGAGGGGAGCTGGATGGGGGGCAGCAGGTGCTATGGGGTCAGCGGGGAGGGGAGCTGGGTGGGGGGCAGCAGATGCTATGGGGTCAGTGGGGGGGGCAGCAGGTGCTATGGGGTCAGCGGGAGGGTGGAGGGCTGCAGGTGCTATGGGGTCAGCAGGGAGGGGAGCTGGTGTCAGGGGAGCGGGGGTGGGTAGCAGGTGCTCAGGGGTTGGACTCGGCAGGGAGGAGGGTAGTAGCTGCCCATAAGTCAGTAGGTCTGGAGAGGGGACAGCAAATGCCCAGGGGTCAGCGGGAAGGGGGCAGGGGCAGGCGCAGGCAGGTACTAAAAGTTCAGTGAAGGGGCAAGGGCAAGAAGGTGGCTTCCTGCAATGGGGTGGGAGGGACAGGCAAGTGTCAGGTACGCTCAGTGTTTAAACCCTGATACAGGTTTATCCCATGCACTGTTACTGCAGCTATTCATGTTGTCATGGGGCCTGCACTTCACCGCTCTTACTAAGCTCTTTCCGTCCCTGCTAGAAGGTGGCACTGAGTTCTACAGCCCGTGGGGAAGGAATTGCATTGATGACAGGAACTAGAGCGGCCTTCTTACTATTTTCTACTGGCTCAGATTCCATGGCTGTAAACTGAGGCTAACAGCATTTCTGTGAGGCTAGATCAGTTGCGGGACTAATACTCATCCCCACTGGTACAAGCCCCCTCTCTGAGAAGCTTAATTCAGTAGTTAGTGGAGCCTGGCCTGAGAAAGGCTTGACAGCGTGATACTCTGGTTGCTTTAGCTCTGAATAGCAAAACACTCCTCTAGATTTAAGGACAGACCCATTAGCTGTGCAACCTGTAACATTTACAGTTACACTTGCTAGGGGAAGAGGCAAAGGATTACTGCTCCAGCTACTACAGCTGATACCCGGCTCAGGGGCTAAGGGCAAAAAGTAGTTTTCTGTACAATTTTGCAACTAGGCGAATGGATCACATTCTGCACCCAAGCAATACATTAGCAACTCCATGGGGTTAGAAATAACCGGGGGCAGAATCCAACTCATTGCGGAGGTTTATACTTTCTGTAGTTACCAACTTAGGCAGGAGTCCAGATGGGATAATGGATGAGCCTGTTGTTAGTCTGTTGTGTGGCAATTTCTGACGTTGCCAACTTCCCAAACCAATTTCTAACGTGGCAAACCTAGCTCCATAGGTTTTAAATGGCAGAGTCAAACCATAGCTGGAACTGTTGTTCGGTAGGACAGCAGTGCTTCTTCTTGCCAATTGATTCCTAGTCACCATTGACAGGGACAGTCTTTTAATACATTTTTTATTTTGTTTGATTGACTTCAGAACCTTTTTGTGCCACTCAGAGAGCACGCTCCATCTGGGAGAACAGTGATTGTGTCACACCTTTGTTTCCAGCTCTGGCTGCACATTAAGCGTCACTGATACTGACAGGAATGTGCAGCGCTCTGGAAATGGTGTTTTTGTCCACTGGTTGCTGCAAAGCAAGAAGAGGAATCATATGCAGGGGACTAAATTGGTCCCTGGTGGAAATACATGGACTTCAATAAAGTTACATTAAAGAGGGATTTGGCCCAAGTTATTCAGACCAGAGCCGTAAACTGTTGGATTTTTAAAAGGACACACTTCAGACCAATGCAGTTGATTGTATCTACCATAAAATGGTTTTGGTATTGGAACGGTTGCTCAAAGTGAGTGGCAGGCCTGGAGTGATAGAATCTTCTTCCTGTCCCCTTTTCTCCTTTCAGAAGACTACAGTAGCAGAAGCACTAGGCCAGCACCTCTTCCCTCCACCTCCGATATCTACCCACTGCCTGTACTCACTGAGTTGAACAAAGCACACTGACATTGATTTGACACATCTGGAAACTGTTTCTTAATAAGTTAGCTGGATACACTGCTGTAAACCATTAGATGTTTAAGCAAGTGCAAGATACAATAGGTGCTATAATCTAGCCCAGGGGTAGGCAACCTATGGCACGGGTGCCAAAGGCGGCATGTGAGCTGATTTTCAGTGGCACTCACACTGCCCGGGTCCTGGCCACTGGTCCGGGGGGCTCTGCATTTTAATTTAATTTTAAATGAAACTTCTTAAACATTTTTAAAACCTTATTTACTTCACATACAACAATAGTTTAGTTATATATTATAGACTTATAGAAAGAGACCTTCTAAAAATGTTAAAATGTATTACTGGCACACAAAACCTTAAATTACAGTGAATAAATTAAGACTCAGCACATCACTTCTGAAAGGTTGCCAACCCCTGATCTAGCCAAACCATCATAGAGTATCAATTTAAGTTTAAAATGGGCTTCTGGTATCAGGGTCTACTACTGTAGCCCCTACAGTCATCCTCCTCTGACCATGACTCAGAACTGTGCTGTGCTTAGGATGCTAAAAGTCTAATGGGTTTGAGTCCTGCTGTACTCGTAGGAATTTATTAGAATGAGAGACAACGAGGAGTCCTTGTGGCACCTTAGAGACTAACAAATTTATATGGGCATAAGTTTTCGTGGGCTAGAACTCACTTCATCAGATGCATGGAGTGGAAAATACAGTAGGCAGGTATAAATACACAGTACATGAAAAGACGGGGGTTGCCTTACCAAGCGGGGGGTCAAGAAGGAGAGGATAGTCTTACAGTTAAGGCATTGGAGTGAGGGAAATACAGGTTACATTCCTAGCTTGTCAGCAGGATATCACTTTCTTCCCATGCTGTAAATGAGAAGTATACGTCCTTACATTATTGACAGGAGCGCTGCAAGGATAAATGTAGTCAGTGTTTGTAAGGCACTCAGACAACTGTGATTTGTGGGACAGGTGTGTGTGTTATAAGTACCTCAAAAGAGCTCAAACTCTCTCATCCTCTCACTGTAAGATTGTCCCTTGCCTCAGGAGAGACTGGAAGGCAACAAAGCTGTAGTTGGGGAGGCAAGGGGGGAGTGCACATAGAAGCAGCACTGATAAGAGCTCAACCTAGATTCTGTGGAAGTGTCACAGTAAATGCAATGAAGCCGCAGGGGAAGTGTTAGGCTATAATGAAAACTTAATGTGGGTTGATAAGAACGAGTTATAAGGATAGGCAGTCAGCCGGGATCGATTGACAGTTCTCCTCTGGGAGAGCTTGAAATGAGATTGTTCCTGGAGTGCTGTAGCCAGACAGGTCCTTCCACTCTCAAACTTCAGTTAACTAGATCAGTGGCTCGCAACCTTTCCAGACTACTTTCAGGAGTCTGATTTGTTTTGCATATCCTCAAAAACTACTTGCTTACAAAAGCAGCCATAACAATACAAGTGTCACAGCACACCCTTACTGAAAAAGTGCTTTCTCATTTTTACCATATAATTATACATTCAATCAGTTGCGATATAAATATTGTACTTACATGTCAGTGTATAGTATATAGAGCAGTATAAACAACTCGTATGAAATTGTAGTTTGTCCTGACTTCGCTAGTGCTTTTATGTAACCTGTTGTAAAACTCGGCAAGTATCTAGATGAATTGATGTACTCCCTGGAAGAGCTCTGTGTACCCAGGGCCGGATTAACCATTAGGCTAATAAAGCTATAGCCTTAGGCCCTCCTATTTTTTAGGGTTTACTGGTCAGGCAGGGGTTGCGGCCAGTGCCCGGTGAGTGGGGGGAGCAAACTTGCTCATGCAGCCCTGCTGGAGTGCACCTGCCAGCAGGGAAGGCAAACCAGCCCCCTGTGGCTTGGAAGGAGCTCAGCCGGCAGCCTGCTGCATCTCCCCGCGCTGCAGGAACACGCTGCCAGGGATCCGGTTAACACTGGTGACCGGACACTAAAAATCTGGTTACCATGGGAACCCGTGCCAGCCGTGGGTGTAGTTTGAGCAGGCATCCCCCCAATTTCTTTGGAGTTCTGCTTAGCTGCCTGTCAGGGAGGGAAGAAGCTCCCTCTGTCCCTCTCCTCGACTGAGGCTGGCAGGCAGCTCCAGGACACTGCCTCTGGGGTCCTAGTGCCCATCACCGTCTTTTTATGTGTACTGGGTCCTGTTTCTGGACAACTGGTGAGTGCCTAGGGAGAGAGGGGGAGGAGAGGCAGTACCAGAGCAGTAGAGTAGGAAGTCTGCACAGAACCTGCACACACTCTATCCAGCTCCAGCCAGAACTATTGCCCTTCCCATGGGTAAGGAACAAATTCCCACACATTTGTAGGAAAAACAAAACAAACCATCCTATTCCGGATACCAGTCCTTTAACTTTTACAGAACCTTCCATCGAGGAGCTTCAGATTTATGATGCACCGTGTTCAATACTGTAGTGAACTGTACTAAAAATCAAAGACGTCCCATTTTTTTCTTTGTATTTTTCTGTACTGGGATGCACAGGCCACCACTTATGCTCAGCCTAGTTCCACAGGCCAACGCATCTTTGTACTTTTAAGGGGTTGCAAAAGCACTGGAGGAAGCTCAACACACAATGTTGTAGGTTTCTCCCTCCCCTCTCCCTCAAGGATATTAAATCCACTTCTTAGCAGGCTATGATAGAAAGACTGGCTGAATAGGCTAAAGGCTGGTTCTCTAGCAGGTCAATCCATCATAAAAGTACCTCACATTTGATTTCTTTTGAGTTTCATTCCAAAAACTTAGCTAAATAAACCTGAAGTTAGTCCTCATTTTTCTGCCCCAACTCAAACTAACTTCTTTCCCAAGTGGAAAATGTTGGGTAAGCCTGGGAAGTGATTCGAGAAGGGAATGAGAACACAGGCCAATTCCTGCTGATGGTTACACCTGTGTAGCCTTATTGACTTCAGGGAGAACAGATTTTTGCACAAAAATAGATTTTGGTCCCTTCTGCTTTTTCATACTTGGTATAAGCAGAATCTCACCCACTTTCCTCTCCTAAACTCTGAGCACTTTAAGGACAAAAATAAGCAAGGTCTGCTTGATTTACACATACAGGAAGCTCTCCTTTCATTCTACACCAGCCTTAAACAAACACCAGACCTGCTGTAACAAGGGTGTCACTACAGCAGCCTTGGTTGGACTGTTCTTTTGAAGGATCCTTAATGGTTCTTTTAAGCTGCTGATTTTCAGTGAAGTCTTTTTGTTCACGGGGCAGAGAACACAACAGGAAATAGCTCTGTTTTGTCAACTCCTAGTCATTCAAAAGCTGAAAGGCTTTAGATTAAGTTTGTTTAATGTTTGTACAGTGATTTTGAAGAGCTAACATAGCACAGAAGTGCTAAATATTATGACTGGGCAACCATCTAAAGATGTGTGTCACTTCTAGCTGTTACCTTTTTCTTACAGAAAGCGTAAAACAAACATATGCAAACTGTAGGGGGCTGGTGCACACAGAATTTATGCTTAAAAAAAATCATATCAGAGCTGCTGATCACACATTCTAGAATGGATAATACTTAGTCCTGCCATAAGTGCAGGAGACCGGACTAGATGGCCTCTCGAGGTCCCTTCCAGTCCTATGGTTCTATTCCATTATTCTAATTGTGGAAGAGCGTGGTGACAGACTGGCCTGATGTGGTGAATCACGGGAGATTAACTACACAAACTGGGTATCATCCCACCAGGGCCGGCTTTAAGCTGATTCGGCCGATTCCCCGGAATGGGGCCCCGTGCCTAAGGCCTGGTCTACACTACGGGTTTAGGTCGACTTTAGCAGCGTTAAACCGAATTAAGCCTGGACACGTCCACACAACGAGGCCCTTTCTTTCGACTTAAAGGGCCCTTTAAACCGGTTTCTTTACACCACCTCCGACGAGGGGATTAGCGATAAAACCGGCCTTTGCGGGTCGGAATTGGGGTAGTGTGGACGGAATTCGATGTTATTGGCCTCCGGGAGCTATCCCACAGTGCTTCATTGTGACCGCTCTGGACAGCGCTCTCAACTCAGATGCACTGACCAGGTAGACAGGAAAAGACCCGCGAAGGTTTGAATTTCATTTCCTGTTTGCCCAGCGTGGAGAGCACAGGTGACCACGCAGAGCTCATCAGCACAGGTAACCGTCATGGAGTCCTCCCAGGATCGCAAAAGAGCTCCAGCATGGACCGAACGGGAGGTACGAGATCTGCTCGCCATATGGGGAGATGAAGCAGTGATAGCTGAACTCCGTAGCAGTAAAAGAAATGGAAAAGTATTAGAAAAGATCTCCAAGGCCATGAAGGACCGAGGCCATAACAGGGACACACAGCAGTGCCGCGTGAAAATTAAGGAGCTACGGCAAGCCTACCACAAAGCCAGAGAAGCAAACGGAAGGTCCGGGGCAGAGCCGCAAACTTGCCGCTACTACGCGGAGCTGCATGCGATCCTAGGGGGTGCAGCCACCACTACCCCAACCGTGTGCTATGACTCTCTCACTGGAGAAACACACAGGGAAGACGGTTCGGGGAACGAGGAAGATGACGATGGAGGTACTGTAGGTAGCTCACAGCAGCAAGGAAGCGGAGAAACCGGTTTCCCCAACAGCCAGGATATGTTTGTGACCCTGGACCTGGAACCAGTAACCCCCGAACTCACCCAAGACCCTCAGGGCACACAGGAGACCTCTGGTGAGTGTAACTTTGTAAATATTTGTAAACATTACAAAAAAAAGCAAGCAAGTCTGTTAACGTGTATGGGGATGGAGCGGAAATCCTCCAGGGACATCTCCAGAAAGCTCTCCTGGTTGAAATGGGGTGATTTTATTAAGGGGGACATTCAGAGGCGCCCGTTCCTGCTCTTCTGACCAGAAATGTTCCCCGCTGTTAACCACGCGGTGGGGGGGAGGGGTGAAGTGATCATCCCAGAGAATCGTGTGTGTGTGTGTGTGGGGGGGTGGTTTACTTGTGTTTGTGCCGCATGTTAACCGGGAAACCGCAGCCCCCTCCTTTTACATTGAAGCCCCATTTTAAATGGACAACCCAATTCATCCTTGATATGGGAAATGCGCTGCTGTTTGCAACCTTTCCCGCATGTTAAGAAGGTTAAAAAAGCCAAAACACTGTGGCCTACGATGGCTGCCTGCAAGCCGAAATATGCGACCTTGTAATGAAAGAGTGTACCCATTGTTCCCTAAAATGTGTCTTTTTTAACCACCTCTCCCTTCTCCTCCACCAGCTGCAAATGTTTCTCCTTCGCAGAGGCTCGTGAACATTAGAAAGAGAAAACGTAAGACGAGGGACGAGATGTTCACGGAGCTGCAGATGTCCTCCCATGCTGATAGAGCACAGCAGAATGCGTGGAGGCAGTCAATGTCGGAGATGAGAAAAGCCCAATATGAACGAGAGGAGAGGTGGCAGGCTGAATCGCGGGAAGAACAGAGCAAGTGGCGGGCTGAAGACGATAGGTGGCGTCAGCTTGCAGACAGACGGCAAGAGGCAATGCTCCGTCTGCTGGAGCATCAAAGTGATATGCTCGAGCGTATGGTTGAGTTGCAGGAAAGGCAGCAGGAGCAGAGACCGCCGCTACAGCCCCTGTGTAACCAACAGCCCTCCTCCCCAAGTTCCATAGCCTCCTCACCAAGACGCCCAAGAACACGGTGGGGGGGCCTCCGTCCACCCAGTCACTCCACCCCAGATGATCGCCAAAGCATCAGAAGGCTGGCCTTCAATAAGAGTTAAAGTTTTAAAATGCAGTGTGTCCTTTTCCATCCCTCCTCCCCCACCCATCCCAGGCTACCTTGGCAATTATCCCCCTACCTCTGTAAGGAACTAATAAAGAATGCATGAATGTGAAAAAACAATGACTTTATTGCCTCTGCAAGCGGGAGGGGAGGGGAGGGTGGGGTGGGGTGGTTGGTTTACAGGGAAGTAGAGTGAACCGGGTGGGGGGGGGGGGTTGGAGGGTTCATCAAGGAGAAACAAACAGAAGTTTCACACAGTAGCCTGGCCAGTCACAAAACTCGTTTTCAAAGCTTCTCTGATACGCACCGCGCCCTGCTGTGCTCCTCTAACCGCCCTGGTGTCTGGCTGCGCGTAATCAGCGGCCAGGCGAGTTGCCTCAACCTCCCACCCCGCCATAAAGGTCTCCCCCTTACTCTCACAGATATTGTGGAGCGCACAGCAAGCAGCAATAACAATGGGGATATTCTTTTCGCTGAGGTCTGAGCGAGTCAGTAAGCTGCGCCAGCGCGCTTTTAAACGTCCAAATGCACATTCCACCACCATTCGGCACTTGCTCAGCCTGTAGTTGAACAGGTCCTGACTCCTGTCCAGGCTGCCTGTGTACGGCTTCATGAGCCATGGCATTAAGGGGTAGGCTGGGTCCCCAAGGATCACGATAGGCATTTCAACATCCCCAATGGTCACTTTCTGGTCCGGGAAGAAAGTCCCTTCCTCCAGCTTTCGAAACAGAGCAGAGTTCCTGAAGACGCGAGCATCATGTACCTTTCCTGGCCATCCCACGTTGATGTTGGTGAAACGTCCCTTGTGATCCACCAGGGCTTGCAGCAGCATTGAAAAGTACCCCTTGCGGTTTACGTAGTCGGTGGCTTGGTGCTCCGGTGACAAGATAGGGATATGGGTTCCGTCTATGGCCCCGCCACAGTTTGGGAATCCCATTTCAGCAAAACCATCCACTATTGACTGCACGTTGCCCAGAGTCACTACCCTTGCTATCACCAGGTCTTTCATTGCCCTGGCAAATTGGATCACAGCAGCCCCCACAGTAGATTTGCCCACTCCAAATTGATTCCCGACTGACCGGTAGCTGTCTGGCGTTGCAAGCTTCCACAGGGCTATCGCCACTCGCTTCTCAACTGTGAGGGCTGCTCTCATCTTGGTATCCTGGCGTTTCAGGGCAGGGGAAAGCAAGTCACAAAGTTCCATGAAAGTGGCCTTACGCATGCGAAAGTTTCGCAGCCACTGGGAATCGTCCCATACCTGCAGCACGATGCGATCCCACCAGTCTGTGCTTGTTTCCCGGGCCCAGAATCGGCGTTCCACGGTATCAACCTGCCCCAGTGACACCATGATTTCCACATTGCTGGGGCCTGTGCCTTGTGAGAGGTCTATGTCCATGTCAATTTCCTCATCACTCTCGTCGCCGCGCTGCAATCGCCTCCTCGCCTGGTCCGGGTTTCGCCTTGGCATGTTCTGGCTCTGCATATACTCCAGGACAATGCGCGTGGTGTTCATAGTGCTCATAATTGCCGCGGTGATCTGAGCGGGCTCCATGATCCCAGTGCTAGCTATGGCGCCTGGTCAGAAAAAAGGCGCGAAAGTAGTATCTGATGGACCAGGAGAAGGAGGGCGGGAGGGAGGGAGGGAGGGAGGGAGGGAGGGCCGAGTGACGACATGGCGTACAGGTACAGGAACAGGGAGAAACACAAACAACTGTCACACAGAATGGTCCCCCCAAAGATTAAACTGGAAACCCTGGGCTTAGCAGGCCGTTGATTTCACGGAGGAAGGGGAAGCAAATGAACACAGAACAAATCTATTTTTTACATCTTAAGGTGGCAGCCGACGCTGCAGCATGAGTGACAGCCATACCAGTATGACGATGACGGGTACCAATCATAATATGCCATCATCTGCCAAAAGGCAAGGGGCTGCTGCTGTGTAGCAATGCAGCCCCACGTCTGCCAGCCCCACGTCCGCCAGCACCCAGCATCGCCCTCGGCCTCTTCTGGGTGCTTAGCAGACAATATTGGGCAATTGGCAGAAAATAGTATATTATGACTGGTAACCGTCATCATCGAAACAGTAGCATGTCTGCCCAGGTGGCCATGATTGACAGCCATACCAGTACGACGACGATGGGTACCAGTCATAATATACCATCGCCTGCAAGGGGCTGGTGCAATGCAGCACTACGGCTGCCAGCCCCACGGCTATCACTCATGCTACACCGTCTACCGCCAAAAGGCAGTTAGCAGCTGCTGCTGTGTAGCAATGCAGTCCCACGTCTGCCGGCACCCAGAGGACATATGGTGACGGTGAGCTCAGCTGAGCTGAGCGGGCTCCATGCTTGCCGTGGTATGTTGTCTGCACAGGTAACCCAGGTAAAAAGGCGCGAATCTATTGTCTGCCGTTGCTGTGACGAGGGGGGAGGGGCCTGACGACATGTACCCAGAACTGCCCGCGACACTGTTTTGCATCATCCGGGCATTGGGATCTCAACCCAGAATTCAAAGAAAAGGCGCGAACCGCTTCTCGGCTCGAGCTGTGGCGCAAACGTAGTATCTGACGGCCTAGGGGAAGGAGGGAGGGGGGCCGAGTGACGACATGGCGTACAGGCACAGGGAATTAAAATAAAGAACGGTGGCTGTGCATCAGGGAGAGACACAAACAACTGTCACAGACTGGTCCCCCCCAAAGATTAAACTGAAAACCCTGGGTTTAGCAGGCCGTTGATTTGACGGAGGGAGGGGGAAGCAAATGAATACAGAGAAAATCTATTTTTTTACATCTTAAGACGACGGTGCAGCGTGACTGATAGCCCTCGGCATCTTTCTGGGTGCTTGGCAGCAAATACGGGGCGGTGTATGACGATGGTCTTCAGGCCTATTGCACGAGCTGCTGCTCAGGGAAGACTCTGCTAACGTGCGATGACCCGACTTGTAATAGGCCGGCTAACAGTCATAATACACCATTTACTGCCAAAAGGCAAGCCCCATGGCTGCCAGCACCCAGATCGCCGATGAAGGCTACCAGTCTACTGCACCGTCTACCGCCAAAAGGCAGTTAGCAGCTGCTGCTGTGTAGCAATGCAGTCCCACGTCTGCCGGCACCAAGAGGACATATGGTGACGGTGAGCTCAGCTGTGCTGAGCGGGCTCCATGTTGTCTGCACAGGTAACCCAGGTAACCCAGGTAAAAAGGCGCGAATCTATTGTCTGCCGTTACTGTGACGGGGGAGGGAGGGGCCTGACGACATGTACCCAGAACCGCCCGCGACACTGTTTTGCATCATCCGGGCATTGGGATCTCAACCCAGAATTCCAAGGGGCGGCGGAGACTGCGGGAACTGTGGGATAGCTGTGGGATAGCTACCCATAGTGCAATGCTCCGGAAGTCGACGCTAGCCTCGTACTGTGGACGCGGTCTGCCGACTAGAGCACCTAGAGCATTTTATTGTGTGGACATACACAATCGGCTGTATACAACCGATTTCAATAAAACCGGCTTCTATAAATTCGAACTAATTTCGTAGTGTAGACATACCCTAAGAGGGCCCCGCAACGTCCGCGGCTGCCGGCGCAGTGGGGAAAAAAAAAAAAAGCTGCGTCCTGCTTCTCCCCCCAGCGCTTGCGCCGCCATACAGCTGATTAGCGCAAGCCTGGGAGGGAGGGGTGAGGAGGAGGAATGGGGCATGCTTGGGGAAGAGGCGGGGCCAGGTGGGGATTTAGGGAGGGATCCAATGGGGCAGTGAGGGGGCGGGGCTGGGGGCGGGACCAGGGAGGGGATTTGGGGAGGGATCCAATGGGGCAGGGAGGGGCGGGGGGTGGCGCGAGACAATTCGCATCCCATCATGGGGCCCCGCCCCTGCTAAAGCCGGCCCTGCAGCCCACAAATAATAGTTGGGTTCAATGTGAAAACAGTAATACATTCTCCTCAGCCAGTGCAACACTGGGAGGCAGCTTTCAGAGCAAGACAGCCTAAAATACGCCACCCAATGTAATTTCCCCACTCTTACTTCCTCTACTTCAGTGGATTTTACACCTGAGTGGTTTTCTTTTACATAATAAAAGCTGGCTGCCTCCCAGTCTGCAGTCAGAGTGAGATGCGGTGTGGGTGTAGAGGCCATAGCTTGGGGAAAACACCAGCAGGGCTTGGCTTTGCACTGTGCCAGGGGAGAGCTGAGGGTAGAAGCACAAGGTTGAAAGAGGTGAGCAGGATGGGGAATGCTGCAGTGTTCATCCTCGTACAGACGAGCACTCCCCTACCTAGGAGGAAGGAGGCCTAAGAGAAGGACAGCGTAGCATCCCTTGTGCTACTCAGAAGTATCTGTTTGAAGAATTGAGTGTTGTGAGAGTAGAATAAACTTGTTAATTTTACATAAATATGTATATAGCTAAATGTTTGATGACTTCATAATGTTTTTTGCAATATGTAATTCATATTTAGGCCCCTCATAACCTTAATCTGACCCTGTGCATACCCCTAGGGGTCTGTGCACCCCTGGTTGAGAACCGCTGAACTAGATATCAAATGGAACAGCCACTTTCAGCTATAAAGACATTCAGCTACTTCATATATTCAGTGTCCTCCACCCCTGCTTTAAAGAGACACCAAAGTACTGCAGTGTATTAGATTGTTCAATCTGTAACAGCCCTACAGAATGGTTACTGTGAACTGCAGTGTAAAGGCCTGTGACAGCTATAACAATATCCTGGATAAATCTTATTGAATTAAACGTAATATATTTTGGGTCCATTGTATAAAAAATGCATTTGTTTGTGTGATTGTCATTGTACCTAACTTCTTTAGGAGAAGGAGGAATATGAATGTAAGTCCTCTGGTTATCAGAGGTTTGAAGCTTTGCCCTGGGGAGGGAATCCATTGTCTGGCTGATTACCCATCCACAGTCTCTTCAAAGGTTCACACTGGATTTTTCTGAGACCAGCAGAGATTTTGGGATAAATAACCTGAGTTTAAAGCCAGGTCTATACTAAAAAGCTAGGTTGACCCAGCTACACGGCTCAGGGGGTATGAAAAATCCACACCCCTGATCGCTGTATAGACAACACAAGGTCGGTGGAAGAATTAATCCAGCTCCCCCAGAGGTGTAGCTGCCACCTCCTGGGGAGATGAATTAATTACAGTGACAGGAGATTCCCTCCCATCACTGTAGTGGCTATGCTAAGGCACTACAGTAGTTTGTGTTGCTTTAGCTTTAAGTGTAGTCAAGCCCTAACACTCAGTGCCCTCTTTCCAATCCAGCAAAGGGACAGGATCTCTGGTCCCTGGAAGGCCCCTATTCTTATGGAAGGATTTTTGCCTACTGAAGCCCCATAAAATTGGGTTCCCCTTCTGAACAATGCATATGGTGAACTTAAAATCGCAGGAAATGCCATGTAGGGGTTTGGAGGACTGCTCCAGCTGGAATTGTGTGTGTATGTATGTATGGGGGGGGGGTAATCTCTTGTACACTAATTAGCATGTGTGTAGGTTCTTTTATTGGTTTTAATGTTTTCTCTGTAGTGCTTTTACCTTAATAAAACAGGCTTGCTTAGAAAGAGCCGTGTGGTAATATAACCAAGGCAATTACCCTGTGTACTGGTCTCTGAGGAGAGGCGTGAAGGCGGACTATTTTTTGCTGGGCATAACACTGAAGGCAAGGAACTGTTCAGCCTGGAAATTCTCTCCTTTCTGATCAGGGTGACACAGATCTCCATCCAAGAGAGGCAATGGCTACGGAGCCTACAGTGGGTGCCCCTTGCTGGACCACTGAAGGAAAATAGATGCTGTTGTCCTGAACTGTGACCGTGCCCAGTCCTGCAAACCCTACTCAGGTGCTCACTCCCTCAGAAATAGTCATGTAACTAATAAGTTGCAGGAGCAGGCCCTCCCCAGGGGAAGTCCATTTCTTTTCTTAGCAGCCACAGGCAGACTCATGATTCTGTCCCTTCCTCTCTTACAAGCCATTCCCACACACACCTGGAGAGGCCATTTTCTTATATTGCTTTAAAGGTGTTTTTAATATCAATTTATGATCCTTGGTTCAGGCTGTGGCAGATAAAGAGGAAAGGATCTGAAAACATGAGACAGAGACTTAGATGCTGTTGCAAGCCTAGGATTTCACACTTATTTGCCAAAGCTTTTCAGTTTCCATCCATCTATCTATAGCCTCTAGAGAACAAGGGACTTTTGAGAATGAAAAGTAAAAGGAAATAGGGCTGTCAGATTAAAGAAAGAGCAAACTTCAGCTCATCAGCAATACCAAACAATCATACTTTCTAATTTGCTATTTCATTATGTTCAGTTATCACCCAGAGCCAGAAAGGAATAGACAGACACTGTCCAGTGTTTTGGCTTTTATTGAGACATGATTTTCTTCTTTTCATATAACTTATCTAATTAAAATATTAATCTCCGTAGTTACCACAAAAAAGTAACATAGAAAATTGTATATACAGAGTTGGGGACCAAAGTACAAATGCAAGTCAGCATAACTCTCCCTCCTGCCCACGTCACTCATTCCACCCAGCCAAAGCACTCAAGGGAGGTGGAGAAAGGTGTTGGGTCCTGGATGGTTTCTTTCCACACAGTATAGCACAGAAAATTGCACAAGTTTAACATGTTGAATGCTGGAAGAGATTGGAAACTGAGCAAGCAATTTTACTCTACAGTTGGCTTAGTTCATGTCTTACTAAAATAATTCCTCCCCCTCTGTAAAAAGCATTCCAATTCTTTCAGCCTGGGAGATTTAGTGTCTGACTGAAAAAAAGAAAGAGCACCTTGCAGGGGCGAGATGAGTGTTGGTCTCATGTGAAGAAGGATCTGCTCCTCATTGAGAAAGTGGATTGAAATATTATGGGATTAGAGGCAACAATATTTGTATTGTATCTTTCCCCACAAATCCACCTAACTAGGCTAAAATACTGACAGATGGCAGGGTCTGCAAAGAGAGAACTGGTTTTAATGGGATGATATACCCACTGCACAGCTAAAAGTAGTACCCACAGTCCAGACATGAATATCTAACTGTAATAATGCTAGGTAGCAATTTAATGGTGCCCGAGAGAATTCTCAGATTTACCCAAGGTTCTTTAACCGTGGCTCCACCGTGGCCCAGACACAGATGAGTCTTCCCTTTCCCCCACACCCCAAGTAAAAAACAGAAATAAATGGTAGCACAACAGTTGGCAGAAGATTATATATTGTTACCTAATTAAAAATACAGCAAATTAAATACAGCAAAATGCAAGAGCAAAAAGGCATTATTTTACAGCACAATACACACTGAAATGCTGCACAGGAACATGATTAAAGCGTCTGGGACTTTAACAAATTTACGGCACACGAGATTCTGAGAAAACTCTTCCAAGATCTTCAAAATTAAGAATTGGGGCTTCCATGATGTTCAAATGCCTAAGTAGACAGAACCCAAAGCATAAAGGGTTTTCTTCCCCCCCAAGTCATCTGTGGTATATACTTCACAGCAAAGTTCCCTCAGGCCAGCATACGCACCCAAGTCCACTTGTTCAGGGTTTTCCAGTCAAGAAAATATGGTCACGCTGTTGGGCAGCTACCACCAAGAGCAGCAACCAGCCCTGCCTCCTTTCCTACAAGGAGAGCAGAATGTCCTCCAGAGTCAGAGACAGCAGTTGCATTTAGGAGCACTTCAAACGGGTCTTAGACCTGGACAGTTTCCATTTCCAGGGCCCATCGGATAGGCTTGATCCATCAACAGCAGGACAGGTTCCCTCAGAGCACTACCAGCTCTAACCCAGTCCAACCTCTGCCAGCAGTGCTCCAGGTAAACTTGCTTTCACATCTGTCGAGAGAGATTCAGTGCTTGTGCTGAACTGGCGGCCATAAGAAGGATTTTATAACCTAGTGACTTCCTAGTAGTGTCGCTCACTTGACTGGGCCAGAAGCAGCTGCAGCCACAGTGAAATTCTGTTCATTTAACTGAAGTCACAGTCTCGGCATCCTTACCCATGACCACCTTCATGATGGAGTTTTGCTCCAAAGTCCCCTAGTTACTTTTCAGCAGAAGCTGCTCCCTGAAAGGTAAAACCTCACCCCTCCCTTCCACAGCTGGGATTTTCCCCTCGGACATCGGGCGCAAATCGCCATGTGTTTTGAATTTGTATTGTAGAGTTTGCACCAACATAAGACAAGATTCACTTTCCCCATGAAGTGGTTTTACTTTAAAATAAAAAACACTACAGCTTTTGCTTTTTCCGGCAATAATTTACAGGGGAAAAGGCAGGATTTAAGTGCCAGCTTTTAGACTGGGAAAATCCTTTCCAATGCTGTGTGATGCTTGGGAAACTAGATAAAGCTGCTTCCTTCTGCTAAAAGAAATAAAACCAATTCCTTCATTGGTTTTGTTAAAATTGTTTTGGCTTCAAGAGTCTGAGACCGATCTAAAACCCAAAAGAGCGATTAAAATTTCAATTTCGGCACAGTGATATTTCTCCCCAAGAATTCTCGTGTTTTTCCAATAAGCTGAAGAAGAAGAAGAGAACAAACAGCGGGAGAAGGGACCTCAGCAGTTCTCAGAATTCCCACACAACAGTTTAAGCATCTGTACAAGGAGTTCAGAGAGGTTGAGAGCTGGGATTCATTAACATACACAACTGGAGAATGCCGCCTCAGACCCAACCCAGCCTGCTGAAGGACTGGTGAGCAGATTGGCCTCCAGCATTACCTGTCCCAGATAGGAGCTGACATGTAGTGGGCATGAAATCAAGGAAGAGGCTCCCATTGTAACAGCGTCCACATGGAGGGAAGGGGCTCCAACTCAAGTAATCGGGAAAGAGGCAGGGTCCTTCTACCAGGACTGGGGTGGGGGTGGGGAGGTGACATAATATCTGGGGGGAAATATTAATTAAAACCATTTTGTAAATTTATTAAGACGTTAAATAGCAACATCAGTCTCTGGACCTTCCCTTCTCAGCAGATACCAAGACTTCACATTTTCTGAAGGTTTTATAATTCTGAACATGGTGTTTTTGACAGAAATTGGAGGCAAGGCAGGGGAGGTAGAGAAAGGGACCGGAGGGCTGGCTTGAAAAATAGTGTGCTGTCATCCTTGTGCAGGTTTTTTAAGCCTCTCACAGCTGCTGCAGCCTCCATGGAGCATGTTGAGGAAAGGACTCGGTGCTCCTTGGGTGCCTTCCTTCCCCTCCACCTTCAATGCCACTCCCCCACAAGAGAGGAATTCCCATCTCTCTCCTGGGCAGCTTATCTTCGAGAGAACCTGTTTTTGAATGCTTTGATAGTCTTTGCCATCATGGGTGCAATTTCTGAAACAACGGAAAAAAACAGAAGAGTAGTGGTACAAAGAATCAGAAGAACATAGAACTGGTTATCTAGCTACATCTCTCATGATCCCACTGGCATCCAAGTACACTTCTACCCCGATATAACGTGACCAGATATAACACGAATTCGGATACAACACGGTAAAGCAGCACTCGGGGGGGGGGGGGGGGGAGGAGAGGCTGCGCACTCCGGCAGATCAAAGCAAGTTCGATATAACGCGGTTTCACCTATAATGCGGTAAGATTTTTTGGCTCCCGAGGACAGCGTTATATCGGGGTAGAGGTGTAGCACAACCCAACGTTGTCTCAGCCAATAGAATTGGCAGCTACATGGAGAAGACCTATTGGGATCTTCTATTTCAACCCCAGGCCAGTAAAGAATTGCTCCCTACAATACATTCCCCGGTGCTTTATCCAGGCTAGTTTTATATGATTCAAGTTAGAGTCCTGCAAATCTGTGGATATCCGTTTTATATCCACGGACCATGTTTGCAGATCAGATGCGGATACAAATTTTGTATCTGTGCAGGGCTCTAATTCAAGCAATGGGGTTTTCACTGCCTCCTGGGAGGCTATGCCACGATCTGACCATCACTGGGAAAAGCCCGGCCCCAACATGGTGGAAAAGGGATTGAAGTAACTAGGAGCCATACAGTCCAAGGTTCACCCATCCTCCCCGTACTAACCGCACAATATCAGCATCTTTTAGTGCTGCCTTTAAAAGAAAGGCTGGCCAGCATGCCGGAGGATTTTGAAGAACAGCTTTAAATTTTTGGGAGCATTCAAATCATGTGCCACCCTCAGAATTTTCCAAAGAGCAGCAGACTTGTCAGCTCTGACTGACCAAGAACCTCATCTGGTCAACTAGGTCTTTCCACTGGTAACACGGCAAACCTCTGAAAGGCATTTACCCTCTTCATTTGTCGGCCATAAATCTAAGGTGCCTATCACCGTGGTATCTAAGCAACAAATGTACAGCAATGCTAGAAGTGGCCAGGGGGCTTTCAGCTCGCTCTCTTACAGGCATCTGCCTTCTGCCAGTTCTTTTCTCTCCCCCCCCCTCCTCCTCTCCATGGTGAGCTACCCATCAAGGGAAGATTAACAAAAGTGGCGGGATTTGCATTTTAAGCTGAACATACTCAGGGCTGGGCTCAGTCCATGACCACAATCCAACAGACCTCACTTAAATCTGGGACTAAATTCCCAGTCTATTTTTGTTAACAGGTTTAGTGACGGCGCCTGCCACGGCTGAATATTTCAGACACCCAAGATATAAGAATTGATCCTTGCAAGACCCCTCGGAGACAGGTTGGTATCGTCAGTTTTACAGACCGGGAAACTGAGGAAGGGAAATTGACTTCCCCCGAGGTTGCCCAGCAAATATATGGCAGAGGTGGGTAATGAACCTAAGTCTCTATTCCCAATCCAATGTATCCATCACAAGACCCTTTGCTGCAATTTGACCCATTTTTGTCACCCTTCCCTTTAACAGGAGGGTTGGAAAAGAAACACCCCTCTCTTGAGTCAGCCCCCTGCTAACCCTATATCAATCTCTTCCATGCATGATCAGTCAGTGGTTAAAGCTCATAGTAACAACAGCTAGAAATAACTAGCACCGACAGTGATGCCTGCATCACTCACTCTTCACTGGTGGTTTCCTGGGGTCATAGCCAGAGGTGGTGCTGCCTGGGGATGGACCAGAATGGGCACTGCTGGTGCTGGGCCCATCATAGGACTGCTCCTCCTCAGACTGGGCATAACTTCTACCGGGTGAGAACAGGACTGGTTTTATCCTGCAATTCAGAGAAATATGGAGGAGAGACCAAGAGCTTCAATGATGGAACCAATTCATTTCCATGCCATGCGTGGGTAGGTGCTGAGTGGATACTCTCTTCTCTCTGTCCCAACTGCACAATTTACTGCACACCTGAGGTGGAACTCCACAGCAACATGACTGAATTGCACTTATTACGTTGCAAACAACTCATCTTCAGTGTCCAACGAACTGGGGATCATTTAGCCCCATTTCACAGCTTAGGAAACAGGGACAGAGATTATGTGATTTGCCCAAAGCTACAGAGTCAGTCAATAGAGGAGCCAAGATTAAAACTGGCTCCTAGTCCAGTGCTCAAACGTCAGACCAGGCCACTCTCCGCATTGTGTATAGCATTCCTACAAGGTCAATGGCTGCCAAGTAACATTCCACAGATAGAGGGGACCTGAGAAGTTCCTTACCAGACCAGGCCTGTGCTGCAGGTTTCCAGTTTCTCCTGCCAGAACTGATGACCTAAGTTATTCCTGAAGCAAGCCAGGGAACTGGGAGAGCTTGAACTCAAGAGCTTGGCAGGTGAAATAGATGCTTGTCCATTGTTTTTAGACTTATACACATGCCATCGATTGCTACTGACTGACAAACCTCTCCCTCCCCTTTAGGGACAGAGAGAAGGATCTGAAGGGAGGGGGAATCTCCTTTCTCCTGTTCCCGTCCCTCCAACCTCCATAAGACAGGAGGGATTCTTTGTGCTCAGGGGACAACCTGCTGGGTTTCTCCCACTGCCCAGCCCCCTAAGGAAAGGTCCTGACCAGACAGGTGGGGGAAGTTTAAGACTCACTTGATCTTCTCTGGTACAGCAGCTCCTCCAGTTCCAAATTTCTCTTGTCTCCTCCGCACATCCCGAGGGGGCTTTGCTGCTGAATTGACAAATGCCATCTTGGCCACTCTGCCTGCAGAGGGAGAGAACACACACCCTTTAGGATCCAGCCACAAGTGGGTCCTCTGAACTCACTGTCACAAAGCAGCGAGTCCACCTTCATGCTCTCTAGTGGAAGCACCGGCCACCACATCCTCACCCTTTCACTCCATTACATGCGGCAGAGTTCCCTCCCTGACCCTGTACCCCTCTGCTACCGAGCTTCATGCTTGAGAGAGGCCCCACTGATAGACCTGTGGACAGAGAATTTCAGAACAACCCTGGAGTGCCCTATCAATATACTTCAATCCCAACCTGGGGGAACGACCCTAAGAATGAAACGAGATTTCAGTTTCTGTGACCTCTGATGTCCCCGCAGGAAGGGACACTAGGCTGTTTTGCCATGGAACAAATCTCCTAGGAACTGAACTGAGGCCCGCAAAGTCATTTAAGTGGGACCATCATTCAGACAACAGTGATTTGGGACAACTTCTAACCTGGGCCAGATTTGAACCAGCCACCTAGACAGCCAGCCCTTTCTTTTCACTCCAGCACGAAGAATCACAACCCACCCCATTCACCAGTCCGTCGCCCCTGCATCACCCAGTGCCTGCTTTACCTTTGGGTTTGTTGGCATGAGCTGAGCGGATGTTCTGTGTTAACATGAGCAACCGCTGTTCTCGGGCATCGTGGAGCCGAAGGTACATCTCCCTCCAGGACTCAAACTCTTCTGGCTTCTCCTTCTTGAAGTCCCGGACGCAGTGATTGTGCCACAGCTGATCAGTGTCCTCAATTAAAACCTGGAGATAGACCCGCGAGTTACCTCAGAGACAGTTTTCTGGGATCTCTCTGGAGAGCACAAACTCAGACCTTTAACCCATGTGCCACCTAGTGGCCCTCCTCCCTTCACATACCATCACCCTGTTCACAAGTCTAGCATGTCCCATCTACATGAATCACGCAGTGAGGGAATGACTCTTTTCAAGAGGTTCAGCTAGGTTCCCTATCACACTCAGCTCATCCCAGTTTACAGGGCTGTGTCACACTGCCCTCCTGCCAATATCAGACTGCAGGGACCTTCGGCAAAGGGCAGAATTTCACTGTAGCCTCAGTACCTAAGCCTATTCTCCCCCTATGGGGCAGTTACCTATTTCACATCACAAGTTCAGCACAGCAAAGGGCCAAAGCATTAGCCCAAAGGTTCGGTGTCAAAACCCCCTGTTGCCTTCTAAAAAGTAGAGCTAGAAACTTGGCCACAGCAAAGGAGGAGTCTATACAACTGGCTAGGCTCTTCTCAAATGAAAGAGCATCTGCTTTAATGCAAACCGCTCCTCCCGGCTGGATTCAGAAGTACCGTGATTAGCTTACGATGAGTTCCAGGCCAGATCCCGCACTGGTCTTTACAGAGGGCATTCGCTATCCCTCTTACGTGTGGGAAATCACGGTGTGCGGCAGGGAAGCAGGCTGCTAATGTATTTTTCTCTCATGTTATCTTTGGTGGGCAGAGGAAAGAGAAGGAAGTGGTGGCATTTCTCTTTCCTCTGGCTCTCACCTTGATTTACACTGGAGAGGTTCCCTCAGAGTGACAGTGGGTACCATCATGTGTTAGTATGAGCACAAGTGGATCCATCTTCAAGCCTCAGCTGCCTGTGCTGCAGTTAGTTGCCCTCACTAACAGACGTGGCAAGCAACACGCACCGCCGTAGGAGTGGTTAGGATGCACCAATCCCCCTCCTGAGATTAACCTAACCAGAGTAAACAAGGAGGCAGGACCTCAATACTACTTAGAAGGAAGTGGGGGATGCAAAAACCCATGACCAGGCTAGGGGTGCTACTGAAAGACATCTGGGACACCAGCTCAGCGCCCAGGGCTGGGAACTCCGTCAGTCTCATTACCCACTTAGCAGCTGGGCCTGGTGCTACGAACAGTGGCTTCCTGCAGTGCAAAGCAACAATTAAGATTTTCCCCAGACAATCCACTGCCAAAGACCTGGGACCCAGCCAGCCGCATTTAGTTCAAAACCAGAACATTTCCAGCCTCATAAGGCACTTTCCCTATCAGACAGGCCAGCAAGACTCTCCAGCTGGCATTCTGGACCTCTTGCTGTTAGTGTTACTGCACACTGTCGGATTCACATGCAGCTCTGAGAAGCCAGCCACATGCTCCTAGCACAGTGAGGGTAAGCACCAGGCTGGGAGGTAGCCTGGCAAACCACTGCCACTGAGGGAAAACGGATTTCAAGAGAGACAGGAGATGGCTGATGAGCCTGGGACCCAAACAAGGCTGATTTTAACAGTAACCCTTGGCCAGAAGCACCTCATCTGTGGGGTGGGATATCCTGGTGTGACAATGAGCCAGAAAGAGTTAAGCAACCAGCAGGCTAACGTGACCCAGATCAACCTTTAAGAGCATATTAGAGAAGAATTGAAATGGTACACAGGGCCATTTCTTGTAGATGGTTATCAAAGCCATGTTAGATAGGCCAGAGTGTTTAAAACTTTGTATTGTCAAAGAATTAGAAGTAAATGAATAGTATTTGTCTGTGTTTACCTATATCTATCTGTTAGAAACTTCACAATGTGATCTCATTAACTGGTAGATGATAAACTTCTCTTCCCATCTGTTACTATGTTCTATTAATTTAGAGATCAAAAGGGAATATTAATATTTAGATGAAACTTGGGTGTAATAATATCATGTCTATATTTCTCTTTGAAGTTTGTTGCAAACTGTCTATGAACTGCTTGGATGGATAATTAACTTATGCTGATGAATGCAACTAATTACTTGTGTATACATAGGAAATAGATTTTGCTTCAAAGCCACAATGTATAGTACCTATTCTTCACCCAAAGAATATCAGCTGTGCTGTCGGATGTCAAGAGGCTAGCGCAGCCTGTCAGAGATGTATACAAGAACTCTGGGGCCTGATCCTGTCATCTCAAGTCTGCCTGAACCTTATCAGGAGAGGTTTTGACTTGCCAGACTGGGAAGCTGAAGCCCTATCTGGATTACCCTGCTATTTCTCAGGGAGAATATATACAGCCTCTGCACATGGACTGCCTGTTGTATATAACCAATGGAATTGATTCTGAAAGAACATTTTGCAACTCAGCAGCTCACCATCTCTACTATGAAACTAACCTAAGAACTTTATCATTATTCATACAGATATGAATCTTTTAACCATAATCACTCTTTTTTAATACATCTTAGTTTAGTTAATAAGTGGCTGTAAGCGTGTATTTGGGTAAAGTATGAAACATTCATTGACCTGGTGGGCAATACGTCTGATCCCTTGGGATTGGTAGAATTTTATATACGGTGAACAAGATTTTAAGTAATCCTCATATTTGACTTGACTGTCGGGTGGAAGCCCAGGGCTGGATCGCTTTAAGGGAGCTGTATTTTTGGCTTCTGGGTAACCAGTAAGGTATTGCAGAAGCTGTTTTGGTGAATCTAATTATTAGAATAATCCACCAGTTTTGGGGATTGTCTGCCCTGATTGAGCAATCGCAGGGTGGTCCTTCCAGGCACCATAGTCACACCTGGAATACTGGCTGCTAATAGGGAAGCAAGGCTCGGTGGCAGGAGATAAATCGAGGCCAGAATGAAGAGTTGGGGGACCTCTCCCAAAGCCTTTCAGCCATGGTCCATGCCTTCTCATGAACGTTCTCCTCCTCCCAGTGAAGTATCAGCATTCCCCTCCTGCCCAGCTCCCGCCTCTGAGTTGGAGACACCTACGTGATTACATTCCTCAATGCGATACAGTTGATTAGGGGTGCATCTCTCCAATACTGGCTCCAACACCGAAAAAGGAACTCCACCGACTTCATAGATTGCTACAGGAGAGCGAGAGAGAGACACCGACAATGTTTATCTGACTCCTTTCAGCCTGAGGGAAAGTGTTTAACAGAGCTTACCGATAAACACATGGGTCATTGCGGCCACCACAGAAATGCAGAAGATCATGGCAGCTGTTGAATAGCTCACAGCAATACTACACAGCAGTTTAAAACAGGAAGGGAAGGAAAGGGGAATATACTGTATCCACCTGCTGCAGAGAGAATTTACAGGCAGCAGAATTTGAGCAAGTCATTGGGCCCAACAGCTCTCTTCCTGCAAAAGAGTGCTATGGGTAATCTTAACCATATGTGGTCACGTGTCACATCCCTAGTCAAGACCCCAATTCTACACCTTATTTCTAAGAGTGCAGTGCTCCCCAGAAGTAAGCTGGGGCATTGGTTCAGTACTGACACAGAGCACCCTCTACCAATTCCTGCAGCACTAGTGTTCCTTTGCGGTCTCCCATCCTAGTATTAGCCTATCCCATTCCTGCTTAGCTTGCTAAGTGATATGGCTGTAAAGCATACAAAGCCAGGTGCTCCCTGGAGATAGAAAAGCAAGTTAACAACTCACTGCATTGCATGACCCCTATGAGTAGCATTCCACCGGTATTCAGAACTAGGCCAGCAGAAGCACAGAACTCTCCTCACACTGACAGTGGATGATTGCACCTTTAAAGCAAAGCGGGAGTGATACTCACAGTCAATATTGTTGTTGAGGACTCTGATGCACTGCTCGTATAGAGACATCATCTTGGGGAGGTAGGCAGATTTAGAGCCCGAATACACTTGCATCTTGGAATTCAGCCTGCGTCCTGTAAAGCCAGCCTCACCCTCCTCAATGGGCGAGGACACTGCTGTGATCAGATGACAGATGGGAAAGAAAAGAAATAAGACCAGCATCATGGTTTCACCTGAGCGGTAAGAGCATCTTGAACTGCAGAGCACGTCCTGAGCAATTATTGAGACAGATCAAGGTTAATACACCAGGCTCAGAGGCACATGAGTAGCCAGGTCAGCTGACCACTAATGTGACTGCAACCCCTTTACTTGTGCCTGAATTGAGTCATGTGCCAAAGGACAGATAATCAAAGCTCATGCTACAGAATAAGCCAACTCCCTCATCCCTCCCAAAATGTATGAAGTGGGGAGGAGGGGAGTCATCTTCCGCTGAAAGATCAGGTATTGGTCCCTGCCAGAGGCAGAACAGTGGCCCCTGAGTATATAAGGCCTTTCGTCCCCTGAGCTTTGCACTGGTACTGAGGCTGGATAGAGAGAGGTCACACTCAGTTAATCACAAGGAGCTTTAATTCAAATGACAGAGTGGATTCTGCACACGGGGGTTAATCACAGCAATCTCTCCCTCCTCCCTTACCCCCACAAAGCACCCAAGGACTCTTCCAGTCCCAAAGATTCTGCCCCATCCCCTGACCAGCACATACTTTTCCTCTTTGTCTGGGAGAAGGTAATCAACTCGAGAGAGGGAAGTGGGCGATAATTGGCCTGAATTGCAGGCAAAGGGATATCTGGTAACGTTGGCATCACATCAATGGGGATCTGGAGGGAGAGAAAGCACAAAACTGAACAGAGATAGAAGAGGGAGAGAACATGCGCAGAAGCTGGTAGATGTATTCACTGAAAACATTTTAATAACCCACATGACGATGATCAGCCTGCACCAGGGCATAGCCTCAGACTGAGATTTCAATTCTGTCCATGTTATCGGTGGACGAGCCCAAGGCAATTTCAGCACAGAACACAAGCATGAGCCTCCTAGCATCCCCGCATTCACTAACATGAGAGTCACTCATACCTGTATATGCTACAGAGTATTGTGCTCAATGGCCCTAGTAAGAAGCCAAGTGTGGGATGGATAATCCCACCCAACAGCAGAAATGTCACTCACAAGGAGGCATTACAGAATGTGGTCCCATGAAGTACCTGATGGGACATCCCTACGTATCAGGTTCCACAGAACACCAGCCTTATGCTAAATTCAGGATCTGAGATGGCAAAGAGGACATGAATTAATCCTAAGCACCTGCCAAGTAGGACAGAGCATGCCCGGTATGGAAGGTGGCACTTACCAATGCCACAGTTGGTTCATATTCAGACTCTCTGAGATCTTACCTTTTTCGGTTTGGATGTCCCAGATTGCTTCTTCTCTGCCCTTTTTTCGCTTGTCTGCTTGTGACTTGTATTCTTCCGGCTCGAGTCTGAGCTCTTGGTACTGGCTTTAGACCCATTTTGCTTGCCATGCCCTCTGTTTCTCTCAGGGGCTGGAGGAGCAGGGGGTTTAACCACCTTTTTCTTCTTTTTCTGGGGCTGGTCATAGCTGAGGTATGATTCAAAGGACATTTTAGGCTGCTCATATTCATCCTCCACTTCCACCTCACCAAAACCCGGTGAGAAAGCCACAGATTTTTTGTCTGAGTCAGAGGCTTTGGATTTGCCCTCAGTAGTCTTTAAGCTGCTAGAAAGCCCCTTCTCTTTGCTCCTGTTTGAGGAGTTACCCTCTAACTTCCGTTTCTCCCGATCCACGTTGGATAGCTCCAGGCTTAGCCTGGACTTTTCCAGTTTGGCTTTCTCAGAGTCCCGGTGTTTTTGCTTCTTATGGTTGTCAACAGCCTCCTCCAAGTGAGGTTGTGACTTTTCTTTCCTGGAGCCCCCACTTTCTCTGTTCTTCTCTCTCTTGGTGCCGTCTAAAGTCCTGAGCTTCTCCTTGCTGCCACCTGCTGAGGGAGCCTCTCGGATCTGCTCCTTGAAAGAGGACTTGTGCAGTCTTTCTGGGCTAAAGGCAGAGGTCCTCACCTCCCCCTTGGCGTCCAGTCGCTGCTTCTCCTTGTGAGAGGACTTGTGCTCTTTGCTCCGAGTCAGGTTTCCTTTGTCTTGGGATTCGCTGGGATTCCTTTCATGGCTTCCCACCAGCTTGTCCTGAAAGCTGTGGCCTTTATTAGCTTTCCGATGAAACACTGTCTGCTCCACCTCTTGTTCCTCAGAGGCAGAGTGATCCATGTATAGTTCCTCAGGGCTCTCCCTCAGCTCAGGTGACAAAGCGTGTCCATAGTCCGAGTATTCCTGATCTGAGGAGTGCACTGGGGAAGCTCTGCCCCAGCCCTTGTCCTCCTCGCTGCCATAGCTGATGGCCTCATGGGCTCTCTCAGGCTCTGAATACCTTTTGGCCTTCTTCTCTCTGTAGTTTGGCTCACATGATTGGCTGCAGGAAGGCTGGAATGCTTCCGAGTAGTCCTGCTCAGCTTCCTCGTCCTCTTTTGGGGAAGGCTCTCGCTGCCGTTTCCTAGAGCTGCTTCTCTCATAGTCACGTTCTTCTGAATCAATGTTATTTCTAAGAGACAAAGACAACCCAATAGTTAGACAAAAATCCATCAACAAGAATAAACGGAGCGACTTCCTGAGGACAGTGTGGATGGGAACCAGGTACACAGAAGAATAAGAGCATCTGGAGGCTGAACATAGTAAAAACATTGATGATTCTTTCCTGCATAAAGTTCGGGGCTTTAGTGGTAGTGTCTCCAGTACAGAAATCTCCAAGCCCTAACTTACCGGGACTGAAGATTTCCCGGTAATCTGGGAGAGAGCAAAGCAGCTGCCTCAAGACAGAGGAAGAATGCATGGGGCCATACTGGGCTACATTCTCCTAATTACACACACCAGCAGGCAGGGCTACAGCAACCATTACAATCCAATCTCTAGTACCACAGAGTCATGCATTAGGCCACAGAAGCGGTCAATTCAATCAGTCAATCCTTCTCCCTGGAGCCACAGCACTGTTCCTACAACACACTTGCTAGTATTAACCGAAGGGCTGAGTTTTCATAACAGCTGTTTTCACTGGCTCTCAGAAAGAGGATTTCCACTCTGCTTTGTGCCTATAGCTTCCCCTCTAGTGTTACAACATTAGGGAAGTGAGATTGTAGGGTTTGTCTCCTGCTTTTGTGAAGACATTTTCTAGGTGTCTAGAGTCACTCTCTCCATCACACTACCGTTTCCTGAAAGAAAAACGTTACTCCGACCTGAAACTGCAGTAGTCAGCAATTCTGTGGCCACCGTAGGCAGGAAACTTACCCCACAATGAGGTAAGCACCTCATGCAGAGTGATCACTCTGATGTTATGATGATTTTGAAGCCTAGCCTTATTTCCAGGGCCACAGAAACCTAGCACCACCTCCACTGGGAGATTTACTGCAACTTATCCAGTGAGACAAATGGACAAGCTAGCTTACCGCTCTACTTCTTGAGGGACTGGCACCAGCTTCTTCCATCTGGCTACTAAGTTCTTGGCAAAGTCTCCCACCAGCTCATGTTTCCGTAAGCCATTCACAGTCTTCCCAACACCAGTCTCCTGCAAGAAAGATGCAAGACATCAGCTGATCTCCACAAACCAGTCAACATTCTCAGCACAGGTCATCTAAAAACAGGTTTGTCAAAGTCAAACTCCCAGATCCGCTTCGTTACCCAGAACCCTTTTCAAGTTAACAGCCTCAAGAAAGCTAGACTAAATTTAACCGTTTCAATGCTACCTAACGTACCAGATACACAAGCAAAGTGTGCTTCTATTGCATCATCAGCTTCCAATTTGGCAACAGAAAGTGAGCAGCCGCAGCAAGAGTTCACACCAGGCCATGTTAGAGTTGCTATGAAACTTTTTTTTAACTAAAAGGGTTTAAATAAAAAGATCTGGAATTCCACCAAGCTCCAATGATAGCTTCAGGAGGGGAGCAGCAACAAACAAATGCAAACTCAACTAGTCTGTTTTCAAGCAAACACCCTTAAAAAAATATACGATAAGCAGAATGGTTTCGCTCAAATTTGTTCCAGGAGGTGTCAGTGTTTAAGAACATAGAACGCAACTCTTATCAACCATTCCAAGAATGCTGATGACATCACCATAGTGCAACAGACAGAGGGCCAAACCAACTGATTGTTTAGGGTAGGAATTGTACCAGACTTGTGCTCAATATTTTAGTAAGGAGAAAGAAATTCATATTCAGTTGATGGTGATGAGTCGGGAATGTTCCATCACAGTGCTAGGAGATCATCTGTCAGTAAGCCACAGGAAAAAGGGTCATGACCACTTTCAGATATTTATCGATTTTAAGTAGGGCTTTCAAGCGATTAAAAAAAGTACAGTAATGCAATCTCTTTATCATGAAAGTTGAACGTACAAAAAAAAAAAAACTGCATTCAAAAATCAAACAATGTAAAACTTTAGAGCCTACAAGTCCACTCAGTCCTACTTCTTGTTCAGACAATCGCTCAGACAAACAAGTTTGTTTTCATTTGCAGGAGATAGCTGCCCTCTTCTTGTTTACAATGTCACCTGAAAGTGAGAACAAGCATTTGCATTGTGCCGTTGTAGCCGGTATCATAAGATATTTACATGCCAAATGCGCTAAAGCTTCTTATGTCCCTTCATGTTTCAACCACCATGCATCCATGCTGATGATGGGTTCTACTTGATAACAATCCAAAGCAGTGCAGACCGACGCATGTTCATTTTCATCATCAGAGTCAGATGCCACCAGCAGAAGGTTGATTTTCTTTTTTGGTGGTTCGGGTTCTGTAGTTTCCACATCGGAGTGCTACTCTTTTAAGACTTCTGAAAGTATGCTCCGCACTTCGCCCCTCTCAGATTTTGGAAAGCACTTCAGATTCTTAAACCTTGGGTCAAATGCTGTAGCTATCTTTAGAAATTGCACATTGGTGTCTTCTTTGCGTTTTGTCAAATCTGCAGTGAAAGTGTTCTTAAAGTGAACAACATGTGCTGAGTTATCATCCGAGACTGCTATAACATGAAATATATGGCAGAATGTGGGTAAAACAGAGCAGGAGACATACTATTCTCCCCCAAGGAGTTCAGTCAAAATTATAATTAACGCATTATTTTTTTTAATGAGCGTCATCAGCATGGAAGCATGTCCTATGGAATGGTGGCCGAAGCATGAAGGGGCATATGAATGTTTAGCATATTTGGCACGTAAATACCTTGCAACGTCAGCTACAAAAGTGCCATGCGAACGCCTATTCTCACTTTCAGGTGACACTGCTTCCTGCTTCTTATTTACAATATCTCCCGTAAATATAAACCAACTTGTTTGTCTGAGCGATTGGCTGAACAAGAAGCAGGACTGAGTGGACTTGTAGGCTCTAAAGTTTTACATTGTTTTGGTTTTGAGTGCAGTTACGTAACCAAAACAAAAAAAAAAAAACAAAAAAACCCTACGTTTGTAAGTTGCTCTTTCACAATAAAGAGATTGCACTACAGTACTTGTATGAGGGGAATTGAAACATACTATTTCTTTTATCATTTTTTACAGTGCAAATATTTGTAACAGAAATAATATAAAGTGAGCACTCTACAAATGTATTCTGCATTGTTATTGAAATCAATATATTTGAAAAAGTAGAAAAACATCCACAAATATTTAATAAATTTCCATTGGTATTCTATTGTTTAACAGTGCGATTAAAACTGCGATCAATCGTAAATATTTTTTTTAATTGTGATTAATTTTTTTAAGTTAGTCACGTGAGTTAACTGCTATTAATCAACAGCCCTAATTTTAAGGTCTTGAGGCCATCATGATAATCTAGTCTGAACCTCCTGTACAACAGGCCAATAGAAGCCACCCAGGGATTCCAGCATCAAGCCCAATAACTTGTGGTTGAACTAGATCATCTGTTTTAGAAAGAGATCCAATCTTGATTTAATGACTCTAGGTGATGAAGTATTCATCACATTCCTTGGTAATCCATTGCAACAGTTGATCACTTTCAATTTACACCTTGTTTCCAATTTCAGCTTCACTTGTCTTTAGAGTCTACACTGGCTAGTCTAAACTGGCAATGCTAGAGCGCTGCCACAGCAGTGCTTTAACGTGGCTTGCGTGGACGCGGCAGAGCTCTGGGAGAGAGCTCTCCCGGCGCGCTAAAAAAACCCACCTCCACGAGGGGCATAACTATCAGCGCTGGTGCACTGTCTACACTGGCGCTTTACAGCGCTGAAACTTGCTGCGCTCAGCGGGGTGTTTTTTCAAACCCCTGAGCGAGAAAGTTGCAGTGCTGTAAATTGCCAGTGTAGACAAGCCCTACATGGCATTTTCCACAAGAACTGAGTGTTAGCCCCAATATCCCGATCACATTTCAATTTCAGGAGACATTTTGTTATTCTGTTCCATGAAGGGTACTGTAAAAATAGAAGACTGTTATAGTTCTTACCACAAGGATGTCAACCGTGATAGGCAACTCAGAAAGTCTCTTCAGGCTTTTCAGCAGCTGCAGAGACAACAAGGAAAGTGTTCAGATTTATCATACTAATCACATACTGAGATTAGAAAGGAAGAAAATTCTGCACTGTATGGGAGCTTGCTCGAGATGTCTGAGCAGCAAACGTCTCAACTCATATCCACAAGCAGCTGTTATCTGACTTCAGATCAAGCTACTAAGGTGGTGAACATGTAGAGGACTGATTCAAAGAAATGTAACGTTTTGTTGCAGAAAGAGAGGGGAAGTCTGCAAGACAGCAGCACTGGGTAATTTGCACTGCTGTCATTTGAGACTCTCGAAGTGCATTAAGCCTTAACACTTCTGTGAAGTCTTCTCTCCATTTTACTCATGCGGAACGGAGGCACCAATTATATTATCTAGAATCACACAGCAAGTTTGTAAAAGGGCTCGATACAAAACCCAGGGCCAGCATTTTCAGAAGTGTCTAGTGATTTTTGATGCCCACCTTGAGATCTCTTAAAGGGCACTTTAAAAACGTGCCTGAGCACCCCCCTCCAAGAATCAGGCCCCTTTCAAAAGTCTCAGTGTTCAGCATCTAAAACTGAGGCACTATCATAGCACCTATACACACCCATCATAGCTCAGCGCTCAGTTGTGTTGTGTGCCATACAAACACAAAATATGACAACATCCATGACCCAGAAGCACTTACCTTTAAAATTAACGTTAATTTTGGGGTGTAATTAGACATTCTACTAATCTCAGCCATTAGAAGTACCCTTCCAGTGCCAGATTATAAAAGTTATACATTGATCATTGAACAAAATGTGTTTTGATATATATTTGAAAGATGCTTTGACTTTACAAAACAACATAAGGAAGGCAGGAGTTCATCTATCCTAAAGAACTAATGGGATGGCTTCTGCTCACTGCAGAGGGCTGATCACCACTTCTCCATGTTTCATTTAAGGTTTAGTTACCATGGCTGAAGGTTAATTTTTCTGTTGGCCTCAAAGTATTTAAACCAACCATGGCTTTTTAGCACTGTTGTTCTAAAATACTGAAGGGGACAATGAATTATCCCACATGCGCTCCAACAATAATTAACTGATTCTTAAATTCACCCTACCTGCAACCCCACCCAATGTATACATGCAGGTGAAGGAATCCCATCGGATCATGAGGTCTGGAGCCCGGATATCAAGCATTGGGATGGAAACTATACCTCCATTTTTGACGGATAGAAGGATTTACATCAAGGAGACCAATCATCTTCTCTCCCAAGATATGGACGAGAAAGGTGACCTGCACTCCTTTCAGATCGTTTAGGTTGCTGCTAATTAAGAAGCAGGTGCTACTGTTGAGTAACAATGTTCCTTCTTCCTTCACCCCAGCTCTATTACCATGATACTCCTCAACAGATAGTTTGGGGAAACAAGGGCCTACTGAGCCGTCTGGTGCTGCTCCACACAAGGATCTCTGACAAAACTGGGCACCAACACGGCAGGTCAAGTTTGCATCTCACATTTGATGGCCTAGAAATAAGTGCAACCAAGAACAATAACCAGACCTCTTGTAGATCACGGCAACGTAACAAGATACTCTAATCACTCCATCTAGTTACAGAGAAGACAATATTTTTTAAAGGGTCCCAAATAAATCAGATAGGAAGCTGCCATCTTGACAGTTTGAGTACGACATGGGGAATGCATCTCCCATTGGAATGAGCTCTGCATTCCTTAAGGCAGTGGTGGACAACCTGCAGGAAGCGGCAGCCAGCATGTCCCTGTGGCCCATGCCACTTTTCTCAGCTCCCATTGGCCGGGAATGGTGAACTGCGGCCACTGGGAGCTGCGGGCAGCTGTGCAAATGTAAAAAACTGTTTGGCAGCCCGCCAGCAGATTACCCTGATGGGCTGCGTGCGGCCCATGGGCCGCAGGATGCCCACCACTGCCTTAAGGTCTACATCAGAGGGCTCCTGCTGAGAAGGACCTGTTCAATTGCAGTGTCAGCTAAGGGTACATCTACACTGGAAACTTCAAAGCGCTGCTGCGGAAACACTCAGACTTGCTGCGCTCAGGAGGGTGATTTTTCACACCCCTGAGCCAGCAAGTCAGAGCGCTATAAAATGTAAGTGTAGACAAGCCCTAAGACACCAATCTCAGTTAAGGAATCATGGCAAATTATAGATGGAGAGATACTGGAACCATTCAGACAATTGCTTGGACATTTAGGATTGTTCCCCATTGTACATTTCCTAGAGGTTTGGCCTATCTAATTTCAAACCTCTCAGGCAATGGAACATCCACCATTTTCATGGGGAGACTATTCAGACACCTAAAAGATCCCACGATTAGGAAGTTTTCCCTTTATATTTACTCCAAGTTTTCTAATGATACTTTCTTGCAGCATCCTAAGCAATTCCTCTCACTCCTTGGTTATTTGTAGCTTTTAGGGCCCTGTCTTGATGAGCAGGAAGGGTGCATTTTTCAATCAAGTTAGTTTAACATGCTTGGAAAGCCTCCTGTGTTAAGATTTGAGCTTAGCATGATTGAAAAGCCCTAACACGAATCGATATAACAATTGAATCACATCCCTCTTTGCCCATCAAGGCAGTTTTCATTTCACTAAGCTTTCAATGTGTGCATATATAAATATACGTTACACGCTGTTTTCATAATCTGTAATTCAGCAGGTTTTCCGGATGAGTTGCAAACTTTTAAATGAACACTGTCAGACACAAGACTTTCTTTTGGTTACTTCTGTCGCCAACAGCACCTTAGGGTACGTTCACAATACTGATATAGCCCAATAGTGCAGACAAAGCCTACGCCAACACAACGGGTTTATCTGTTGGTATAGGAACACCACTTCCTTGAAGTTAGCTCTATCGACCGAAACCCTCTTTCATGACACGGCAGCATCTATCATGGGGGTGATGTCAGCATAGCTATGACTGACAGGGTGTGTTTTTCCTTGACAGCCCTGATCGATGTAGCTATGCTAACATAACTTTTCAGTGTAGGCCAAGCCTTAGGTTGCTAAAATGGTCGTCTGTAATAGTCTAACTCACTGATCACTATATACACATTATTTGCTTATGTATTACTGTCCAACGAGAATGGACAGACTGCAAGACCTCTGGAGCAGGGACACCATATTCAGGTGTGTTTTTACAGCACAATTGTGGCCTTTAGGTACCACAAAACAAAACAAAAAGAGTTTCACTTCCCAAGTCTCATGCCCTACCACAACACTGCTGTTGAAAACGTGTGGAGAATGTTTAAACAAAACTTTCGGATTATTTGCTTAATAAACTTGAGCCTAATCTAGCAGGTACCCACCTATGAAGTAGTACTGTGAAGCACCATATTGTTTATTTTAACTGCTCATTTTCCTTTTTAAATGTTTTTTAAATAACTAGACCATTGCAATGCTGACGAGGCAAGTATATTTCAGATTATTGGAGCATAGCCTGGTCCCATTCTCTTCAACAACATTTTATGTTGCTTGTATGTTCCCGTCTCTCCTTTCAGCAGAAAACAAGCAGTTTTGAAGGGACACAAAATACACAATACAGCTCCAGTCTAACTATTTTAGAGTTTTCACCCCTTCCACTGGAAAATATGATTGCTTCCAACCCATGACAACAGCATCCAAAGTCTCCCACGGAGTGCTCCGTGCCAGCACTCTGAGGTTGTCCCAAAAATAATATTAATACTTAGCACTTTTCAGGAGTAGAACTCAGAGAACTTTACAAAAGTGGATAAACATTATTATTCCCATATTATAGGTAAGCTGGGCCACCAGCCAGTAACCAGATGTTTCAGAAAATGGTCCAAGAAACTTTGAGCTGGACAACGATGTCTCAGTTTCCCGATTTGTAAAATAGAGATAATACTCTCAGAAAGGTGTTTTGAGGATTAATGTTACTAACACCCTGAAACTATGAGTGCTATGAAAAGTGTATTGCATGTTAACTCCAGACAGAAACAACAAGAAAATAAACCCCTTAAAAATGCAGTTTTCTCACTGATGCATGTGCACAAAAAGAGATCTAACCCATAACGACCATGAGTAATACCTTGCAATGCCAAAATGAGTTGTCACACACAGTAGATTGTGTAGATCTTCATAGTATAAACTTACCTCTCCTTTCTGACATGATTTGATGAGCAGTGAAATAGTTAAACCTTCAAGTCTCAGTATCAGCTATCCTTGAGCATCTGAGTTAGCACTCGGAGATGAGTAGGACAGTTCATTTCTCTCAGAGTTAAGGCTGTTTTATCCAGTTTCTTGAGCCAATTAGTTTAAAAGAAGATTTAATTCTCCCAGTGCAAAATTTGTGTGTAGACCAGCCCTTACTGTTTTAGGTTTTGCAGATGCAGAAAACATAAAAACCATGAACCAAGTGCATGCATTTCCACAATAACAGACAGAGACTTCCCCCACCCTGATCCCGCCCCCCCCCCCCCCCCAACGAAAACTTGGATTCTGGAGAACAAGGTAACAGCATAAGTGAGGTGCCAGTACACAGGGTCATTCAGAGTCCTCCATTTACAGGTGGAGAAGAGGCACAGAAGCCTTGTCTATAGCAGGAATTATCAACTGTTGACAATGGGAGCCAGCAATGGGTACAGCTGAATTGGTGCTAAACACAGTTTAACTGCAAGGACAGATCAGAGTGAACTGAGTTCCCCAACTGTTGCTGACAACGGATGTCTGCAACATAATTTTCCTAGTGGAGACAAAGCTACACAGGCTAAACAACTTGCCAGAGAACAGAGAGGGAGTCTCCAAGTCAGAGCCAGAATTAGAACCCAGGAGCTCTAGGCTTCCAGTTCAGGCCACGACTCTCTAGAAAGCAGAGCCCACCATGGCTTAAATGAAATTGCTTTAAATTCCCCTGAGCAGCATCAGCCGAACAGCCAAAGCTTTGGTTTACTGTTGCCTTTCACTATGATCGCATCCAGAATATTACATTAGGAATGATGGGTTTCCACCATAACTCTCAGCATCACTGGGGAAGGACCAGCTGTACCTTCCAGAAACAAGCTCCCTCACCAGACCTATGTTATTTGTTTCACTAACTACAGTCCATATCTTGACATAAAAAACAGCCACACACAGAGAATAACTCATCCCAGAGGGGCAGGTATTCCCCTCAGAGTCCATTCTGAAATCCTATTGAATGTATTCCTTGTTTAAGAGTCTTTTTGTAGGACGCAAGTTAGGGGCCCAGATGTCTCCAGAGCCTATTTATCTGGTTAGGGCCTGGATATGGACCCCTTAAAAATATTGCAAGCATACTCAGGAGCGCTGCTGCAACTTCCCCACTGCTTGGCACATACTAAACCACTTGTGCATTCAAACACATGTAGCCCACAGAAGGGTCATCCCCAGCAGGACCGCCCCCACTGCGATATCCCCCAGACCCAACTCCTCTCAGTCAGTTCCTCTTCCAAAGCCCCCTTTCCTAGAGCCTTTCCTGGCCCCCTCCCCATATGTTCCCTATAGCTCCCCCAGAAGTCTTTCCAGGAGCTGAGCCAGCCCCCTTCTCTCGATCCCTTCTCCCCACATCCCCAGCCTGGGACCCAGGAAGGTGGACCTCCACTGATCCCCTGGGGCCCTGGAATGGGACCCCAGCCCGCCTTCTACCTTCACAGCAGCCCTCAGAGGAGAGCTCAGAAACTGTCCCTCCCCCGGATCCCTGCCCCCAATGACCCTTGGAATGCCCCCCAACCCTCCCTCTTCTGGATCCCTGACCCCCCTTTGCCCCGTGGCCCTTGGAAGGGCCCCCAACCCTCCCGCCCCTGGATCCTCTGACTGGCAGTGGCCCTCGGACGGCCCCTCACTCCCCTGGGTTCGCCTCAGTTCGGGGTATTCGCGGGGGGCCCGTGCCCTGCCGCCCCGACACTCGCCGGAGGGGGCCCTGGCACTCGCAGCCCCCCAGCCCGCCTCCCGCCCACACTGCCCCCTCCCGTCGGCGCCGTTACCTTCTTGGGTTCCGAACTGCCCGAGAGTCGCGACTGCAGCTTCCCCACAACTTCCAGCACCGATTCCGCCATTTTTACTGCTGGAGAGGCCTCCGTGGCGGAAACGGCTTCACCGCCCACCGACAACACTGAGCTTCCCCGTCCCCCGCCGCCATCTTCGCTCCTGGCAGGAAACGGAAACCAGACGTCTGGTCAACAGCCAGTCGCCATCCTGGGTGCTGGCAAGGAAGCTACTGCGCCGAGAGGGGTCAGCCGCCATTTTGGATACTGGCAATAAGCTTCTGTAGTGACAGGAGACGCTGCCATCTTGGATATTGGCAAGAAGCGTCTGTGCTTAGGGGCAACCGCCATCTTGGTTGCTGGCAAGAGGCTTGTCTACCACCATGGGCCACTGAGAGCCAGCTACCCCCTTTCTACTGGTTTTTCAGTGGCTCCCTCTCAAACCCAACTGAGTTCACTGGGGACTATAAAGACAGGTGCCATCCCTCATACCCGTATCGACTGGGGCACCAGGAGGCCCATATCTGCACTGCTGCCCCCGTGCCATGTCAGAGACTGAGTTGCCATGGCACCGCTACACGGTGGCACCCAGGGACCCCCTTCGAGTTATTCCTGATAATGCGGTTCCCCCCACACACACACACAGTCTGGGGAGAGGTGGAGACGGGGGGGGTTGTGTAATGTCTCATAATGACCCCATGGCTCGGCAGGCACAGGGATCACTACATACAGGCTTGGCAGACTTCAATTGTTTTCATCATTTTGACAGAGAGCGTCAATACTCATTTTTAAGCATTTTAATTAGATTTTAATCTATTTAAATTTTCACATTTGTGGGAAATTTGGGGGGGGGGGGGAAAGGAATATCAGATAGTAATTATTTCCTGACAAAAACAACAAAGAGTCTGGTGGCACCTTAAAGACTAAGGTGCCACCAGACTCTTTGTTGTTTTTGTAGATACAGACTAACATGGCTACCCCCTGATATTTCCTGACAGTCGGTGCTGAGATTCAACAAGTTGAAACTTTATAACTGTTAAAACACAAAGTGTTAACATCGTGTGTCAAAATACACAAAGTAAAGATCCTGAACTCAAACACTAATAAGCTCTCAAACAGCATTTTTTCTTACTTGGCCTACCTGTACATTGGAATTTTATCAACAGAAATAGTTTTTCATCGATTTGTGTGTGTATGGTGAAATTGACATTTACCAACATTTACTGATAAAAATCTAATCCCTCTAAACCTAATTACATAGATATATCAATAGCATTGGGTGCCAGTTACAGAATGATAGGTAGCCAGGGAACAATCACAGAATTAGAACTATTCAGCCCAATCCTGTCATTGTATGTATCGATGCTCAGACCCAGAATTACACATATTGGGCAGCAGGTTGTTCTAGGATTACAGATATTACTGCTCTGGTCCAGCAATTATATTCCCAGACAAAAACCTATGCAAAGAACTAGCCAGGGTTAAGATTATGTATCAATAGCTAAAGGGTAAAAATAGGTTGGAATTATCGCAAAATCAAAATTTTAAAACCCATGAAATTCAGAGTTAAGGTTACACTTAAAAAACCTCTAAACATGTTAAGGTCAGAAATACACAGTTAAGGCATAATATGCAGTTAACAAATTTAACTCAGCCTAATAATGACCCCATGAACAGTACAATTTACAATTAAGGGATTTTAAAAGCAAATTCATTTTTTTCATATTTCCCTCATGGTGTTAATAATCATTAATAAAGTATCTTAATTACACACTTAATTTCTTCAAATACAGCCTATGCACAAGATTTCGGATAATCTTAACTATATGACAAGTTTGAAGAGTCTGCTTTATTCCATTGTTAAGATCATTCAGGACAAAGAAAAGTCTGACACAGATGTAACATTTCTTAACAAAACATATTTTAATTAATTTTAACTCTTAAATTAATAACATTACTGACTTGTAAATTCTCACAGAAATAATTCCGCATTCATAAAGTACATACTGTAAGACTGGGGAGAATACATTGTGGTTTTTATACAAAACAAGTTGATCCCTGCTTTAAGTACAAAATGGAACTCAATCTTAACAATTGAGTTGCAACCACTGAGACCCAGATCCTCAATGGGAGTTAGTAGGGTTGCCAACCCTCCAGGATTGTCCTGGAACCTCCAGGAATTAAAGATTAATCCAGGGGTAGGCAACCTATGGCACGGCACGCAAACTGATTTTCAGTGGCACTCACACTGCCCGGGTCCTGGCCACCAGTCCGGGGGGCTCTGCATTTTAATTTAATTTTAAAATGAAACTTCTTAAACATTTTAAAAACCTTTTTTTACTTTACATACAACAATAATTTAGTTATCTATTATAGATTTATAGAAAGAGACCTTCTAAAAACATTAAAATGTATTACTGGCACGCAAAACCTTAAATAAGAGTGAATAAATGAAGACTCGGCACACCACTTCTGAAAGGTTGCCGAACCCTGGATTAATCTGTAATTAAAGCTTATGTCTTGTGATGAAACCTCCAGGAATACGTCCAACCAAAATAGGCAACTCTAGGAGCCAGGCACACCCGACTCCATAATGTATAGGTATTCATTTGCTAGTATTGTACATATCAATGTTCATTATACGTATTGAAAGAGAAGACCCTATTCTACAATGTCTCAAGTTACTTATGGCATTGCATGTGCGCTGTACACAGCACTCCATTTTCAGCTAACAATGTAGATTTTCTTAATGCTTTTAACAGCATCCACCCAGGCTGTATTCAAGATTTCTTACAGTTCTCAAGCTCATAATGATGCTAAGGTCATTTCCAAGAGAATTCCAGGCCCCTTTGCCACTGTTTAGACTTTGCAGAAGAGTGTAAATTCTTTGCTGAGCTCTGCACTGGTCTATGCAGCATTTTCAGGTATCTTATTAAAAGGCAGATCCCACCAGTCTTGAAATTATTCTAATTGCCCAAGAAAGCCCTCACAATTCTAAACGTTACCTTTTTATTTAATTCACGCTTCTACAAAGTAGATAAAAAAGCTACTGTTCCTATGGGACTTTTACTCTTTCTCTATTAGCTACTGCACAGCAATTTAACAAATACTAGTACCTGAACTACATAGTGCTGGGATGAGTACAATGAAACTGTTAAAACAACCACGTTACTTTTAGCTCCACTAAAACACAGGGAAGAAAGTAGTTGGAAAAATGGAAAATAGAAAAAGGGACACAATCTGTCAAAAACTGTGTTTTCAAGCTTCCTTTATATTGCAAACAATAACGTGAAATAAGATGGTTATAAATGACCTCACACTGGATTTAACAACCAAGTGATGGTCCAAGTTACACAAAGCATGACCAAAAAGAAATGCATTCAGAAAGGGAAGGCTGATACTTTCTGCCTTTCAACCATCCCGGACTTTCACCTCAAAATTCACTGCTGGCCTAGCATTGTCATGCCACTGCCATAGCACCTATCACTGCCGCTTTGCTCTGGTTCATATACATTACCACAACTAAATCCACCACTACATTGTCTTAGATTGTCACCAGATTTAGAATGCCAGAAACATAGTCATAATCCAATGAGAGGAATATATTGAGGTAAATCTTTGCTCAGAAGTCGAAACACTGGGCAACGTAACATACCAATAGGTAAATACAGTTCCCGCTGCTGTAGTTGGGAGTTATGGTGAGAAAAATAATGACATTGGAGGAATAATATAAATACCCCTTAGTATGAATATTCTCGACAATAGTTGATACCATCCAATGATTAAGAGAAGGTCTGATCATTGGAAAACGGTTCTGAAGCATCCCTGGGCACTAATTCTGTTGCTCATTTACCTCATTCATTTAAGGGGGTCAGATTCACTCCTGTGCAAAGGACAATGCCTTTGCATGTGTCCCACTTGAAGTCTCAAAACAGGGCTTAAGTAGGATTTTAGTGATACATAGGCCTCAGGCCTGAGTCACGGGGCTGAATTTCAACCCAGAACTGCCTGGGCTATAAACTCTAACAGATAAAACACTCATCCCTAGAGCTAAGAAAATAGCATAAAAATGGTCTGTGAAATCTCTGTTTGAATCTGGAAACAAATTTCAGCCTCTTTTCCAATTTGTTTTAAGCATCCAAGCATCCAAATGTGGCTGGTGCAAACACATGTGAAAAGTAAGTTTTTAAAGAGTTGCCAAAAGCCAGTTTTAATTAGATTTGTAACCTCGCTGGCTCAGGGGCTGTCATTTTGGTCTGTGTTTGCACTGCATACAATGGCGTCCTGGCTCATGACCGGGGCTCCTAGATACTGTTATTATCAATAATAATTTATAATAATGTTAATAGTCCAAGTCACAGTTCATGTCCACCACCCTGATGCAAACTGTGATTTGTTTATTCTGTTCCTGCTAGTCTGTCTATCAGATTATTGGGCCAGATTCTCAAATGGTGCAAATCAGAGGCGCACCACTGAGGAGCCGTCCTCCTCCTTCCCCTGTCCTCAAATGGTCTCTGTCCTTGATCAGGCCCTTTTGGAGTCACCGCCACTCACTTTCACTCGGGGCAGGTGGCAGATTAGAGAACAATCTGAACTTGTTTGGAAGCACATCCAGTTTATTTGCTACCTCTAGATTCTGGCAGCCACTGTCACGCTGAACTTGGCTGGAACTGAGCTCCCCCTCTTCCTGACTCTAGCCAGGTCTCTCAGGCCTGTGCTGAGGACAGCTGTCACCACCAGAAGGCTGCTGTAAATGCTAACGTGATAAGAACACTCAGCTGGCCTAGCAGGGTTGGGGGAGGGGTGGGTAGAATGTTTCATTTGGAAAGTTTGAGGGTCTCTCAATGTCTCTTGATGTGCAGAGCGCAGAGCCTCTGCCCTGGCCACAGTCCCCATTGGACTAACCCGTCTTACCACCAAGGTAAGGAGCAGAGAGAACTTCGTCTGAATGGATCCGGAAAGTCAATATTTGCCCTTTCAAGTTCAATATTTACAGAGAGATTTTCGTGTGCGGGTCATTTGAAATGTTTAATTTGATTGCAGATGGCAAAGAATAGCACAGGGAATGTGTCCCTGTGGTGGTGGTGGTGGGGTTTAAAAAGTGGGTCAAGACAATTTATTGGCATTTAAATTAAACCTGGAGTTTTGACTTCCAAATAGTTTGCCAGGAAAGTATGTTTATTTTGTAAATCACATTGTTTTGTGTTATTAGACCAGGCTGAAACACAGCTCGGTGGTATTAATACTAGTTGACAGTGACACGGGCAATTTGATCAGACACCAAGGAAAATAATCCAAACAAAATACCTAAGGGGGGGGGAAGAGTATATTAACCAACTACAGGTGAATCTTTGCTGTTAACCTGTAATGCTCTTAGTCAGCTCCTTATACTGGTACAGAGATTAGGTTAGCAAAATTTTGAGTGGAGGGATTACTGATTTAAAAATAAAATAAAATATCCTTACTTCATTTTCTATCGGTGCCCTTTTAAATCTAATCAGGCCATTCAAGCTTCACGTAGCCAGGGATTAGTCTGTAAGAAAAATATTCCTTTTAAAATAATCTCAGTAATAATCTGACCAGAAACAGCAAAACTGTCCTGTTCTGAATTAACTGTATTTTAAAAAGGTTGCTCTTCCCTTTTGCAGTTGGACACCTGAGCAACATTAACTCAGTCTTTTAAACTGGGATTTTTCAAAGACAACGGAGTGAGGGGCCCCACCTTGCTGAAATTTAGTAGACGCTGTTGCTCAAAGTCCTTCAGGGTCCTTTGAAAATCCCAGCTTCACTTTATCTCTGTAAAGTTTAATGTAACTCAGAAATATCCTATCAGGACACAAGTTAGGTCTTGAGAGTTTTGGACTCTGGGACGAAGGGGAAATTGACAGCTATAGCTTTTCTCAAATAACTGTTCCACTATAGCTATTCCGGAATAACTCACTGTGTGAACACTCTTATTCTGGAATAGTTATGGTGCTAAATTCACACCCTAACTTGTTCTGGAATAACTTTGCAGTGTAGACAAGCCCTGAGACACCAAAACAGATATGTCAATGAAACACTTTGTTAGAGTATCAGAGGGGTAGCCGTGTTAGTCTGAATCTGTAAAAAGCAACAGAGGGTCCTGTGGCACCTTTGAGACTAACAGAAGTACTGGGAGCATAAGCTTTCGTGGGTAAGAACCTCACTTCTTCAGATGCAAGTGACTTGCATCTGAAGAAGTGAGGTTCTTACCCACGAAAGCTTATGCTCCCAGTACTTCTGTTAGTCTCAGAGGTTCTTACCCACGAAAGCTTATGCTCCCAGTACTTCTGTTAGTCTCAAAGGTGCCACAGGACCCTCTGTTACTTTGTTAGAGATATTCTGATACATGGGAGATTATAGAATGACAGAAACCAGGTCAGTTCCCAGAGCTGGTAAAGCTCATTCTCCCTCTCATTTAAATAAAATGCAACATATATATATGAAAAATAAATCAAAACTCAATGAAGTCAATGGAGTTGCACCAGGGATGAAATACAGGTTAATATACCAACATATGGGGTGCAGTCACGTATGTATCTAGTTATTTATTTATTTAGCTACTCAGACAGTCCAAAGGAGCATAATCACTGTGAGAGAGAGAGATAGCGTGCAAGCAACCAATCCTCATACTATACACACAAGGGATCAGCAAGACTTCTGGGGTTCGATTTTCTAAAGATCCAGTTGGATGCTGAGCTCTTCGGAATACCTGGGTCCAGCTGTGGGAAAATCTGGCCCTTGGGAGTCCAGTGAGACCAGCTCTTCCTCCAGAAGTCTGAGTTTAAAATGTGGGTCAGGAAAATGGGCAAATATCATGCTGCTGTGGCCTGCCAGTCGTCTAGGTGGGTTTGCAGTGGATGCATAGGTCCAGGCTCCAGCCTCCGTAGGGGCCTCTTCATGCAATGCCCCATCCTGTCATGCACTGCAGCAGTGTTGATCTAGGCCAGGCCCTTCACAGGGTTAACCTCTAGCATCCAGTTTCAAATCAATTGCATTTATTTATTTAAGTTATTGAATTTAGTATTGGTGAAGGGGGTCAGATTCACAGCCTCGGGTACTGCAGTCCTGTCTACACACAGGGGAGGAATAGCACATGTGGTGACCATGCTGTCCACAGAAAGTACTCAGATACCACAGTGATGGGCATAAGACCCTAAACAGAACATAAGAGTGCAAGCTTCCTCCACTCTGACCTGGGGTGATCACCTATAGAGGTGAGACACTAATTAATTCCTTGGCCTCCTGCTGAGACTGTCAACCAGGAATCTAAACAGTGCCTTTGCTGGGGAGGGCAGTTATGATGATTTGTTAGTGCAGATAATGTGCTTGTCCCTGTATAAAAGTCAAAAGTGAAGGGAGTCCCTGACCCAAAGAATGTACAGCATAAAAGACAGACCCAGAGATACAAAATATCCAGGAAGGATTTTTTTGAATATCGTTATTATTAAGAACTCTCACCTTAGAAATGTCTTGCATAATGGCACTTGGAATTTAGCCACTACTACGGAACAGCACCCTTAAAACCAGAAACACTCTACAAAACTCCTTTACTACAAGGAAGCTGAAATGATAGGGACAGAGCCTCAGCTGCAGTGAATCAGCATAGCTACATTTATTCCACTGCATTACACCATTTTACACCAGCTGCATGTCATAATAGCTACAGACTCCAAACTGGGTGTTAGTCATGCTGAACTTGAGACACAAAATACAAGAGGCAGGAAATTCAAGTTAACTCCAAGTGAAATCTGGATGCTCCGTCCTTTGTTTATGCAGCAGAGAGGCATACCTTCCCTGTACCATAGGGGCAAAGGTACTGATGCTGTAAGGAGCTGAGTAAAGTTGGTTAGAAAACGGAATTTTGTTCCATGGGAAATTCCAACATTTTGAAATGTGTTTTCATTGAATCAGAACGAAAAGCTGAAATGTCAACAGTTCCCCTGGAACAGAAATTCTGAAAAATTTCAATTTGGAACCATCAGAACGTTTTGTTTTGAGAAGTAAAACTGTTTTATGTAGACAAAGTTGAAACATTATAATATAATGTAACTATTATATATATATGATTAAATAGAATATACTGTCTATAAAATGATATAATATTAAAATTAATTTGTACTAAAAGTCAAATGAATTGAAATGATAAAGTGGAAACTAAATGTTGTTATCTTATCGAAACATTTTGACAGTGACAAAATGAAATGAGAATATCAGCTGGGGTCAAACTCTTACTACTTAGAGGTGAATGAAAATGCTCATCACCTTGGGACTAACCCTGAAGTCAATGGCAAAACTCCCGTTTAGTTCCATGGGGGCCAGAATTTCACCCTTTGGGTTTGGACTGAAAGAAGCAGGTGAGTAGCAGAGCCCGACTGGATTCTCTATCCACATGGACACAACAGTGGAAGAAGCGCACACTACCGTTATTTCTCTGATTATAGTTTTGCAGCAGGATCACTTAAATGGCTGAACTCTTTTAAACCCAGATTTGATTAGATGTAAGCACCATGCAAATCACTTTCCTCTGTTCACCTTAAAGAGGCATACCATCCCTGCAGCCCCCCGCCCCCCTTCCCAGCATTACCAAGCCAGGGATTCATGAACTAGGCACACAGCACCTTTCCCCTGCTTCCCGACTAGCCTCTACATATGTCCTAAAGGGAACATGCAGCCAGACACAAGAACAGTCAGAAAGCTCCATCTGCCTCACATTGGTCTCCTCCTCCTGCCCCAGTGGTTGGCACAGGAGAGCAGCAGGTTAGGAAATGCAACAATAATACCCTGTCGCAGTTCCATGTTATCTTTCTCAGCAGAGGCTTTCACTAAACTTTTCCCTCTCTGTTTATGTGCTAAATGTGAGTCGAATCCCTAACTGTCTGGAACGACAGCATCCATCTCCCCAGTTCTAAATATAACCCGATTGCTCAACCCTCCAGAAACCTGATCTTATGTCTAAGTGGAATAAACAGCCCTGAGGTATGTGTGAGACATAGATGCTGCAGCTATTTCTGGCCTGTAACACATCTGTAACCCAAGCATATGGGTCTCTCTCTGCTCACCGAGTAGGAGCTGGACAGAAATAGCCAGGGTACTGCAGGGTCTCTAACTGGCGTGCAAGTTAAATTTTGTCTGGGAACAATTCACAGGGTTTGGGTTTTGTTTGTTTGTTTTGCTTTGGCCTATATTCTAAAAATTACTTTAGTCAAGGAAATGTGTGGTAACAGGTTGGTCTTATCAAAACACTCCCTGTTATAATCTAGTCCCCCAGCCCCACTGTTTTTCTACTGTAGATGGCCAATTCATTACTACTAACGCAGAATAAAAGTGGCTTCCAAATGTTCCTTCGGTGTCCACAGGGTGTGTTTAAGGTCTATCCCAGCATTTAATTTAGAACAGGAATACAGATCAAAATCCTCAATGCTATTTATGTCTTAAATCCCACTGAAATCAATGGGAGTTAGGTGTCTAAATATCTCGAAAGGCCTGGGCTAATGAGACTATGGACTTCTCTGCTGTAGCACCTTCTACCCAAAGCATTCACAGTGGGTTAGAAATATTTATTAAGTTTCTCAACCCTGTGAGGTACTTAAATATTATTACCCTATTTTGTAAAGGGAGACATGGAGGAACAGGGGGATAAGGCCTTAGTTTTCAAAAGTGGCCACTGATTTTGGGTGTCCGGATGGAGACACCTTGGAAGTAATTTTCATTGGTGCTGAGGAGTCACAACTCTGCTGTGAGCTGTGGGTGCTCAGCGCCTCTCAAAATTTGTCCAAGGCTGGGCATTCAAAATTACTGGCCATTTTGAACATTTGGGCCTTGATGTTTCAAGTTAGGCTCCCAAAACCAGAGGCACTCAAAATTAGTTGAAGATGTAGGCCTAAGTGACTTGCCTTAGGTCAGGAAATCAGTGGCAGAGTTGGGAGTGGAGCCCAGGTGTCCTGACTCCCAGCCCCAGGCAGGGCCAGCCCACAACATTTTGGCACCTGAGGCGGGGAGCTCAAATGACGCCCCCAAATCCCCTCACTTGGGCCAAAACTTTGAAAGGTCTCAATTCTGCCTTCTTCCTGTTATACTCCTCTCATGGTACTGCTCTGCTACCTACACCAATAATGGAGAACTAACAACTTAAAATATCTTGTTCAAAAATTTTAATTAACACTTAACTTTCAATCGCCTGAACAGCAAATGTAACTTTTCTCGTCTGCATAGTAAACACTGGCATTTTTATCTGTTTGAATAATCAAAGTGGTGCTTTCTGTGCCTTCTTGGTCGCAAAGATTTGAACTGCTTCCTGAAGGTCCATAGTCTGGGCCAGCTCATGCTCTATTGAGATTGTTGCAAGGCCGACCAGCTTCTCCTGTGTCATTGTAGAGCATAGATGTGTTTTTATTAACTCCAGCTTGGAGAATCTGCGTTCTCCACTGGTAACTGTTACAGGAAGTGTTAGAAGGATGCATAGAGCAACAAAAGCATTTGGAAAGAGGGTGGTCATCTTATTTGTGCACATATATTCCAGAACAGCCTTTGGAGTTGATCCTGCTGAAATGTATCTTAAAAGAGCTTTCAGTTCATCACCTAAATCAATCGCATCAATATCGCGCATGTCATCATGTGTCAACACTGTCTCTAGTGCCCTGCATTGCTGGTGTAGGTCTTCTTCAGGTATAGTGAGGAGTTTTGGAATATCAGACAACATCCCAAATATACTGCTGTGTTCCTTGAGCCGCATAAAACTTTCTTCAACTGACTGTATTGCACAATCTAGCACCCGGTTAAAGAATTCAACTTTTAATTGTTGTTTGGGGTCTCTTATGGGATTATCCCGTGCCTCGGAATCAAAATGTCTTCTTCTTCGGTGACTCTTGTATTCTTGAATGGGTGGGAAAATAGCTTCAGTGTGAAGTTCCTCTGCCAACTTCTGTGCACTCTTCAGAACGTTTTGAAATCCCTCATCTGACCGGTAAGACCGTAGGTATGACTTTGCTTTATCCAGTTGTTCCATTGCTCCAGATATATCAAGGTCAGCACCTTGGAGTCTCTTGCTTACAACATTTATTTCAAACAGTATGTCATGCCACAACACTAAGACACACAGAAATTTGAAAAAGCAACAGAGGGTCCTGTGGCACCTTTGCGACTAACAGAAGTATTGGGAGCATAAGCTTTCGTGGGTAAGAACCTCACTTCTTCAGATGCAAGATTCATTCAGATTCTTGTATGTAAAATAAAGTAAATGTCTAAACAAAAAAGTCAGTTTGAAATGAAACATCAAATCTTTTCATTCTGAACATGTCTAAACAATGTTTTCAATTTTTCCCCTCAATTTTTTTCATTCAATTTTTTTTGTCAAAATCTATGATTTTGAGGAAGAAAAATTTTTCACCAAAATGGAATTTTCGGATGGAAAATTGTTCTGACAAAAATTTCTAACCAGCTCCACCCTTTGCCTACTCCTGTAGTATAGCAATTGCTTAGCGATATGTCTTACATAGCAAGACATCTACAGTACCTCTTGCTACAGTGTCTTCTAACTTTTCCTGTCTCTGTAGATCACCATCTGACGCCAACCTCCACTGAGATGGCACCCAAGAAGAAAAATCCCAAGAAGAACAAAGTGGACAAGGGCGAGGATCCCCCGGCCCATGTGATGGTGGAGGACACTTTGCTGGATATCGATCACCTCAACCACGTGAACGGTCTGTATGAAAATGTCTCCAATGGTTTCCGCTGCACTGCCACAGAGGTCAGGAACCCCAACCATGGAGGCAGCCTCCTGGAGGAGATGAGTCAAATGCGCCAAAAGCAGTTCCTCTGTGACCTCACCATTGCCACCAAAACCAAGTCCTTCGATGTCCATAAGCTCGTCATGGCTTCATGCAGCGAGTATTTCCACAGTCTGCTGAAGAGAGATCCCAACTTGCCACAAGTAGAACTCAACGATGTCTCCCCTCTGGGCTTGACCACCGTTATCACTTACGCCTACACCGGTAAGTTGAATCTCTCCCTGTACACCATTGGCAGCACCATCTCAACCGCCAGCCGCCTACAAATACATGCTTTGCTCAACATGTGCAGTGACTTCCTCATTCAGGAGATAAATGTAGAGAACTGCATGTATATCGCCAACATCTCGGGGACGTACAACCTCAACCAGACCAAGGACGCCACTCGAAAGTTCATCCAGGAAAACTTCCTGGAGTTCTCGGAGACTGAGCAGTTCATGAAACTCACCTTTGACCAGCTGAAGGAGCTGCTGATTGATGATGGTCTGCAGATCCCAAATGAGGTCATTGCCTTCCAGATTGCCATGAAATGGCTTGAGTTTGACCCTAAGCGAGTCACATATGCTGCCAACCTCCTGAGCAACATTAGATTTGGCACCATATCAGCTCCCGATTTGGTCAACCATGTGCAACCAGTACCACGGATGATGCAAGATCCTGAGTGCCACAGGCTGCTGGTGGAGGCTATGAATTACCATCTGCTCCCATACCAGCAAAATACCCTTCAGTCCAGAAGAACCAAAATCCGTGGAGGCCAAAGGGTGCTAGTCACAGTTGGTGGCCGTCCAGCTTTGACCGAGAAAGCTCTTAGCAGAGAGATTAGCTACAGGGACCCGGATGGAAACTGGAACAAGATGGCTGAGATGCCAGCAAAAAGTTTCAACCAGTGTGTCATTGTGATGGATGGGTTCCTCTATGTGGCAGGAGGGGAAGATCAAAACGATGCTAGGAACCAGGCTAAGCATGCAGTCAACAGTCTGTGCAGGTAACAAGAATTTCCTCAAGGCAAGACAGTTCCCATGAGAGTGCATTTCAAGTACTCAGTTTACAAGCCTGTGGCTGCATACATACCTGCCACAATCAACAATGGGGTTTGAACCTGAGATCTCAAATGCAGGCCTCTATCACATAAGCTAAAGGAGAACTCCTTTTGCTGTGCATGAGTAGTAGGTTATTATAATCTTTGGGTCCGGCCATTAGGGACAGATAGGATTACACGCATTAAGCAACAGCATATTCTGTCATCATTTTTTCTGAGGATATTTTTCACAAGGGTAAATGAGCAGGAGGAAAATACAGGCTAAACCAATCAGAAATATCTATTATACACATATAGCTCCAAGAGCAGATAGAGTGAAATACTGCTACGTTAAGGACTATCCCATCAGAGAAGCAGTGTAAACCAGCAGAGTGGGCACTGGAGTGGGTGACAAAAGACCTGAAATCTATCCCCAGTTCTGCCATTGATCTGCAGTGTGACTTGGCCGAGTCACATTGCCTCTGTTTTTCCTCCCACCCTTCGTCTGTCTTACCTATTTAGATTGTAAGCTCTGTGGTGCAGGGAACGTCTCTTACTATGGGTATGTACAGCTCCTAGCACAACTGGGGCCCTGATCTCAGCTGAAGCCTCCAGGCTCTACCATAATTCAAATAAATAATAAGAACATCCGTTATTTAGTCAGACAGTTAATGATACAGGTCCAGAAAGCAAGAGCAGCTTTCATGTAATTTCTCTGCCTTTTTGTGGCCCTTCAAGGTTATCTTTTCTATTCTGGCTAGAGATTGCTCAAATCTCTATATAAATTATCAGTTTCCATTCTTTAGCTGATTCCGAGTTTGTCAGAATTAGCTTAAAAAAAAACTAAATTCACCCTCTGTATAATTTCTATTGTTTGTCTTCTTTCTTTCTTCTTTGTTGCATAGCTTAAGTGGAGGGTTTGGGTTTCTGGAAAGTTCTTATGAAACATGTCATTGGACTGTGCGGGGATTATTGTTAACAGAGGAGAAATGTAACCCTGGCAACACCAAGTGGAGAATGTTGTTGAAAATCCAGACACACAGTTGGGGTTGGGCTTGCACCCAGGGATTCCGAATAAAGAACGTGGATGCTACGAAGGAAAACCAGCACAGTTAATAGCATTTTGCCTCCCAGAAATCCGTGTTCAAGTTTGCCTGCCTGACAGGAGTTTATTGGTCTCAGTCTAATCCCTCTGAGACACTGTCCCCAGATCACCAAACCATCACAGAGTTCGGACCAGTTGCTAGCCTCTGCCAGGGAGAGAGTGTGAGAAAGAACCCCCTCCCGGGACAGATGTCAATCGTGTCTTCATGCACTACGAGCAGGCTTTCAAATACTACAGGGATGAGGACAGAACCACCCCTCTAGAATAGAATAGGTCTAAGGATTGGCTTGGAAGGGCTTCTTATAGGTAAAGATACAGTGCTAGAAGCTTTTGGGGCTCAGGATTGGGAGGGGAGGCTAGCCTAGGTCAGGAATACACAGGGGATACACTGCAGGGCAAGCAACATGTTCAGAGCCTGCCTGGCCCAGGCCATTCACGACCACTGAATTCATTCAGAAGTCAATAAAACAGGGGACGGCCCCGCACCATGTATTTTTCCTGCAGCTGAGAAAGGCCTCAGGATTCCACCCGTCAGGTCTCCTCCTTTCTATTTCTAGCCTGTATCTTATTCAGCATTTCTGGCATTGCCAGACTGCCCCCGGGATTGCTTTCCGGGTACAGTAACAGCAATGCCATCTGCCAGCGGGGGCTCAGGGTCGCACGGCAGCCGTTTGCCTTGCAGCATGTGCTCAGCTTTGCACTGCAGGGGCCCGAGGGGGATGTGATGTAGGATCTGTGGCTTGAGAGATGCAGGAAGATCAGTAACTTGTCGTTGTCAAGCAGGGGTAGACGGGAGAGATCATATGTCCCCAGGGGTTCAGAGCAGCCCTCCGCAGCATGGGATTAGAGGCTAGGTGACAGCTCTTCCTTCTCTCCGCAGGTATGATGCTCGCTTCAACGCCTGGCTGCACTTGGCCAGCATGCCGCACAAGAGGACTCACTTCAGTCTGAGCGCCTACAATGGTCTCCTCTACGCCATCGGCGGGCGCAATGCCGAGGGGGTCCTGGCCTCCATCGACTGCTACATCCCTTCCACCAACAGCTGGCAGAGCAAGGCCGGCATGGAGATCCCTCGCTGCTGCCACGCCAGCACGGTCATTGACGGCAAGATCCTAGTCACCGGGGGCTACGTCAACAACTGTTACTCGCGCACCGTGTGCAGCTACGAGCCCAGCACAGATACCTGGAGAGACCGGGCTGGGCTCAGCACCCCCCGGGGCTGGCACTGCGCTGCCACCTGGGCTGATCGTGCGTACGTCCTTGGGGGAAGCCAGCTTGGCCCCCGAGGGGAGCGGGTGGATGTGATCCCCGTGGAGTGCTACAATCCTGACACAGGCCAGTGGAGCTATGTGGCGCCCGTGCCCACTGGGGTCAGCACGGCCGGGGTAACGATCCTCGACGGGCGCATCTGCCTAGTGGGAGGCTGGAATGAGAGTGGGAAGAAATACCAGAAGTGTGTGCAGAGCTACAACCCGGAGCTGAACGAATGGGCAGAGGAGGAGGATCTCCCCGAGGCCACCGTGGGTGTGTCCTGCTGCACCATCACCCTCCCGCACCACGGCAGCAAGGGATCCAGGACTAGCTCAGCGGCATCGGCAGCGGTCAGCATCTAATGGAGGAGCCGGGGGCTAGCATTTCCGCCTGCAGCTGGGGACGCAGACAGAGCTCAAACCTTGCCTCAGATTGCAGGGGAGCTGAGATCAGAAAGCACCGAGAGCTGGGAACTAAGCAATGGCTCGTTTCACAGCGGTAGGAGAGCCTGTGGAGCAGCACGATCTAGCGGTTAGAGCGGTGTTTGGCGATCTTTGACACACAATCTAATGGTTAGCACAGGGCCCTGGGAGCTAGAAACGCCTGGATTCTTATTCCAGCTGTGAAACGAAAGCCCTCTATGGCCTTAGGCAGGTCACTAGCCCCCCTACACCATGGGTAAAATGACACTGACCGCCACTGGGAGGAAGCACTTCAAAGCTAAGAAGCCCTATGGACATGCTCAGCTTTAGCATGGTCTCTGCTCATCTCTAGGTCTTATCCCCTCCCTCCTCAAGTCAGAGGCCTCCCATCTCTTCTCCAGCCCACCTGCTCTGCAGTCAGGTGGGGAATGATGTGTGGCTGGTGGGGGTGGGTCCTTATCTGACCAATTAGGTGGCCGAGAGCTGCGGCCACCGCTGGCAAAGCAACCTTAACGTCTAACCCCAGTGTTACCCAGCTAGACGTTGGCCTCCTGCGATGGACTGGTCCGTGAAGCCACTGCAGGGTTTTCTCCTGCACCACAGGGCAGGGTGGATGGCACATTGAACATCCCAGTGTGGCCAGAAAAGCCCATATTCCTTTCAGTGACATGGGTAGGCTCCATCCTCTGTCACACACCTCCCCACTATGGACTGCAGATCAACCCAATCACAAGCAACCCCACCACCCTCAAGCAAGCCAAGCCCTAGCAAGACAATAGAGAGAGAACAATAGAGTCCCTATGCATACAGCCAGGGTTGCCAGATTCTTTCCATTCTCGCCCTGGTTTTGTCTCCCATCTAACCAGGGAAGTCAGTGAGATCTGACAATGGGTCACAGCGCATCCAGATCCCGCTGACGGTATCAGGTAACGATCAGAATATGTGACTCAACACAGGGCAGGCAAAGCCCCGCCGCCCCTCACCGGCTTCAACTAGAGCTTCAGGTGTCCCAGGAACATGGTCTGGCTCATTGTAGCCAGTCTGATGTCAGAAGAGAAGTGTCCCAAATCTGGTCATTGTTTAACCAAATTTATTCCCAACATTATGGATAAGGGAAGACACCTAATTCTTTAGGTAGCGGCATTTCAGATTGACGTGAGACCCCTGAACAAGGCACCTTTTAGCTGCAGACAATGGCTTAATTCCTTCATGCTGCAGGATGTAACAAGGAGACAAAGTGGTTCCGTGGTTACAGTTGGCAGTCAGGAAATGTAACTGCTGTTGGGACTCAGTGAGAGTGACTTTGGGCCAGTCACTTCACTCTCCTCCTCCTGTTTCCCCTTCCATAAAAGGGGGATTGTGGGAAGAACAACCCTGCCCCAGAAAGCAGTTAGAGATCTTCAGCTGGAAGATGCCATAGAAATGCAAATTGCCATCCCCTCCTCCCAGCAAGCAACCCTGCAACTCATGTCACCCCCTAACACAGCTAAAAGGTAAATAGGGTTTCCTCCCCTTCTTTCAACCTGTCATTTTCAGGAGTGGGTTTTTTTTTTTTTTTTTTTTGCTTTGTCAGGGTCAGAGTTAAGGTTAGAATGCCACTGCACCAACTCTGTCATTTCAGTTTGGAGGCATTCCACGGTCTCCTCAAATCTCCTTGTTCTATCAAGGCAAGTTTTGAGCTCTAGGGAAGCGTTTGATGGACTGTCTGCATTTCAGGCTGTGTGTCAAGGTGCCTATGAACGCCCGTAACTTTAACTCCAAACCACAGCTGCTAAGCAGGGCATGAGGCACTGAAGCATCCAGGAAGGAAAGGAGGATTTTGATCACCAATCTGGTTGCAGTATAGACTGTACCAGAGCTGGGTAAAAGAAAAAACAAACAACAAAAGAAAACGTACAAATAAACTGGAGTCACTTACAGAGAGATCCTATTACAGGGACCAGAGCTCAGAGAGCCGAGAAGCCTAAAAATGATGAGACACTCATAAAAATTACAGTAGTTACACCCTTCTACGTTAGCTAGAAGAAATAAATAAGCCTAAGAAAGAACACTGTGACCCTTGACATGTACCTGTTAAATCCGAGAAAATGTATTTATTTTAATAGTGGCAAGGGAAGTGAGTTGCTAGGGCACCAGACAATTAGAATAGATGTAAACAGACCTGTAATTACAGGGATACAAACCCTTTCCCTCCTCACACACACGGCGAGTTATAGTCACAGGCAGCCATCAAGGGTTGCTTACCCTCGACCTAGCAACCTACACCCGGCCTCAGCCACTGCTCCCACTGTTAACACAACACCAGAGAACCTGGACTATGGAAAATTCTTAAAAAATCAAAAGGAAGAAACATTTGGGTAGGACAATGGCACGGGGGGGGGGGGGGATTTAATGGACGTGAAGTTTGCATTGTTGGATGAGAGGGTCTGTATATTGTGAAGGTGTTTGGGAATGAGGGGGCAGGGTGTGGTTTAAAGGGCTGTACTGTGCTAACTCCTTGGTCGAGTGGTCACATTTCAGTTAAAAGCACAGAATTCACCCTCTACTAGAACTGTAATAGCCCCATAGTCCATTAAGCCATGCGGCCTACCAGAGAGCTGCAATGCAATTAGAAGAGCTGTAAGCTGGAGAGAGAGGCAACTTTCCCCCCTCCTTCTATTAAGTAGCACTTGGAGTAGTGCAAGTGGAGCACTGGAACAGTAATTAAGGTGTGACGTGCAGCAGCACTGAGACGAGATTGATGCCTATTTCCTGGCCCCGGTCTAGGACGTGGATCATCCTGTAGACTTAGCTACTGCCTCTCAGGGAAGTGGATTACTTCCACCTACAGAGAATGTCCCATCGGCCTAGGTTGTGTCTACACCAAAGCACTGCTGCTGTGCCACTGTAGCACTTCTACTGTGGACAAGCCCCATGTCTCTACTTAAAATGGTACAGCAGAACAGCTGCGGTGCTTCAGTGTAGACACTCGCTACAGTGACAGGGGCTTCTCCCATCACTGTAGTTAATCCACCTCCCTGCGAGGCAGTAGCTAGGTCGACAGAAGAATTCTTCTATCAACCTAGCACTGTCTACACCAAGGGTTAGGTCAGCTTCACTGTCTCTTGGGGTGTAGATTTTTCACACCCTTGAGACACACACATGCTGATGTAAGTTTTCAGTGTAGACTAGCCCCGAGTCTTGGGTCCTGTCTATACAACCATACAACCCATGGGGCAGCCAGCAAACGTCTCTGCGCCAGCCATTCTAAGTTTGGTCTTGTTTGTTCAGACAGGCTGAAACCACGTTTAATGAACCACATTACACTCCTAAACCCTGGCCAGCCCTTTAAGGGAGTGCTGCTGTATTAAATGACACAGAGGGAAGTGTGGGTCAAGGAAGGGACAGCCAAGATAGACACGCAGAATAGTAAATTTAACTGTCCTTGGTTGTTTTTTCAACCCTAGCTGCCAGATGGTGCGGGTGCCTCTGATGGGTTTTCAGTGGAATTTACACTTCAGTTCCTATTGGCAATCAATGCATTTCTTAACTGATTATTTCAGGTAGAGTTCACTCTAACAAGCATAAACCTATTTAAGGATAGTGGAAGCTCCAGAGACGTAACTTCAGTTGAAGAACAGCTAAACCACTTACCATACGTTTGTTTCTCTATCAACCAAACAAGCCACTCCACATTTTTCCTTTCACAACTCTGTTGCTGCCAGCATTGGCTCAGTTCACTAGTTAGAACACTGACGACAATGCTTTCCATGGTACGTAGAAAGACAATCTTCCAAAGGATCCGAAGGGCGTCAAGCCAATGTATTTGATAAGCATCGAGCCAATGTATTAGTTACCAGGAGTACAGAGCAAGTGATGCCCGGGAGTCCGAGTCAAGCTCTCAAATGAGGCAAACACTTTTCACTGTTTCTGGGGCACGAGAGCTGGGAAAGAATTTGTTATGGGTACAGAGAAGCTGCAAATAGACATCAGGGAGTGTTTGACTCTACCTGTCTGAACTGCATTGTCTTGAAGAGAAAGGTATCTATGAAATAGAATAAAAGATTAACACCTCAAGGAGTAACTTGTCTAGTACATGCATTACTGTACTGAGAGGCTGTTATATTCCCAGTACACTGGAGAGAAGGAAAAAAAAAAAAAAAAAAACTGGCCAAAACACCCATTTGAGACACTGAGGATTCTTTCCTCCTAAATATTTGTACATTTTAAAGTACATATAAGAGTAAATCGCTCTCTTGCCAAGCATATAGAACATTTTATCTGGGGCCTGTCAGAATACCAAAAACAGGTTGCCTGGTGCACGAGTACCAGGCAGAACCCCTCGATTCTATTCCAGCAGCTGTGCACCAGGTGAGGGATGCTGGAGTCTCAGACCAGCTGAAATAAGCTCCAGCTATTTCTTTGTCTGAATCTTCAGCACCCTCTGGTGGTAACTAACAGCATCGGATGCTGGTTCTCAACTGAGTGCACAACCGTTAGCAAACAGCTCCAGAGAGCAAGCTCTTAGCCACCCCTTTTGTGGGGCTTATAAGCATGTGATAGGGGATGTACTAGCTCCTCTAATCAGAGTCCCAGTTAAGAATATATTCTGGTTGTTTAGTCATCAAGCCTCAGCCACCTTTAGTCCCTACCACTTGCGTGCTTGCCCCTTTGGACAGAGGCAAATCCACCACGTCTCATTTGGTCTCCCCATTGCCTTTGTATTGAAATGGATGTTTTGGTCCATGAGCAGAGAAACTATTTATGGTTTCATCCAGTGGTCGAGAGTCCCAAGTGGCACTAACCTCCACAGCACATGCTAGGAGGTCTTTTGGAATCAGCTCATGTAGGTTAGATTTTATTTTGTCCCTACAGCTCAGTCCCTAAATGCTTCACAAATCTTGCTCTAGTTCTACTTTCACACTGTCTAGTTGCCCATCCTCTGCCCATAGAACTAGGTTTTAAATTTTATCCGTAGCTTCCCCTCTTGGCCAGCACAGAAATGGAGGGGAGTTCTCTTCATTCACACCGTGGTTCTACCATCTGCTCCTTATGGACAGGAACTCCCATTCCACGAGCACAGCACTGACTGGCCATCTCTGCTGCACAATGCATCCGCACCAGTGGGGGGTCTGCTCTCCTCTCCAGTTTGATCGGCTTCAAGTTCCAGCAGCTTATGGTGAGGAGGGGCGAGGAGCCAGCCACAAAATGCACAACAAGTTAAATGTTAGAAAATTTTATTAGCATTTTTGGTAACTGGAACTGCTCATTTGCCAGGAAGGATGATGCCATCGTACTGCAAGAGAGAGAAAAGGGAGTGTCAGAAATCAGGGCCAGTCAGAGCTGTGGTTGTGCCAAGGAGGAGACTGGAGTCACCACTTATTTCAGGTCACAGGTGTGACTTAGAGTAAGACTCCAATCATCCAAATTTACAGTCTGCAAAGTGAACATGGAAACTGACTTTCCATCTTATTTTCTGGTTTTTAGTGTTCCTTTAATAGGGATCTGTCAGATCAGTTTGACCCAAAAGACTTAGGTTGTTAAAATGAAGCTTTTTACAAAAGCTAAGTGCACAAAAAGCTATTCCCAGGAATGCATTTCTAATGAAAGGCTTTAAAAAAACTGGACTGCCTAGAATTCTGTTTGCAAGCCAGACTTGGCAGCAGAGCAAACCAGGAAGTAAAACAACCTCTGAACAAGTGAAAACTAGTCTCCCTGAAGGACTTAGTCTTTGCACCTTAGCTTTAGCAGCAGGAACGTTGTAGGAGGCTGACCCTGCAAATGCTTACTCCCACAAAATTACTATAAATTTCAATGGAAGGAGGTTTTGCCCAAGCGAAGCGCTCAGGATCTGGTAAGAAGGGGGATTCAATTTCAATGATATGAAATGTTAATTAGGTGAGGAAGTCCCCTCTCCTCGCTGAGAAAAAGATTTAATCTGACTGGGTTCATAACAGGTCACTGGGCTTTGGGGCACATGTGAGCATCCCAGTGTGCATGTTACAGTTCTTGTTACTGGAAGCTGTAGTCACAGGAGACATGCTCAGGAATGGGCAAGCACGTGGCCTTACAGGTAGCCAGAGAAGACCACATGCCTCTTAACAGGGGCAGTACACAGAAGATCTTCCAGGGGTCAGGGAAACTCAGGAATGGGTCTCTCCAGAGCAGCTAGAAAAGGGCTAATGAGACCTACATGATGGTGAAAGGAGGTTTGTTCTTCCCCTTTCCAGCTGCAGAAAGGTCTCCATTACCAAATATGTCACATTATTGAACCTTTCTGCATCTTGTTTATTAATAAACCTGTCGTGAGAAAATGGACATGGAATTCTAGTGTTGAGGTTTCATTTAGACAGTCCTGGCCTGTGAGTCTGCCCACGGCTTACAGGCAGTCTTTAAAGTACAACTCTGCTGAATAGCTGAACTTGCTTCTACCATGGTCTAGATGCTTCGGGTCAAAGACATTCAAAACATGCCCAATAGTTTGTAAACCAGGCAGGCGGTCTTGTTTGCCCACAGCTCAGTGAGAATGAATCCATTAAAGGACAGCATGTTGTAGGGCAGCGGTTCTCCAACTGTGGGTCATGACCCCAAAGTGGGTCATGACCTCATTTTAATGGGGTCCCCAGGGCTGGCTTAGAGTTGCTGTGGCCCAAGGGCTTCAGATCTTGGGCTTCAGTTTTGGTCCCCTTGCACAGGGCAGTGGGGCTTGGGCCCCCTCCCTCCCGGGCAGGCTCAGGCTTCAGTCCCCACTCCTGGGATTGTGTAGTCATTTTGGTTGTCAGAATGGGGTCACAGTGCAGTGAAGTTTGAGAATCCCTGTTGTAGGGTAAGTTAAAGGTGACCTGCACAACGACAGAACTGGATTTGGAAGCCTTTCTGACTCTTTATGGTGGATAAAGACAGCACAAGAGGTTTCTCTTGAGAGGCCTTTAGGCTGCTTTACAAGTATCCCATCTAGATTTCCTGGGTTTGCTAGAGTTCACGCCGCAATGGAATGTTGAAACTCCTATGAAGCTTTGCTCACAAGCGTTTGCCAGGAGTTACTAACAAAGCCCACAATATTTAGACAGCGACTAGAAATCCTGCCTGCTCAATTGGAGACATCAAGCGTAACAGTTCTACTCCCTCAGGAAGGACAGGGAAGACCCAACACTGCTCACGTAAAAAGGCAGCACACTTCTCAAGTAAAAAAAACCAAGCAGTTTTCCCCTTTGCATGTCACATCTATTACATGAATCCTTGGGCCTAGTCCCTGGAACTAGAAGTCAGGGTTCAATAACTTTTGGCCTAGGCCACCCAACATGTGGAACAGAGTCTACATGCCATGGGGCCTATCCCAACCACAGAAATGCAAGCGAGAAATTGAACTTCGACCCCCATTTTGCAGAATTGTTTTAAACAATTAAAAAAGAAGTGAACGGCATTACTCTACTATACACAGACCAGCCAGCAGGACAGATCCTATTCACTGCACAACACACTCCTCACCAGCCTTGTATACATAGGTCTTTCGCAGCAGCAGTCACAGAAGTTGCTCCTCTGATACGGTAAGAGCCTGGGAAGTGGGACCAGCAGTCCACGGGAATCGGGATATTGGGACTGACCCAACTGCAGCCCATCTAATTTGCTGTTTCCTTTGACTGTGTCTACTGCTGCAGATTTTCAATCCCCAGGGTCAGATTTGTAGTTGTCTACCTGGGGATCTTGGTGCTCTGCTGCTGCCGTCCCCCTTCTCCCCCCACCACACACCCAGACTGTGGAGATAGCAAAACATCTTGGGGAACAGGGACTAGTAGAACAGTATTCTACTTCTGGAATTCACCAGACTGCTGTGAAACCTGCACCAAGGATGAGCCCCTGCTTAAAATGCTTTATAAGCAGATTTGTTTAGGAGGAGCTTTCTTGCAGTCCAGGCACAGTTCTTAATGCTTCAGGTTTTCACCACAAAAGGAGGAAAGCTAAGGAGTGAAAACCCTTCACTTCAGAGATGCTTCTGCTCTCTTCCAAATCCCATGCTAATGAGATGCTCACATCACAGCTCAGCGAGCGTGTCACAGATTGGATCAGCAAGAGCGAGCAGGCTGTATTTGAGGTCTCTCACTAGGCCGCTGAATAGCCTGACGGACATGAAAATGGGGTTGGAGCTTACCTTCTGCTGGAACCAACGCATGGCCTCCTCCTTCCCAATTCTGTGCTTGGCTCCAATGGAGCCAGTTTTGCGTTTCTTGTCAGCAATGCTGAAGCCCGGCCTGCCCAGAACCTGGAGTAGACAGACAGCACTTATTATCTGAAGATGCAGTTCAAGAATCTTTTTCAAGCCTCATCATATGGAGAGAAAGAGACTCTCCATCGGAGTGACATTTGTTTTGTTGTCTGCACTAAAAAACATAAAAGATCTTCTAATGGCAACTGTACCTGTAGGCCACTGGTCCCAAAGGAGATCAACAGTTACCACTGTGATGGTATTCGGTAACCTGATGAGATCAGTTCTTAGTGGACAGCAAGTCCCATACGCCATTATGCTGGCACAGTCTCAGCAGAGGAACCAAAGAATTAGCCCTGGAGACTTAGTTACCTTCTCACTCTAAGGACTCATCTTAACTAGGAAAAATGGTGTTTTTAAATATGCCAATATGCTTTAGTTCACTCCCCCCCAGTAAACACCTGGCTAAAGTGGTGCTCCCTCTAGGTCCAAGCTGAAGCATATTTGGAGAGTGGTGTAAAAGGAACATGCTGGCACTGCTGCCGCCCTTGTGGTGCCTGTTCTGTAGAAAAGGGGGAACGTCACACTTAAGGTGATTAGGTTTGTAATGGCCTTGTGCTCTGCACTGTGCATCAGCCACGGAGGGACCAGAGCAACTTCCTACTGAGGGAAGAACTGGTCTTTATATATTAGCACATAGGCAATACAATGAAGCCAAGGAGTAAACTCAAGTTTTAGAATACAAAATACACAGTCTAGTGAATACTAGAAGCCTGCCTGCCTAAATTCTCACGGATCCCCAGGCCTGTGGAGCTGCACCTTCAGATGTGCCAGACACTCTTTATTACATTGTTTGAAGAGCAAAGTTGCCATGAAGATCAAGCAAAATTCATCTCAGCTGTTCCTCTCCAACGTCACCATCTCTAGCACACCAGCTGGAGTTTTACTCATCTTCAGACAGGATTAGGCAAACATGTTTCATGTTAAATGCCAGTGGCTCTTCCTACTCTACACCCACCTAAGCAGAGCACCTAGTCTCAATAGAACCCAGAGTAAAACATTCTCTGTTATTGGCCACTAAGTTACGTCCTGGCTGATTTGTCTGAGCCCAAAGAGTGTAGTGTCCTTTTTGTAAGCCGAGAGCTGGACCTAGTTAAAAACCTCACTTATCCACCTCCCTCCCCAGCATACGGACATTTAAGACAGTTCTGACTCTCCCAGTGGCCCACACCTTTCTGCTCTTCTGGGGCACCTCTCTAGCATTGGGACAAAGCTGGCAGAGATAAGGAAGTAGAGCATACATACCACATAGAAGTCCAGGCCATAGATGCCAATGCTGGGATCGTATTTAATTCCCAGATCAATGTGCTCCTGGATTCCAAAGCCAAAGTTCCCAGTGTCTGAAAAGTTGTTTTTCCTCAACTCATATTCTCGCACCTGAAACCCATTTAGAGCAAGTTACATTCTATGTCTTTCCAAACAAAGTCCTGCTTTTTCCACTGAGTTGTGACAGGATCCACTTGGGAACCAAACAGCTCCTAGTGATGGGTGCTTATACAGAAGATTCGGGCATCTTGACCCATCTGGCAGTCACAGCAACAAAGGTGGTGTCACAGAGGGCTGCCCAGATTGCACACACAGAGCTAAGAATCTTAGCTGCTAGCAAGTGCCTAACGAAGTCTAGAGTCCTAGTAAGCTCCCTGATCACTTTTAAAGCCAGGACACTTCATGCAAACTGCAATGATTAATTACAAAAACTTACAGAAAACAGCAGAAATCCTACATCATAAGAAACTCCTAAATGTCTATGTTTGTATTGTTACTCTGTATATGCACAGTTTAGATCTTTTAACATCTCATAGTGCAGGTGACATGGACAGATACGAACGACATTGTCTACAAAGACTTCACAAACCTATCTGAGACCTTGCACCTTGAGCACAGTCTGAGCTCTCCAAGGATGAAGAGGTACCTGCACCAACTCTGTTCTAACAAATTCAGGGTATGTCTACACTGCAATCAGAGATGCGACTGCAGCACTCGTAGATATACCCAAGCTAGCTAGCTTGAACAACAATAGTAGTCCAGGTGACAAGCCCACCTGGAACCCTGAGCACCAGTACGTACTCTAGCAGGTGCGTTTGTACAGCCCACGCTACTGCGTGTTCACTGCTGTTTGAGATACCAGAGCTAGCTTTGTTCTAGCTATGTCTATAGATACCTCAGTCACACCTCTGACTGCAATGCCGACAAACCCTTAGAGGAACACACAACTAAATTATTCTTTTAAGGCTAGTTTTTCAAATTCCAGTTTGATACAGCATCACTTAAACAGTACGTCCTGAAGTTTAAAAAAATAAAAAAATATTCTGCAAATCGATAAGTGACTTTCTGCTCCCATGTGCGTTTAAGGGTTTTTTGACAAGGGGAAAACTAATGACCATACATGGGAACAGTGTAAATCAACAACTTTAAAGTGCTGTTAAATGCAGATTATTTTGTTTACACTAACTTCAAGTTCATGCAAGCTTTTAACAAGCCACATGAACAGCTAGAGTAGTCAAAATTCTCACCTTCAACCCTTTCTCCAGAATCTCCTCTGCTTTGGCCCCACGAACCGTGCAGTGAACAGCAATCTTTTCATTTCTCCTGATTCCAAAGGATCTGACAGTGTATCGAGCTGCGGGAGACAAACCCACACAATCAGTTGCTTTCACGGGGCTATTCCAATGGCTTTCAGTCAGACTGGAACATGTTTCTTGCTTTAGTAAGGCTGAAGCAAAAAAGCTCCAACTTGGTTTTTGACACCACATTTAGGGAGAGGAAAGGGCAATACTAAAAGTTACAATTTAATAGAGAATTGTATGCAGTGGTAGAAGGGGGAAGATCTCCAAAACTGGCAATTTAAGGCCTTTATTCACATAACAGGCACTGATAACGCAGGCTTCTCTATCCCATCCTCCCCACGTACCTCTCCCCTGACCTGGAGGGATAAACCCTAGGGATGGCACACTTCAGCCAGTGGTACTACTCAAGCTTTAAGAAGGTGAAGCAGTAATTATGTCTGAAGGCATTGCCTTCAGAAACCAGAAGATGAAACTGCTTTTTTCCATTCGGTGGCACCAAAAATGGTTTCCCCAACCTCTAATAAAGTGTCACTAACTGTTACAAGATGGGATCTCGCTTGCTGCACTTTGCACTGAATGATTCTGTTTCCCCCACTGATACGACTTACCCTTTGAGAAGACAGGAGTCTGGCCTGTGAGCTGCTCCAGCACTTTGGCTGCCCGGGTGAGTCTGTCACCACTTTCCCCAACACAAATATTGAGACAGAGTTTGCGGATGCGCAGTTCACGCATGGGGTTCTCCTTCTCACCCTGATCTTGCTGTCGAGAGAAAATATATACAGCTGATAGAGACACGCCTCCCCCTAACCCAGCATACACAAGGTGCCAGTCAGTGGGCATTGCTATAGCACCCTGGGAGGGGGATAGGACTAGTCGTTTTTAATAAAGTGGTATAGGCATTTAGAAGAGCAACATACCACAGAGCACAGCTGCAAGTCCTATTCAAGGGGAGTTGTCACTTTCCTGACACCCTTCCATCCTATATGTGCTCCCCCACACTCCGATCCCAGGGGCAAGGGACGCGTACCCAGTATTCTGTACTAGGCAGTGCCCATTACTTCCTATTCATTTGTGCATATGCAACCACCGCACAGAGCTTGGTGCTGGCCTTGGAACTGCAGGGCCAGTGTTCAAAGCAGGCATGAGAGCTGCAGGGCAAGAAGGGGGGTATGGGGCAGCCTTGAGCCCCCCTCCACAGGGCTGCAAAGGGGAGGGCAGGGATTCAGACCATAGCGCCGTGGATGGGGAGCAGATCACAGCCCATGGGAAGGGAAACGTGAGGGTTTAACCCTAGGGATGACCAGAGCAGGTAAAGGCACCAAGCCCAGCAAAGAGGGAAGATGGGGGGCGGAGGGGGTTCAGGCCCAAGCGTTGAGGCAGGGCGCCCCACCATTGAGGTACCCACTGCATGGCAGGGGGCTGTCAGTCCCGGGCTCCCTAGCAAGGAGGGTCCGGGACTCCGAAGGAGGGGGACAGGTTTCGGGGCACCTGGCCCGGCGGAAGAGACCCCCTCAGCCCCCGGGGGAAGGGGCCCGCGCAGCTCCACGAGCCTCCTGCCTGCCAGGGGAGGGGGGACCAGATCCGACCAGGGAACCCAGCGGCCTCCCGAGCGGGGGAGACTCCGGAACCGCCCCACGCTGGCCCCGCTGGAACCCACAGACCTTCTCCCACCCGCCTGGGCAGGCGCCCGGCCCGGCCAGCCCCGGCCGGGGGAGGATGGCGGCGGATTGACAAGCCTCCCCCGGCCCGTTCCGGCGGACCGCAGCTACTCACCGCCATGATGGAGGCGTGGAAGAGATCGCGAGAGCTCCGGAACGGGATCTTATTCGGCAGCCCCGGCCGGCTGCCCCATAGAGGCGGCAGGCGGGAGAGACGCCCAGGCCGAGGGGCAGCTGCTGCCCCCTGCGGCCGGAGGGCGGCCCCGCACCCGGCTCTGAGCAGCTCCCCTCTCCGCCCCTAAGCCCAGAGCTGGTTGATCCCAGGCCCTTCTGCGATGGGCACTAACTTAAACACAACACACTCTCCAAACTCATAGGCCGTTCCCCCTACAGCCCGGGCAGGAAGAGAGAGAATGTTGTTGTTACTTTTAAATCCTTGACAGGTAGTGGGTGGCAATTGGCGTGATGCAAGCACAGGTCGTGTGTAGCTGTAGCCCACGAAAGCTTATGCTCTAATAAATTTGTTAGTCTCTAAGGTGCCACAAGTACCCCTGTTCTTTAAGCACAGGTAGATTACTGGAGAGAACAGTATCATTGTTGTCTTAACATCATCCAGGCAACTCAGGGTGGAACATGTCAAACGTTTGTTTCCATTTTTATTTTTCATTTTCAGGAAATTACAAGGAAAACCTTCAGGACAGATCGAGAGAAGTGACACAGGTGCTGGGCTGGGAGCATGACAGCACAGCCCGGCCAAGAAAGGGTCAGAGGCCAAACATCAGCCTGACAAAGAGCCCTTTACGTTACATCACACACCCGTTCTGGAGTCATTCTCAGTATTTCTGATACTGAAGTGGAAAAAATAGGGTGGCTAAATTACTTTTCAGCTTTTGTGACTAAAGAGAGTGTCGGCTAGTGCACAAAATGCCAGCTTCGTGTTTCAAATCCTGTCGAGGTTGGGTTATGAGATTTGGTGATTCCACAGTACCAACAGCTGGACAGGGAGTGGCAGAGACTTGGAGAAATGCTGCTGGTGAATTTTGTGTGTAGACTAGTAAGCCCTGCACTACACTACAAAGCCACATGCCTGAGCGATGCAGTTATTCCAACTGGAATCCAGATGTAGACAGTGCTACGGGAGAGCTTCTCCCATGGACATAGATACCGCCTCTTGGGGAGGGGGAGTACCTACGCTGATGGGAGAAGCTTTCCCGTTGGCGTAAGTAGCGTCTTCACCCAGCAGTGCAGCTGCACCGGTGCTGCAGCACTGTAAGTGTAGACAAGACCTACCTCGGGGAGGACAAAACACACAAAGCAACATCTGCTTATTGTGTTTTAAAATAATATACTGTATTGGATTCATCGGCAAGCAGATTTATTTAGAGCGTAGCTAAGCTATCCAAAGCGCCCACATTGCAGGACTGCGTTACAGCACAGTTAAAACATGGTTTGCTCTTGTAGCATAGACAGGATGGAATTGTGTTATTACCATACTCCTGAACCCAGCTAGATCCCTGCAAAGTTCAGGTGCGTGATTCAGGCGCACAGTGTAAACACACTTTGATCCTAGCTACGTTACAGAGTGTGTTTTTATCATGTCTGAGGAACAGCGGTGTTATAACTGAGTCCTGCAATGTGGTAGATTGTGCAGCTCCTAGGCCCCCTCCTGCCACCCTCACTAACAATTAACGTCCCAGCAGACTCCTTCAGTCCTTACAAATGGAAAGGTAGACGCTCAGAATCTTTATGACCTAAAGTGGGAGAGTCCAATCGACACCAGAACCATCAGACCCACAGTGATCATTAGAGGCCAGCTCATAGCAGCAGCCAGCAGTGGCGGGGCTGTGACCTTCTTCTTTCGGGACACAGCGGCTGACGGCTTCTTTTTTTGCTTCTCTCTTAAGCACTCCAGCAGAAACTTCAAGTTATTGGGCGGAAAGAATTTGGTGCCAAACAGGTTGCATTTGGGAATGAAAAAATGAGGCAGATGAGCGCTTGCCACCTGCTGAATGAAATTGGCCCGGACCCTTTCAAAACAGTGAGCAATGCTGGAGGGGTTCCCATCCTGGGCCTGCTTCCATTCCAGCAGCGTGTGAAAGAAAGACGTCTCAGCATGGTAGGAACTCAAAGGAGCCAGTTCCAAGGGGTGCTCTGTCTTCAGGGCTCCCAAAAGACTTTCCAGCATCTGCAGACATTCTGGCCTAGAGAGGGGAAAGCCACATTCTTGGCATTAGCAATTTCTGTTACTATTGGGTCAAATCCCAAGCTCCTTACCGTTTTAATTCAGGCTGTGACCTCAGTGGGAATTTTGCCTAAGTAAGGGCCTGGGGGCCACAGTGTGGTGGGCATTTGACCTACGAGAATGTAAAAAAAGGGGACAAATGCTGCTCCTACAGAGTAAGTCAACGAAGTTAAATATAGCAACATTGGATTTATGCAGGTGTAACTGAGAGCAGAATCTATCCCAAGGTCCCTGCCCTAGAGAGCTGACAATCAATGCGCCCAATCTTGCAAATGCTGACTGCCAGGCATACCGTGAGCAGTCTCATTGACAAATGGGATTACTCAGAAAAGTAAGCATTACGCTCAGTAATAGTGTTTGGAGGATTGGGCTCTAATTAATGAGGTCTGCCTGGAGAAGGGGGAGGGGGAGTAATGCAGCTGAAGCAAGTGACAGAGTATTGATTTCAGTCTAGGTCTTATTAGCTCCGTAGTTGTTGTTTGTTGTTGTTTTTAAATCACTATTAAAGTCTCAGCTATTTTACTTTCGCGAGAAGTTGAGCATGGATCACGCCTGGCTAGCGCTAAAGGGAAATGAATATACTCAAAGGCATCATCATGTTCATTAATAATACTTTATACTTCGTTTGCACCTTCCGGCTGAGGATCCCAAAGCACTTCCCACAAATCAGGATCATTGCCCCCATTTTATGGGTGTGTGTGTGTGTGGGGGGGGAACTGAGGCACAGACTGGTGCTGTGACTTGCCCAAGGCCCCACAGTGAGCCAGTGGCAGAGTGAGGAATAGAATCCAGGAGTCTAGATTCCCAGCCCTGTGCTCTAGACACTCAGACTCCCAGCTGATAGCAATCAATGCTTTACATTTCCATAGCACCTTCTATGCAAGGATCTCAAAGTGCTTAGCAAAAGAGGGTCCAGGTTCAAGTCAGGGTTTCCAGGGCAAAGAAAGTAAACTATGTCCAACAAAACATGAAGTTACAGCACTGATGCTAGTCTGGCCTGTCTCGACCCAGGGCAGGGGATACAAAGACCTCTGGCCCAGCCCTGGCTTTCCAGACTTGCAGACATACTTGGTGTGGCAGTGGTTTGCCACATGGACGTACCTGTGGCACGTGGTCATCTGACACTTCCGGGTGCTGGTGTGGCTTTTCAAAATCTCCTTTTCCACATGAGAGAAAGACATTTTCCAGGTCTCTGAAATAACAGCAACCCCAGTGTCAGCCTACACCTCCCTCGGCTGGGCACAGAAGCCAGGCAGCAGAGGACACTGTGCAGGTGATGTGGAAATAGGATCATTTGTAATGTATTTTTGATTCCAGTGTTGCCTGAGAAGTCACCCCTAACTGTGAAGCTCATAAAACAGCCACTGGCTCACCCTCATCCCTCTCTGGTTCCCAGGGCTTCTCCACTCTTCCCTGCGCTACCCCTCCCCAGTTCGGAGTGCCCCCTCTCCTCCCATGCCTGCCACTCTCCTGGGAACACCTCCTGCTTCCTTGTGGGGTAGCTCTAGGTCGAGGACTTGAACTGAAGGGAAAAGGGGGAGACATCATTCCCCTCAATACATGTTATGTATGGGCTCCACCGAGGTCTCCAGAACACACAAGCCCTGTCTCAGCACGGCATACCCCACCAGAGGCTAGAGATACTCTCTGCTGACTCTCTGCAGCTTTTCTTCTGGGAGACTAGCTTAAGGCCAGTGCATTTACCACAGTGGGATACAGAGAACGTGGGGGTGGCTTTGACAGTGCTATGAAAAGGGAGGAGGGGGCATTGGCCCTGTGGGCTGTGTGGGTTCCTTCCCCTGAGGGGGTGTTCATTGTCCCAGCTCTGCACACTACTACACCCTTCTCCAAGCCTCAGCCTGACAACTCAATCCCTAAGCACTTTCCCAGGAGAATATGCTGTGGTGAGGGAATTACCTTTGTTATCTTGACCAGGGGCCTGTTTAGCAATGAAATAGAGGGTCTTCCTCAGATATGGCTCCTTCTCCCCCAACAACTGCTTGACATCCATCCCTTCGTCATTTGAACTGGGCCATTGGCCAGAGATCTCCAGAGCAAGGACCAGGTCAATAGACATGAATGTGTCACCTCGGTTGTCCACCATCACTAGGGGCACTGCTGGGCTGTTCTGCTTTTTCCTCTCCAGCCTCATCTGCCATCCAGGAAAAGGCACTGAGACACCAGACAGACAGTGGACAGACCAATGGGAGAGCTTAGAAAGAGGCAGTAATTCATCAAGGGGCTTGTTTGTGTTTAGATCAACGTCAGCCAAAGAAACCAAACCAACCAGAAACTCAACCAAATCCCTTAGGGAAGGACTCCTAGTGGGGAACCCACAGCTTTCCCCAGGAGAGGGATGTGAGGGGAGGGATAGCTCAGTGGTTCGAGCATTGGCCTGCTAAACCCAGCATTGTGAGTTCAATCCTTGAGGGGGGCCACTTAGGGATCTGGGGCAAAATCAGTACTTGGTCCTGCTAGTGAAGGCAGGGGGCTGGACTCAATGACCTTTCAAGGTCCCTTCCAGTTCTAGGAGATGGGATATCTCCATAAATTTATTTATTTAGATGGAGTCCAGCTCACTCAGCTCTGTGTAGTGTGAAGGATCCCGACCTCAAGGGCCTAATACCTCGGCCTTTCACCTTTGGTGACCTGGGTTCAAATCCTACTTGAGATCACGTGAAAATGAGCTTGTGGGTCTCAGCCTAGCCCTTACCTGAGCTACGCTGCAGCTGCTGCTATTTTAAGAATGACTTAGGCCTGGAAGAGCAGGAGATGTCACAGGTCAGGATGGAAGGGGGGATCCAGGTAGCCCCAGCACGGGGACACTCACCTGAGTAGAACACTTTGATGAACTGATCCAAGTGCTGCCGGAACTCCGCCATGATGCTCCCTGGGGACACAGTCTGCCCGTCCTCCAGCAGGAAGGCGGCTGGAAAGCTGCGGGACTTTCTCAGCAGAGTCAGGGTGTAGAAGAGCCCATCGTACCCCTCCACCTCAGCGTACTGAATATAATCTGGAATCGGCAGGCTCAGCAGCACGTCAAAGTTATTCGGGTGCAAGGGCTGTAGACAGAGTCTCCTACTGGAGATGCTGCTGAATTCTTTTCAGGCGAATCCCCCCTTCTCCTTTCCTCCACTTATCCCCTTGATCCCATCCCTTCTCACCCCTCCTTCCTGCTTTCATTCCCTCCGTGATCCAAACTCTCTAATGACCGCCTACCTCCCCTTTTCCCTGCTGCTGTCGCCCTAGAAAGCTCTGACTGCTCCCACCGCCTACCCTCCCTCTCCTTGTTACCTGGTAGCTGCTCCCCGATGTCAGTTCTCTCACATCCCTGAAGTAGGGTCTCTCGGGACACTCATTCAGGTAGCTAAAGAACTGGCGGAAGAAGGCATGGAGAAGATCGACTGCGTTGGCCACATCCAGCTGTTTCAGGCGGAGGGACTTTGCCCTCTCTTTAATCCGGGTGAGGTTGTCTTTCTTCCAGTCTTGAAAGGTTCGCATTGCAGCTGAGGTCCCTGGTTTCTCACTCAGATCAGCGGAGGCATCTTGGGAATAGACCTGCCCCAGGTCTCCTAAAGGGAAACATTAGAGATGAGAGATCCCTGGCACTTCAGCCAGCTTCCTCCATATCAAACCATGCTGCTACTGCTTCTCCAATGCAAGTTTAGGTCCTGATCCTTCTTCCCTTGCTAAACTCCAATAGGGGGAGGAGCTGGGCCTCGTTTTGTGCAGCATCAGTCTTACAAACTGTCATAAACGATTTTGGCAGAAAGAGAAATTAAGGCGTGAAAGAGAAAGGAGACTTGAAATGTGATGGAGGAGTTGGAGACGTGGGGAAGCAATTCCAGACAGTGGGTAATGCAGAGGAGAAGGCTCCCATGCGGTCAGTGGGAAGATTGCGAAAAGGAACAGCGGGAGTTGGCTGAGCAGAGGGAGCGGGAAAGAGGAGTAAAACGAGATCAGATCTGTGAGGTCAGCTGGAGTAAACAGGGTCAGAGATCCTTTATCTCAGTCTAAGGGAAGGCTGATGTGTGTGTTTTGTACTGCGAGATGCTGCACCTCTGTTAATTCAGACCAATCATAAAAGAAGCCATGCTGGCATGGCTGATATCCACCTTCATTGCAGCTGCAGTGCCTAGCGCGCTTACAGGACACTGCTAATGACAAGGAGAAGGTCCATGGTTTTAGGTAATAGGATACTCTCCTCCCATAGTGCTGGATTTATCAGGAATTTAGGGATTACCATATTATGGGGGTGGGGGACATCTAACCCAGTACCCTGTCTCTGACAGTAGGTACTTCCAGAAAAGCATCACTCCATTCCCACCTACTGTAGACTCAGCTATTGTGCAGTATTTTACCACAGAAGGTAATCTCCTCCTGACCTCAGCCAGTGAGCAGTTTATACCCTGAAGCCTGAGGATCATTGGCCTGGAAAACTTCTGGCTGAATTAGTGTAAGTGCAGGTGCTATTCTTAATCAGCCAAATGCTTGCACTTTTAAAAGTCCAATATGGGAAAGATGCAGGGCCCCTAATTTGGGGTCCCACAGCCGACTCACCCACCCAACTCCCTCGAATCCCAAAGAGTGGGGAGAGGGGAGGACAATAACCCATGTCATCTAGCTACCCCACCACATGCTGTGAGATCATCAAACTGAAAAACAGTGAAGCCTGGAGCATTTCTGAATGGCCATTTACAACCAGTGAAGGTCCAATGGAGATTCCCTGACCTGCAGCTTCCCTGTGGAGCTTGTCCAACTCCACCTTCCATCTGCTCTGGGTGCCAAGGCTCCAGAGCTGCTGGGAGGTCTCTGGAGGATGGGAGCCTAAAGTGTCTAGGTTCCACTGCTTCCTTGCCCTGAGGTTTGAAGATTCGGCTGCTTCCAATGGGGACAGGGCTCGCTGGCTGGCTGTTCTCTCTGTGTCTCCTGGCTCTTTGCTTCTGCTGGCTCTGCCCTTCTTCTGAAGACCCTTCCATACCCTACAGTTCTTGGCAGGCGTAACATTGAGGGGCGGAGAGCTTGCACTTAGAGTCGGACCTGCCATCTTGCATTTGGACCCTATGAGATTCAAAGAGAATCCAGGTGTTTATTGTGATTCCAGGTTTCTTTTCTGATCCCCGCCTCAGCCACCTCTGTGTCAGGAGAGAGGGATGCTGCCCTTAGTCATAAAAAAGATAATAATGCAGGGCCAAGGCCGGCTCTACCATTTTTGCCACTCCAAGCAAAAAAAAAAAAAAAAAAAAAGCCGCCCGAACTGCCGCCCCAGGCACGTGCTTCCTCCGCTGGTGCCTGGAGCCGGCCCTGTGCAGGGCCATGAAGCAACGTGTTCATTTCATTTTCCTCTTAGGAAATGGGCAAAGGGAACCCAAAGCAGCCAGCAAGAGAATTGCCTCACTGCATCCTACTCATGGCAACAATTAGCATTTCCACCATGCTTATCGTTAAAGAGCTGTACAGACATTAACCGGGGGATCCTCCCAGCAGCCTGTGACACAGATACATTATTAGCCCCGCTTTGGACCCTGGGAACCAGCCAGCCAAAGAGGTGAAGAGACTTGCCCAAGGCCACCCAGCAAGGCAGTGGCAGAACAGGACCTAGCCCTCAAGGAGCTCCTGGGTTCCAAATGTGTTGCCTCAGTCTCTACGCTGTTAGGGAAATGGCTTTCTGTCCTGGCTAGGGGAAGCAAAGATACAAAGCAGCCTTCAAACCCAGGCAGCTCTCACATGCTGCCCCCGATAGCAAAGTCACAGGAAATGATCACGTGATCTGGCCAAGAGAACAGGTTAGGGGACAGGCCAAGTCCACGATACAGGGGCACCTTGGGGTCATTGTTAAATATTTCAGTGTGGGCTGTACAGGTGGGCACGTGCACGTAGCAAAACCATAGGATGGTCAGAAAGGGGACAAGACCTTTGAGGCGCAAGCCGGGCAGATAAATGCCTCCCACATCCAATGAATGGACTGAACGTTGTGGCTTGCAGAAAATCAGCATCACGCTGTGGTCTCCTAGTGGCCTGCTGAATGGCATAATTTGACACCCAAACAATGTGGGGCTTGGATGCTGATCCGTAAGAGGACCCTTGGCTGACAAGGGGATCTGCTGTAATTGTTGGATGACCACTGGCATCCTCCCTTCTTCCCAGCTCTGACACACCTGCTTGCCCGTGGGATTCATGAAGAGTGCCTGCTCTTCCATTCTTTAATACCAGTTCACTCCTCCTTGCTCCCATGTCATATACCGTCTAGGCAGGGTAGTGGAGCTATAACCTTTTCACCTTCTCCAGCTGAGATCCAGCCAACCACAAAGACCTCATCCAGCACCTTTCCTGGCCAGAGGGCACATCTCAGCCCTCATGTGCCCAGGGGTCTCATCTGTCTCTTAAGGAGAGCATTCAGTTGTGCATTGGACTCATCTACAAGACCATTCCAGGGGGGCCCCTACATTGCTTTCAACAGGCAGCTGCTTCTTGTCAGGGCTAGATTTCTAGCAGGATCAGCAGACAGCTGGAGTTTCTGACTTGGGGACACATCCTAGGGCATTGCTGTCCTGTTTCATCCATGGGACAGTCTGTTGTAAGAGAACCATAGAGTTCAGCCTAGCCTACACTAGAAAGGGTTTTCTAGTACAGACATGCTTATAGCAGAAACTTCCCTGAACAGAATAAGCTACATTGGCAAAAGAACTTTTCTTTTTTTGCCAGTATAACTGCATATAGACTGGGGGCTTTTTGCCAGCATTAATATGTCAAAGCATCACCCCTCTTAACTGACACTATTACACTGGCAAAAGTTTCTAGTGTAGACCTGGTCTTCCAGCCGGAGGACGCAGATGGGTTTGTTTCAGCGCTAGATTGCTCATTAGCAGTCAGTTGAAGCAATTGGATTAATAATTTCATAGCCATCTGTCCAGACAGGGCCCAGCCACAGCCGTGGTGGAACGCCATTGACTGAGTTCCAGCAGGGCTGCCTTTGGCCCACCCTCATGTAGGATTGCTCTTTTCAGAGATCAGCTGCAACCAGCGTCACTTTTTAAAAAAAAATTCTCTGGAGTCATTAATAAATTCTCAGTCACAGCCGGCTAATTTATTGTTCTGATTTTCTTCCTGCCTCAGGAAGAAAAGCAGCCAGTGGGGCCATTTAGTTGTTAGAGGGACAGTCAAAATTGGACAGACTAAGCTGGAGCCTTTCCATGCATTTGGTTCCCTGTACAAACCTATGCAAGTGTCCTCACACCAGAGAGGAGTAACCCTCAAGAGAACACAGGTTGTCCTCATTTTCACCTAGCATCCCGAGAGAGTTGGGAGCAGAAGGACTTTCAGATTAGAAGACATGAGGCAAGTTCTGCCTTGAGGTATGTGCAGCTCTCCCTACCCGTTACAGAAGCTATCCCAGGCACACAGGGACATTGGGTCTGCCCCTCAGAAGTCCACAGGTGGGGGAGGTTTCTGCTGGGAGGGGTCCTAGGCTACAGATACCTGGCTCCCCAAAATCCAGAATTGCTAGCTCTAGAGTGGCCCTCTGTGTCACTGCTCTGAGAGGGACTACCCCCCCCACTTCACTTGAGGTTATGCACTGAGCCTGGACTGGACCCTCAGACCTAGAGAGCTCCTTAGCAAGGGCCAGCATCACCTATGGGAGTGTGAATGTGTGGCATTTAATAAAGGCATGTTGCTACCATTTCTGTTCCTGCTGGAGTGACCCAAGATAGGAGGCAACGAACGAGGGAAGTATCTCAAGGGGAAAAGAGGCCATAAAGAACCTTAAAACGTGGCTTAGAAGGAGCCATGGCACCATTTTAGCTAGCAGTACTAGATCTAAACACCACAAACCCATTTTATGCTGTGAGCAGATTCATCAATTCCAAGGCCAGAAGGGACCATTGTGATCTAGTCTGACCACCTGTGTAACATGGGCCAGAGACTTGTCCCAAAATAATTCCAAAAGCAGATCTTGACTGAAAAGTGGTCAGTGATGGATAATCCACTATGACCCTGGGTAAGTTGTTCCAATGGTGAGTTGCCCTCACTACTAGAGATGTACGCCTTTCAGGCTGAATTTGTTTAGATTCAGCTTCCAGCCCTTGGATTGTGGTCTTTCTCTGCTAGATTGAAGAGCTCATGACAGGAAAAAATGAATATGTAGTAGATACTTAGCAGAAGGTGAAGGGGTGATATGATCAGTCTAAGGTGAGTGGATAGAGCCACCTTCTGCCAGAGGAGAGTGACCCGTACCTAGAAGGTAACTCAGATCTCTTAGAATCAAATGGGCAGTCTTTGGCCCTCTTCTGCTAACCCTTCCCTGTTGGAAAATCCCACACTCTAGCATCAGTTCCTCTCATCACAGGCGTGTCAGTTGAAGCCCAGTGATCTATGCCAGCCAAGATATTATTGCTTTTGTTTTAACAGCCTCTTTCATTACCCTCCCATCACAAGCACCAGCTAGGGGCTCCAGGTTAAGCATCCAGCTTGGAGGGGGTAGTGATTGGTATGAAGGATGCCTCACCCTAACTTGAGCCCCCCCCCCCTCCATTTTCCAGCCCACATGTCCTCACAGGCACCTGGTCTCCTCTGAAGGATTTTCTCCACCAAGAACTCCAAGCAATTCAAACCCACAATACCAGGAGATGCTCAGGGTCTTTTGATGGTGTTTCTCCAGCTTTGTGCTTACCCTCCCCTCCTGCTCTACTTCTCATCAGTCCTGCTTGTGAGCGTCTGATGTGCTCTTCCTCCGCTAGAGCCCTGCTACTGCTTGCGCCAGCGCCCACCAACTGCCCCCTTCAAACTGCCACTTGGAACACGCGGTCCAGGTATTCCTGGCTGAGGAGGCTGAAGCCAAGACATTCTACTTGCTGGCTGAATGGTAGTGTGGGAGCAGCATTTTTCTACCCCTTCTTCCATGGGAGAGTTGATAGGATCTATTGCCCCTCCAGCACTGGTTTGTAGTTATGGGGCCCCTCCACCCAATCCTGGCTCCTGACATAGCCAGGAGGGCTGACAGATCACCCCAGCACACGCTCCAGAGGACGGGGTTACAGACACAGAGCCATGGTCATTTTTCAAATGGGCAGTTTATTCAGTGAGGACATTTAGAAAAGTTAAAGTGCAAGGGGTCAGGCAGACCCATCCCACTCATGGCTCGGCCAGTGCCACTTGCTGAGGCTCAGTGCTGTACAAGTCAGTCCAGACGGTGATTTTGCCTGTTGGGTTTTGGTGCTGCCCAGTCTTCATTTCTTACTGGCCTTCACAGCTGACTTGGTGACTTTGGCAGCTGCACTGGCTTTCTTCTCTACCCCCTTGATCACACCCACAGCCACCGTCTGTCTCATGTCACGAACAGCAAAGCGACCTGCCCGAGGAGAGGAGCATTAGGTGGTGGTTCTCTTTTGCCCATTGAGCCTATGGGGCTTTTCGACACAGGTTGCCAACAATTCTTGACTCTAGCTCAGTGGCACTTGGCTCTGGGACAGGAATAGAAAGTTTTCCGCTACAGCAGGGCCTAGTCTAGCCTCTGATGATTTAGCCCCAGGTTGGGGGGGGCGGGGCATATGCTAAGAACAGCCAGACTGGGTCAGACCAAAGGTCCATCTAGATCAATATCCTGTCTTCGGACAGTGGCCAATGCCAGGTGCCTTGGAGGGAATGAGCAGAGCAGGCAATCAAATGATCCATCCCCTGTCGCCCATTCCCAGCTTCTGGCAACCAGAGGCTAGGGACACCATCCCTGCCCAGCCTGGCTAATATCAGAGGATCAGTCCATCAATGGTTATTTAGTTCTTTTTTTGAACTCTGTTATAGTCTTGGCCTTCACAACACCCTCTGGCAAAAGAGTTCCACAGGTTGACTGTGTGCTGGGGGGGGCAGAGTTGAA
>NC_048317.1:8051707-8072524 GCF_013100865.1 Trachemys scripta elegans | reverse complement strand
GGGGGGGGGCTGGGGGGGTGGGGGGGGGGGGGGGGGGGGGGGAGGGGGGGGGGGGAGGGGAAGAGAAAAGAAATAAACCCACAAACCTCACACATGCTTTTTTGTTTTAACCTGCTATCTATCAATTTCATTTGGTGACCCCTAGTTCTTGTGTTATGCTGGTTTCCCCAACAGATTCCCACGAAGTCAGAGGCCAGCACTTTTACTGGCGGCTATTGTTCCCTGCAGAGCCAGGACCCAGGTCAGTTCAAGTAGATTAGACATTAGCAATAGTAAGTGGCCTGTGATCTAGATTGGTCACAGCAAGTTAGTTACCTGGTTCTAAGGCAGATGTACCAGTGCTAGAGGGCAGTACCTACTTTACCCCATCCATTATAGTCTTACCAAGAGGTGGGTACTCCGAGAAGCTCTCCACACACATGGGTTTGCCAGGAATCATCTGCACAATGGCAGCATCCCCAGACTTCAGTGCCTTGGGATGGTCCTCCAGCTTCTTGCCAGACCTGCGGTCGATCTTCTCCTTCAGCTCCGCAAACTTGCAGGCGATGTGAGCAGTGTGGCAATCCAGCACTGGGGAATAGCCAGCGGCGATCTTGCCCGGGTGGTTCAGGATGATGACCTGCATGGGAGGAAATGGTTAGGAAGCCTGAATGAGCAGCAGAACATTCTCCTGCTTATTTGTTCTTGAGGAAGCCCTTAGATCCCTGCATAGCCCTCCCCACCAGGATTAAGCTTTTTAGAAGCCATCTTAGAATCTGGTGTAGTTAAGTGACAGGACCAATTCACCTTGATTTTTGCAGGCCTAGTTCTGTTGGCACAGGCACCATCTAGCTTCCCAGGGCTGAGAAGATGAATATCCACATTACCTAGTGGTAGCAAACTTGAACTGTGAGAAGCTTGGCCCTGTCCAGAAAAGGTTACAGTCCACCTGGTACAATTGGAGAGGAATAGATAAAAAGCTAATGTGGTCTTGGGATGCATTGGGGGGGGGGGGTATTTCCAGTAGAGATAAGAAAGTGTTAGTACCGTTCTACAAGGCACTGGTGAGACCTCATCTGGAATACCGTGTGCAGTTCTAGTCTCCCATGTTTAAGAAGGATGAATTCAAACTGGAACAAGTACAGAGAAGGGCTACTAGGATGATCTGAGGAACGGAAAACCTGTCTTATGAAAGGAGACTCAAGGAGCTTAGCTTGTTTAGCCTAAGCTAAAGAAGGCAGATTTTATATAGATATAGATCTCATATCAGAGGGATAAATACCAGGGAGGGAGAGGAATTATTTAAGCTCAGTACAAATGTGGATACAACAAATGGGTATAAACTGGCCATCAGGAAGTTCTGACTTGAAATTAGATGAAGGTTTCACTCCTCTGGTGGTTCAAAGTTCTGAACAGCCTTCCAAGGGAAGCCATGGGGGCAAAAGACATATCTTGCTTCAAGTCTAAGTTTATGGAGGGGATGGTACGATGGAATAGCCTAATTTTGGCAATTAATTGATTGAACTTTGTCTATTAGCTGTAAATATGACCAGTGGCCTGGGATGGGATCTAAGTTACTACAGAGAATTCTTTCCTGGGTGCCTGGCTGGCAAGTCTTGCCCACATGCTCAGGGTTTAGCTGATCACCATATTTGGTGTCAGGAAGGAATTTTCCTCTAGGGCAGATTGGCAGAGGCCCTGAGGGGTTTTTGCCTTCCTCTGCAGCGTGGGGCATGGGTCACTTGCTGGAGGATTCTCTGCACCTTGAAGTCTTTAAACCATGATTTGAGGACTTCAGTAGCTCAGACATAGGTCAGGGGTTTGTTGCAGGCAGGGCCGGCTCCAGGCACCAGCCTGGCAAGCAGGTGCTTGGGGCAACTGCTCCGGACAGGGGCAGCACGTCCAGGTATTCGGCAGCAATTTGGCAGACGGTCCCTCACTCCCGCTTGGAGTGAAGGACCTCCCACAAAATTGCAGCCGCAGATCGCGACTTTTTTTGGCTGCTTGGGGCGGCCAAAACCCTGGAGCCGGCCCTGGTTGCAGGAGTGGGTGGGTGAGATTCTGTGTCCTGCGTTGTGCAGGAGATCAGACTAGACGATCATATTGGTCCCTTCTGACCTTAAAGTCTATGGGTCCTACAGTAACTGTTCTTAACATGACCAATTGTCACAGCAGGCCTTCTCCGGGTGTCCCTCTCAAAGCAATCTGTTTGTTAGGGGTAGCCACCATGCAGAGAACAGTGTTAGAGGGAGAGCAGCTGCCAGTAATAGCTCTAGCCAACTTCAGATGGTTCTTGGACTTTTTAGCAGCTACAGGTAGAAAGCCATTGTTCAGAAGCCTCCTGCCATGAAGGTGTGCTGGCACTACAAGACGAATGGCACCAATGATATAGTGGCAAAATGGATATGGGGTGGGAAGGAGAAGAGCTAGTGGTTATGTGGTTACTGGTGCAAGGTCCTGCAGGGCAGGGTGGAAGAGAATAAACTTAGGGGCAAGCGATACACACAAAACCAAACCACCCACCTTCCCTTTTCAGTTCACAGGAAAAAGGGGGCAGGGGGATTATTTGCTAATTTGACCCAAGGGTATGGCACCAATTACTCTTGTGCAGGCTGGGAGAGCAGTTTGTCCTCTCTTCCACTCAGCTGCCATGGCAAACACCGCCATGCCAATAGAGTGGAGGAAGCAATTGTACAGGCATATGGTAGCCTTGGAAAGCTCAGTGCTTCTTTGCAGACTGGCCTAGCAGGAGGTACAGCCTCCTATGACCTTCCACCCAGGACTGACTCCAAATCACTCGAGTCCTGTTGTTTTCACATCCCTGACCTGAGAGGTGAAGCTGCCGGCCTCCATGGGAGGGTCGTTCTTGCTGTCTCCGGCCACGTTCCCGCGCCGGATGTCTTTCACAGACACGTTCTTCACGTTGAACCCAACGTTGTCACCCGGCAGCGCCTCTGCCAGAGCCTCGTGGTGCATTTCCACCGACTTCACCTCCGTGGTAATATTGGTGGGGGCAAAAGTCACAACCATGCCGGCCTTCATGAAGCCAGTCTCCACGCGGCCCACTGGGACCGTTCCGATTCCTGGGGAATGGAGACAGTGGCATCAGTTGGGTGGCCTAGACAAGGAGCTACCATGCCCAGTGAGCACCTCCCTACCACACTCACCACCAATCTTGTAGACATCCTGCAGGGGCAGACGGAGGGGCTTGTTAGTTGGGCGGGAAGGAGGGATAATGGAATCGAGAGCTTCCATGAGAGTGGTGCCTGCAGCATTCCCATCCTTCCTAGTGATCTTCCAGCCTTTGAACCAAGGCATCTACAACAGACAGGAGGCAGGGCTGAAGCTAGGCAGGGCCTGAGAGTGCCAGGTGTCTCCTAGGAGGTATTTGTGCCCACCCTGCTCTAAACTGCCTCTCCCAGTGGGGGGGAGGGGAGGGGGAGGAGAAGAGAAAATCTGGAAGTTAATATTGAATGTACCCTGAAGAAATAAAGCTATGTGAGCCCCAGATCCCAACCATGCTCCACTTAGATCCCTGGCTGAAAGTGGGGTTCCCCCATACATTCTCCCATGCCCATAGGTTCTGTGCAGCTTCCCCAGCCCATCATTCCATCCCGGCACTCAGATCTGGCCTCCATGAGGCATACAGAAACAGGGATGCTACTCACATTGGCGCTGGCCTCCAGCATGTTGTCCCCATGCCAACCAGAGATGGGCACGAAAGCCACAGACGCTGGGTTGTAGCCGATCTTCTTGATGTAGGTGCTCACTTCCTTGGTGATCTCCTGGTAGCGCTTGCCACTGTAAGGGGGCTCTGTGGAGTCCATCTTGTTCACCCCAACGATGAGCTGCTTCACCCCCAGCGTGTAGGCCAGCAGGGCATGCTCCCGGGTCTGCCCGTTCTTAGAGATGCCAGCTTCAAACTCTCCCACACCGGCCGCCACAATCAGCACCGCACAGTCAGCCTGGGGTCGGGAGGGGACACAATATAAGAGCATGCCACAGATCTAGCTGCTTAGGCACCCCATCACCTTCAGCCTGAGCAGGGCCAGTCCGTACCTGAGAGGTGCCGGTGATCATGTTCTTGATGAAGTCTCGGTGGCCAGGGGCATCGATGATGGTGATGTAGTACTTGGTGGTCTCGAACTTCCACAGGGAGATGTCAATGGTGATTCCACGCTCCCGCTCGGCCTTCAGCTTATCCAGCACCCAGGCGTATTTGAAGGATCCCTTACCCATCTGTGAGGGAGGGGGCACCAGTTACACTAGGTGTTTAGGGGTGGGCACAAGTAGTCACTAGGGAACAGCTCCCATCTTCCCCTCAACATAAGATTGCTTTAACTGGGGTGCTGTTTACAAGTGGGATTCAGAATGGCCATTAACAAACAATTGTCGTCAGACCCCTCCCCAGTCTACAGTCAACGATTCCATTGATAGTTATACAATTTGGTGGCAGGGGCCTTGCAAAAGGGAATGTTAGAGACACATTTACCCTAAGTGTCTCTATCAGACTAGTTACACTGGTGCAAGCTTCCTTAGTGTAGCCAGCGCCTTGGAGTGGCAGATGTGCTAGTGCACCCCAAAAACATGGCACCCCTCCATCCCCAAACTCAGAGGTTTAGATTTCATGGCTTTAAGAGTCACAACGTATGCAGTGACCGAGCCACACATCTGACAGCAACTCCACACAACCCCTTAGCGTGAGTTAAAGGCACTCCTGAGCCAGTCTGCTTGGCACCATTGTCCCAACCTCAGCCGCCTCCTTTTCGAACTTCTCGATGGTTCTCTTGTCGATGCCCCCGCACTTATAGATGAGGTGCCCGGTGGTGGTGGATTTCCCGGAGTCCACATGGCCGATCACCACGATGTTGATGTGGGTTTTCTCTTTCCCCATGGTGCTGGTTTCTATGACAGAGAGGGCTTTAGACAGGCTCCTTGCCCCCACATAGCCCCTCTCCCCTCAGGAACATGCTCAGCTCTGTCCCACCCAGAGCCACCTCAAGCTAGTAAGGATGTAGTTTTATTGCCAAGTACAGGTTTAATTGGGGACCAGGTTTCTAACTGAACAGGGAAGGTAGAGTGAGCAGAGTTGCTTGGAGGTCACTGGTCCCCACAAACATAGGTACCAGAAGCAATTAGGCTAGGAGAGTTTTTGATCACTGACCAGGCCGCCTGAGCATTGTTGGCTACAAGACAGCTCCTGGAGGAAGTTGTATCACACACACACACACCCCCCCAGCAGTAGGGTGACCATTCAGAGGTGTGTGTATGTGGGTGGGTAATAGAAGCCTATATAGGAAAGAGACCCCCAAATCAGGGCTGTCCCTATAAAATAGGAACATCTGGTCACCCTACCCAGCAGCAACCAGGCCCTCTGAACTGCCAAGTAGCCAGCACAGAATGCCATCTAGCAAGCGATCCTGCAAGAACAGTAGCCTCCTGTGACTGCCCTTCAGCCCAATTCACAGCACCTGCATCATTGTGGGAGGGCCCCTGGCTGAGCTCTGGGCCCTGCCAGTACAGGAGAGCTAAGAGGGGAGGGGTGAAGGGAACAGCTGTAGTCCCTCACTCAGGAAGTCAATGAGCAGGTGTCAGGCCACAATTAGCCTGTTCCTAGCCCAGACCGACTACTAGGTCTGGGAAGAAAGCACCCTCCTGCCAGAGGCATCGTAGCAGGTACTTTCCCCTCCCCACCCATGGGAGGGTGGAAATCTCCCATCTCTAGCCCATGGAGGAGGAAAAAGCCCAGGGGAGCTCAGAACTGGACATAGACAAGCCCAGCTATGAGCCCCAAGCACAGCAGAGACACAACCCCTACAAGGCCGGTACTTACCTGAGTCACAGCCCAGGGAGAACAGCAGCTACGCTACTCAAGCGGCCCCTCCCAGTCCATTTAAACCTGGCCCGGGAGCGGGTACCAACCTGACCACGCCCCTTCCGAATGCCCAGCACCAATCATTGACTCCGGGCTGGTTAGCTACGCCCCCTTGGAGCCACATGGAGAGAAACACGTGGAAGGGATAAACAAGGCAGATTAACAACACGTGGAAGGGATAAACAAGGCAGATCCCTCCCCTTCACCTACTGTCAGGGTGCTAGGGAGCCAGCAGGGGGCCCCGGGTTTGGGGAGGGGCTGAGAGGTGAATAAACGATCAGCAGAGGGTTGAATACCAATTAACGGAGATAAAGGCTAATGGGAGCACAGTCAGGGCTGAAATCAACAGAGCCTGACTCGTCTGTAAAGCCAGAGAAAGATACATGATGGGGGTCTAATCAATATAGGGTAATAAAGAGAGAGGATGAGAAAATGAGGAAGAATAGTAAATAGCTATGGTTATATAAATAAATACAAATAAATTATAATAATAAAGAATATTCCAGAATAATAACAGGCCATTAAGGACTCAGATAGGTGAAGAAATCAACAGAGATAAATCAATAGAGAAAGAAGGAGAAAGAATGGGGTGTAATAAATAGCTTCAGACCCTGATCCTGCAAAAAGCAACAGAGGGTCCTGTGGCACCTTTAAGACTAACAGAAGTATTGGGAGCATCTGTTAGTCTTAAAAGGTGCCACAGGACCCTCTGTTGCTTTTTACAGATTCAGACTAACACGGCTACCCCTCTGATACTTGATCCTGCAAACTCATCCATGCATCCCAGAGGGCACCATTGACTTTATTGGGTCTTCACAGGGGCCTGCCTATGCAGAGGGCCCCCCTATTTCAGTTCTTACTTATTTGAGAAGCCCCGTGAACCTGCTTCTGAAAGCTGTTCCCTAGGGGTGCTGGAGTGTCTGCTTGCATGGAGCAGCTTGCAGGGTCAAGGCCAGTGGGCTTCTTGTGAATAAGGGCTGCCGGACTGGGCCCTTTGACTTCAGGCCAGGGATTCTTTGTAGTGGCTTGGCATGTCTTTCCCATTCTACATACGCAAAGATCTATAAGTAGTTAGCCATGATCATAAATAAACTCAGACTAATAAAGGCTATAGAATAACAATAAACACATACACACCTAGGCTCAGATTCACAAAGGTATTTAGGTGCCTCACTCCTAATAGCCATGAACCATCTAAATACCTTTGAGGATCTGGGCCCTAACTCGCTGAGCTTTGTATTGTTCCTCCAAGCATGAGATCACTGCTAACACAGCCAGCTGCTGTTCCATGGGGCCTTCAGTTCTCCAGGGCCCTCAGTGGAGGTAGTGTAGTTTTCATGATCTTGGCAGGAAGTATGAAGGCCTCTGCTTCATGTAGGACCCAGTGTGATCTGACGCTAGCTGTGAAAGAGACAGATACAGGGAAATTAAGTTTAGTCCCTTAGCACTAATTGTGTTAGGCAGAGTATCAGAGGGGGAGCCGTGTTAGTCTGAATCTGTAAAAAGCAACAGAGGGTCCTGTGGCACCTTTAAGACTAACAGAAGTATTGGAGCATAAGCTTTCGGGGTGAATGCCCACTTCATCAGACACTTTTTCATAGTCATTGGCAGACACATAACACTGAAATCAGTTGCCAAGCAGTGTTAGGAAACATATCATAGTGTTACTCCAGAGAACAGGCTTGCTTTATTACTGACCACTTATAACTGGCTCCAGAGGTGCTATTAGTTTGCAGCTATTTCCCCTTTGGCTAGACTTGTCACAGATTTTATACCAGCTCAGCAGAGAGGTGTGTGCTCTGTATATGGATAGGAAACCTTCTATGAACACAGAGGTGCCAGTGTTCCAGTAGGGGGTGCTCTTCCCTTTAAGAAAGTACTAAAACAATCGCTAAATTGCCATCGTTAAACAAGTGGGGGCAAATGCTAGATATATTGCCACTTACAGTGCCTCATTTTGGACTGGGTGGTTGTGAGTTTGGGAGAAGTGATCCCATATGGAAAGAAAGAGAATGAGGGGCCTGGTTGGGCAAGTCACCGCTTCTCTGTGCCTCGGTTTCCCCATCTGTAACACTGGAATAAAGATATTGACCACCTTTTTAAAGTGCTTTGAGATCTATGGATGAAAACTTTCCCCCATTTTTAACCCTGGTGTCCTGGCCAACTTCCAGTGTGGGTAAATATACTCTCAACTCTCCTGCCAGTTTCAGATAGAAACTTACTTTCCTAGCACGTGGCACTTTCTGTAGACTATACAGCAGCAATTAGCCAATACCTGGAGAAATACCAATATCTCATTAGAAGATTGCTGGGAATGGGCAACAGTGGATAGATCACTTGCTGATTCCCTGATCTGTTCATTCCCTCTGGCGCACCTGGTATTGGCCAATGTCGGAAGACAGGATACTGGGCTAGATGGATCTTTAGTCTGACCCAGTCTGGCCTTTCTTATGTTCTTATGATTTTGCTAAGATGCTTGACATAAAAATGCCTTTGCCCATCCCTGTCCTGGCCTCACAACACCAGCTTGGCCACCCACAGGTCAAAACTGGAGCCACTGTGAGCAATACCAGGCAATACCAGGGGGTTGATTGCGGCCCAGGGCTCTTTCCCTGTAGGTTGATGGTGTGACTCCAGCATTCCAGTAGTTCCTGAATTTTGTTACCATGGCCATTCAGTGGCCAGGGCCGGCTCCAGGGTTTTGGCCGCCCCAAGCAGTCAAAAAAAAAAAAAAAAAGCTGCGATCGCGATCTGCGGCAGCAATTCGGTGGAAGGTCCTTCACTCCTAGCGGGAGTGAGGGACCATCCGCCGAATTGCCACCGAATAGCTGGACCTGCTGCCTCTGTCCGGAGTGGCCGCCCCAAGCACCAGCTTGCCAAGCTGGTGCCTGGAGCCGGCCGTCAGTGGCTCATGTCAGACAAGTGGCTCGCTCCAGCCCCAGTGATCAGGTGTTGTTCAAGATGGGACCAAATCCCAATGTTTTATCTCTGTGATGGGCAGAACCAGTGCTTGGACCCAAATACTCATAAATCTGGGCCTGTAGCCAGGTGCCATGAGGTTCAGATTTGGCCCATTATACAGAGATATTCTAGCAGCAATCTGAGCCTAGATCCCAGTCGGTACCAGGAGGCTGCTCCCAGGCCTAACTCAACAAACAGAGTGACCCCTGAATGTGGAGAAGGCATCGTCCTCTTTAGCAGCGCTGCAGGGGGTATCCCAAAGCCTGGAGTTGCTGGGGGAAGATTAATCTCTTCCCTACGTCTCACACACACACACACACACACACAGTTGCTCTGGCAATTGCTATACATTAGAGAGAGACATTGCAGGGGGGCTCCAGTGGTCTGCTTGAGAGAGATAGGGGAGAGTGGTTGCTAGTGGCAGTGGGGAAGCAAGAGAAGGGCTGATAAACTCTCTAATCGCATCAAAGGGGGAGATTAGCTTCAAATAGAGCCCATTCCTTGCTTTTCACAACCCTGCATGCACCTCTCCCCACCACTCATGAACAAAGCCTTGTTGAAATGAACCAGCCCCTGCCCACAGTCACTTTGCAGGCACTCCCTGGCCAAGGAAGTGCTGTGGCTTTTAACCCCTTGGGTCATAAACCTGAAGCCGTTTAAATGAGATCTCCAAGCGTCACTGAGCAACATCCATGTGACGTGAATTCACTCCAATGTCTAGTCCAGTGCCATCAACCACAGTGCACAGCCCCCCTGCCATTCTCCTCTCGGAGGCGGATTGGTGGGTGTGAGGAGTCATCTCTTCACATCACCCAACCCCACTCTTTGATTTGAAAGTGAAGGTAGAGCTGGGGCCAGAAGTGCAGCCCTCTGGAACCAGTGGCAAGACAGCTGAACTGTGCTGTTGCACAGGGCCCTCTGCATCCAAGGAGACACACAGCCAACCCACATTGCCACTGACAGTGGGGGAAGTGAGGGGCCAGGTCAGAGATGGGGAGGAGACTGACGAGAGCCCTGCATGTATCCTTTACCATATACCCCTGTAAAAATTAGGAGCAGAGACTGAAGTCCTGTTTATCTCCAGCACGGGCAGAACAATGGCCAGGCAAGCTTCCCCACACTTCAGGCTTGGCCTCTAGCCATCTATATTAGGCACTTGTATGGCTCCCATTTTTGTAGTATCTGAGAACTGCTGTCATGCCGTTGGGCAGGCGGGGAACTGAGGCAGCGAGAAACGATGTGACTTGCCCAAGGTCACACCGGAGTTCTGTGGCAGAGCAGGGTCTGGCGAATCCCAGGCACCCGATCATCTTTTTCTCTCCATGGCCCATTCAGTCATTGGCCCCTCTGAAGAGGGAGGAGGTGAACTGCGATACGGGTCCCTGTCTGCTGAGAAATGTACCGAGACCCCCGGACAGCACATTTCACAGAACCCATTCCAAAGTCACTGTACAGCCACAAAGCTTATGTCTGCCACTGCCCTGAGCCAGACTCAAACCACTAACCCAAAGGTTAGGTCCCACCCAGCTGGGATCTGAGATACTGTGAGGCAAAAAGAGGGTGTGTGTGCAGAGGGGGGACTCGGAGCAGGGGGACAATGGGGGAGAGTGAGGGAGACTGGCTAGGTAGCCTGTTAATAGCGTAAACAATGGCACAACAGTGGTTTAATATTGGCTAGGGAACCCCCACCCTGCACAAAACTAGGGCTTTGCTGTCCCCTGGGGAGGGGCAAGGGGCAGTGCCGGGCTGAAATCCCCAAAATCAAATCGCTCATGGAACAGCCAGGCACTTACAGCTTTTCACCTTGCAGCCTTCCCATAGAAAAATGCATTAGGCAGGAATGTACTCACCCTGGAGCTGCACATTAGCGAGGTGACCAGCACGGAAGGAGTTAACTCTGCTGCCACTTCTGGATGATGCTATTTAGGTGAGAAAGTTCATACCCAGTGGAGGTGAATGGGGCATTTCACACTTCTCTGAGTGTCTTCCAAGACCTCTGGCTCAATCACAGGCTGAAGGGACCTTTGTTTAATTTGAAACTTGGATTCTCCAGAAAACATTGCGGGGGAGAAGACCTCAAAACTCCACGTGGAGATCCTGAAGCCTTAGGTTGTGGGGCGATCCTAGACACACATATTCCAGCATCTGCTCATTTCCAGCCCCCGAGCCAGTCTTTTCTCTCACTCCTCACTGTAGCGCTGGGAATAAAACAAATCTAAAAAGGAAACTAGGCTGAAGAAATGAAATAAAATTTCTTGCCGTTAATTCTTCCAGAGGCACAATGTGCTGGGTGGGAGGGGAAAGGAATCGCTTCTGAAAAGTGTCAGTGTTCGGAGATTTTACTCTTGGTTTAGTCTGGTTGATTTTTTTGACCCGCTCGCCCAGTGTTCTGGGCTCATTCGCATGTAGGGCAATATGTTTAAGCCTGAATTCCTCAAGGTCAGAGTCACTGAGTACCAATAGCCCCCCAGTACACAATGGAGACAGGGTTGTCTAGTGGATACTGACTGTTACACTAGCCTGTTGGGTGACCTTAGACAAGTCATTACCTTGCGTTGGGCCTCAGTTTCCCCATCTGTAATGGGGGCGGGGGGTAATGGTACTGATCTCCTTTGCAAAGTGCTTTGAGAGCTATGGATGAAACGTGCTATAAGAACTAGATATTAATTATTTATGAGAGCTTTGAGTGCCCAGATCTCTGAAAATCAGGCCAATATAATCAGGTGCCTAGGAGTGAACAGCAAGGGCAGGGGTCCTGCAAGTGGAGAGGAGTGTGCACCAGCACAGCAGACCCATGGGAAGCGGGAACTGGGTCAGCACTGGAATTGCAGCTGCTGGTGGGGGTCATGAGTGGGGGAGCATTGGCAGAGCTGTGAGGGGGGGGGGGATGTCCCCAAGAGCTGGACTAGCCAGAGATGGGTTGGGGCAGCAGAGAAGAGCAGGGCTGATTTCGGCAGGGCTGGAGCGTCATTGCCAGGGCCAGGTGGATGGGGAGGGCGTGGGGAGGGTTTACACACCTGCCAAACCCTCCCCGTGTTTGGCTCCGCAGACAGGGGCCCAAGCCCTGCAGCTCCGAGAGCCCGATTCCCCCAGAGCCTGGGGAAGGGGGGGTGCTGGGAAGGGGTCCGGTTCTGGCCCAGAATGGGGGGGGATCCCTGTCTGTAGTGCCCCCCGCCGCAGGGGCCCGGCCAGGTACTGGAGTCTAATTGAATCAATCCCTCTCAATGGGTGGGGCGAGGCCGCCTCAATGGGGCCGCTTTCTGCGGCTCCGGGCCGGGCGCTCGGCTCCTCCCCCGCGGGCTCTTTAAAAGCCCCGGGCGGCCGGCCTAGTGGCTGCTGTTTGAAGACGGATCAGGGGAACGTGACTGGAGGTGAGCGGGGTTTTGGGGGGCTCTCGGGGGCGCATAGTCCGCACTGCTCTAAGGCAGCTCGCTAGGGCGTGGGCTGGGAGCGATCGCTCGATCCGAATTGGCTGGTGTGAATGAAGCGGGAGGGCTGGGCTCCGGTTCTGGCCCGGGGGATCGGAGCCCCTAACAATGTGTTTGGCTGCAGGGCGTGTTCTGCTGTGTTTGCCCCCGTGTGACGCTGGCTTGTTACTCCGGAGTCACACCGGAGCGGCTCGGCGTGAATCGCTCTGCGGTAACTCTGCCCCGGGGGTCTGTCCTGCAGGTCACGCTCGCGCTCCCACCGGCACCATGGGCAAGGAGAAAACCCACATCAACATCGTGGTGATCGGCCACGTGGACTCGGGGAAATCCACCACCACCGGGCACCTCATCTACAAGTGCGGGGGCATCGACAAGCGAACCATCGAGAAGTTCGAGAAGGAGGCGGCCGAGGTGGGGGGCATTTCTGACTCACCTGCACCCCCCTCCCATGACCCCAGCGGCCTCTAGGACCCCCTTGACCTCCCCAAAGGTGTTGGGCCCTGTGGGGGTTGGGGAATTGGGCCCTTTCTCAGGCTGCAATGTAACCCTTTAACGCTAGGAGCTTACAATGGGGGGGGGGGGGTAAACACTGCCCCATGCCTGCCCCCCACCTACCCTAGAGCAGGGACCATTCGCCGACCTCTGGGTTCCCTGTACTGTGAATAGTCACCGCTGGGGCAGGCATCTCCTTCCAGGCAGGGGGAATGTGCTTCAAATATTCACACCCCCACTGCTGCATTTCACGCCCAGCTGGGAGGGATTGTCCCTGGCTTGTGCCTGTTTCCCCAATGGCAGTGGGCCTGCACTGCTCTAACTGGTGTCCGTCTCCTTCCACGCAGATGGGGAAGGGCTCCTTCAAATACGCCTGGGTGCTGGATAAACTGAAGGCCGAGCGGGAGCGTGGGATCACCATTGACATCTCCCTGTGGAAGTTTGAGACCACCAAGTACTACATCACCATCATCGATGCCCCTGGCCACCGAGACTTCATCAAGAACATGATCACCGGCACCTCGCAGGTACGGGCTGGGGCAGGCAAACCCCTGTGAAGAGTTTGATTATACTGGGTTTGCGGCTATGCTTTGTGGCATCCCAATAAAGCCCTAATTTAACTGCAAACTAGTCTTGTGACCTTAGCATTGCAAGGAATAACATTGCCACTAGATGCATTGGGCTGTAGGTGTGGGGTGGTGGTGCAGCTTTTAGGCCTATATCGGGAAGGGCTGCCAGTCCCTCCTGAGGGAAACTGGGTTTTTGGGGGGAGAGGATCTCCTTTATCTGTAGGGTACCTAGGTCTGTCACATCCCTACTGGTCCCCTCGTTCCCAGTATGAACTTGTTCTCATGGCTCGTTTCCCTCTCCAGGCTGACTGTGCGGTGCTGATTGTGGCGGCCGGTGTTGGAGAGTTTGAAGCTGGCATCTCTAAGAACGGGCAGACCCGGGAGCATGCCCTGCTGGCCTACACGCTGGGGGTGAAGCAGCTCATCGTTGGGGTGAACAAGATGGACTCCACAGAGCCCCCTTACAGCGGCAAGCGCTACCAGGAGATCACCAAGGAAGTGAGCACCTACATCAAGAAGATCGGCTACAACCCAGCCTCTGTGGCATTCGTGCCCATCTCTGGCTGGCATGGGGACAACATGCTGGAGGCCAGCGCCAATGTGAGTAGCCTACCTGTTTCTGCATGGCCTCTCTAGTAGAGAGGTGTGGAGACTTCTGGGGGGATGGGGCGGGCATTGGCTTAGCGGTGGTGAGAGTGGGTGGTTTGTAAACTGAAATGAGTTCAGCTTAAAGTTACTACTGCTGGGCTCCGGATTGCAGTAAGACACCGGCCCTCTGAGCTTCTCTAAATTGGACTGTCATTATCTCACTGCCTTGAGCTAGGATTTCACTTAAAAGTGCAGGCCCCCTACATGGCTTGATGGAGGCGAAGTTTAGATCTTTCTTGTTCATTCCCACACATCTCAAGGAATACACCTCTGCTTAGTTTAAACTTTTTTGGCGGGAGGAAAGAGAATCTGTAGGAACTGGAGTACTTGGGACCTGTTGCCAAGTTCACCCAAGCTCTGCAGGTGAATCGTCAGCTGTCAATTACAATAATCTCCTCTCTTCCCCCCCCCCCCCCCCCACATACCTTGCAGATGCCTTGGTTCAAAGGCTGGAGCATTACGAGGAAGGAAGGCAACGTTTCTGGTACAACACTGCTGGAAGCCCTGGATTCCATTATCCCTCCTTCCCGCCCCATCAACAAACCCCTCCGCCTGCCCCTGCAGGATGTCTACAAGATTGGCGGTGAGTGGGGGAGCATTTCCCAGCAGGGCTGGGACAATAGAACTCTTCCCAAAAAGGAATGTGTAAAATGGTGACTGCCATTTCAGGTGATGTAATTCCACCTAAACTGCAGCTCACTTGGACCGGGGACACCTCCCTACCGACTGTCTGGGATGGAGACTCAGTCACACTGTCTCTTGGCAATGTTAGGCTGACAAGATTGCTGCATTTCCCCTTAATGGCCAAAAGGCTGAATAGGGCCTCTGGACAGAGGATGCTGAAGCAAAGAGCTGGTGATCGCTGCTTGTTGCATCTCAGCTTCCTTCCTCTTCCCCAGTAACCTTGTTTTAGCTCATTAGCACCAAACTGACCAGTACGTGTCTCCCCAGGTATTGGAACGGTCCCAGTGGGCCGTGTGGAGACTGGCTTCATGAAGGCCGGCATGGTTGTGACTTTTGCCCCCGCCAACGTCACCACGGAGGTGAAGTCAGTAGAAATGCACCATGAGGCTCTGGCAGAGGCACTGCCGGGTGACAACGTTGGGTTCAACGTGAAGAACGTGTCTGTGAAAGACATCCGGCGTGGGAACGTGGCCGGAGACAGCAAGAACGACCCTCCCATGGAGGCCGGCAGCTTCACCTCTCAGGTTAATGATTAGGGATCTGTAAAGTCCCTATTGCTGCCCACCAGTCTCCTTGAAATGTGACTAGTCACCTGATTTTTAATTCCCCCCCCACACACACACACACTTTCTTTCTCTGCAGGTCATCATCCTGAACCACCCTGGCCAGATAGCCACTGGCTACTCCCCAGTGCTGGATTGCCACACTGCTCACATCGCCTGCAAGTTTGCGGAGCTGAAGGAGAAGATCGACCGCAGGTCTGGCAAGAAGCTGGAGGACAATCCCAAGGCACTGAAGTCTGGGGATGCTGCCATTGTGCAGATGATTCCTGGCAAACCCATGTGTGTGGAGAGCTTCTCGGAGTACCCACCTCTTGGTAAGATTTCATATTCCTTGTATTGGTCCAAGTCTGGCTCTTGATGAATGTCTGTCGGAACATGTCCTAATACTGCAACTCTGTTTGAAGAAGACTAATGCTAGGATTCAGCTTTTAGATAGCTGCTCTCCATAGCAACAGGAGGTAAACTTATATCTACCCCTTCACTGGCTTGAGTAATAAAATGCTTCTGCAAGGCATTAGTCCACAAACCAAACTCCTGTCACTAGCCTAGAAACTCCTCCCAAGATCCGGGAAGTCTCCTACTCTGTCTTTGTCTTGGTCTAAGTGGTGTTCCTTCTCCGGCAGGTCGCTTTGCTGTTCGTGACATGAGGCAGACGGTGGCTGTGGGGGTGATCAAGGCTGTTGAGAAGAAGGCTGGTGGAACTGCCAAGGTCACCAAGTCAGCAGTGAAGGCCAGTAAGAAGTGAATTCTCCTCCAACGTCGCCGCGTGCCAGCGTGCTCAGAGGCACCAACAGTGGGTGCCCAGCCCCCCCCAGTCACAGATCAGTGTCTGGACTCACTTATCCAGGACTGGCTCCTGGGCAGAAAAACACACTGGAAGAGCTTCCGAAGGAAAGGAAGCTGAGAGGACTCTCTCTCTTGTTTATTGGGCTGCACATGTGGGGTGGTTTTCTTGACTTGCTCACGGGTGGTGTGAATAAACGAGGATTTCTGCTTCAGTGGTTTGGTCTAATTCAGCTGAGTCCCTCTCCGCCTGCAGAGTGTAATGTAAGGAGTAAGCACTACGCTGGTCTTCAGAGCAGCCTATCAATCTAGTTCTTGTGTCAACCAGATGGCTGACAACCAACGGCCAGGGCTGCTTTGCAATCTAATTTGTTCTAGTCCATTTTAAAGATTCAACACAATTCAGTCTCTTAAGCAGGGAGACTGGAAGGTGGGCTGCTCACGCCCTGGGACTGGGACTGTCTACTATGTTTGATCACTAACTGGCCCAGGAGGGCCCTATTCTTGATTAGCCCTTAGCCCCTCTTCTCTTAAACAGTAAAGATGTAAGGCTAAACTGACAGAGTAGGTGGCAGCTGTCAAAACTCTTCAGCGAGATGCTAAGTGTGCCTGTTCGTTCTCTTAGAACTAAGCTGTTTCTCCAACTTAGAGCTATTCCATAGCCTCTCAAGCATTATAAAAGTGCCTCTAACTTCCACAGAGAAATGCATCATGGGTAAGGCGTGGCATCAGTCTACAGCAGTGACCAAGACTGAGCCTCCCTGAAAAGAGTTTACAGGGTTACAACCTCAAAGGAAAGAGTAACGTTTTAGTGACTTACTCAGGAAACCTAAGCTACCACACTCTCTGGGAGTGAGTTACACTAACAGGTATATAGTTAAATAGCTCTATTAATAAAACCTCAAGCTTCACCTCTGATTCCTAGTGGGGTCAGGCCTAACACAGTGAGTGGCGAATGCAGTGCTGTCTGCTACCTAAGTTTCTAGACCAGCTGTTCCAGGAAGGGAGTTGGTAGAGGGCTGGGATACATACGCTCTTAGCTTCCCTTGAGGCATGCCAGTCAGTTTAGTGGCAGAGCAAGGCATTGGCAGCTCCTCCAATAATGCTGCGGGTCAGTGGGATGTGCTCTTTGAACATAAACTTTTGGGCTAAGATCATCAAAAGTGAGTGTGGGGGGCCTCTGTCTTCTGCATGCTTAAGTCAGCTCAAGTCAAAGGGGACGGACTTTCACGCAGTGTGGAAAATCTGGCTTTCCTGTGTCTTAAGTAGGACACGCAGCCTCTGGAGTCACTTGAAAATCTCGGCCCTGGGCTTTACTCTGTTCCCAGCTAAAAGTCCACATGTTCTAGGACACCAATGAGAGTGGATATTCCTCACTGGAGGGTCAACTGGCCAGCTGACTGTTTCTGTGGCAGTAGAGGGGCTAGACAAGCAGTGGGGCTCAGGGGACAGTTAATTTTAAGCACTGGGCTTCAAAGAGTGCAGTGCTGCAGGTATTTGTGATTTTCACCCCATTAAGCTGTACAGGGCCCTCTCAGAGCCGAGTGCCTGGCTAACTGCCATCCCTCCTCTTTCTTAAAACTAAATTTCTCACAGCAGGGGAGGAGCAATTGGGTTAAGAATCCCCCCTGCCCCCACCCAGAGGCCATTTGCCTTCTTCCAGCACCCATGATTCTGGTAGGACCACTACCAGTCTCACAGTGGTTAGAGGGTCTAATCATCACACCTTTTCCTTAGGGGCCTGAGTTCTCAACCTGGGGGTGATGAGCAGCTTTCAGGGGGTCACAACCAGCCTCCTCTAGTGAGAGGGGAGGGGGATAATCCTGTAGCTTTGCTCAGTTGGAGCATAGCATCAGGGTCAAGAAAAGACCTGCCCCTCATGGCTCTGCATGGTTTCCAGCCCAGGGGTAAGTCTCTGCAGTGCTGAGGCACAAGGCAGTGTCACTCAGGTTGGCATTTAATTCTCTGCCTCTTTAAAATGTGAGTTATTTTTGAAGCAATCCCTTCCTGCAGCAGCATGGTTTAGGGGGTATATTGTCCCTTGACACAGTGCCTGATCTAGGAGTTGTAGATATCTAGACTCCCAGGCCAGAAGAGATTATTACGATCATCTAGTCTGACCTCCTGCACACAGGCCAGAGAATTCCACCCAATAATTTTTTGCCTTGAGCCCATCATTTCTGTACAGGATTAGTGGGGACTGTCTCACACCACAATCAACACCCACAGGTGTCTCCTATATCAATAGGACCTCCATTGGCTTTTACAAATGCCTCCTGAAAACACGGGGGTTGCACAAAGCACGAGGAGGTTGGTCCTGGTGGCCCTGGCTCCAGCTGCTCGTAGAGGTCTGACTTGCTGGCTCTCTTGTCAAAGCCATGTACACAGAACTAGGATTGGAACAGCAGTAGGCGCTAGAGGGTGGGATTGGGGGTGCAGTGACAGAAGATGGGAGGGGTCAGACTGCAATAGTAAGAGATGGTACAGATCAGGATAACGGGGGTATTGAAAGAGCTGGGTGCTGTGGGCCAGAAATGAATTGCATAGCTGGATGTGGGGCAGGAGTCTTTAGGTCAGGACTGGAGGGACAGTGGCAGAACCAAGTGAAAGGGGGGCTGGGGAGAAATTTGCACACCTACTAGTTTCCATTGTGCATAGAGATGGGCCAAGCCTTGGAGTTTAGAGACAGTTCTGATCTCCTGCAGAGGGTGGAGCTGGGGTGGGAACTGGCCAGACAACCAGCTAATAATATTTTGATACTGGCTGGGAATCAGGACACTTATTCTGTCAGGAATGGTTCAGTTCCATGTGACAGCCAGTCCCCCAAAAATCACACATCTCACACCAGGCAAGGATTATACATTTAAACCTTGCAGCCCTGTACATGGAGCAAGCCCCTGCACTGGAGAAACACATTAGCTGGCTGCTTCAGCCAAGCCAAGGTGATCAGCAGCGGGAAAGAGTTAACTGTTGAAATGGGGCTCTTTGCAGTCATGCCCCATTGAGTTGAATGGGGCTGTTCCCTTCAATGGGGGCGTGAACTTAAACCTCAACAGCATCATTTAAAAGGTGCTATTATTTTGTTTTCCGCTCCCAGCAAACTCAGTTACAGGCTGAGGGGACCTTCACAGCCCCAAGGGGGAGAAAATCCTTCTTTCCTGAATTAAACTTCAGTTCTGCAAGCGACAAGGGGACTCCAGAGCCCCACAGGGAGACCCTGAATCCTTAGACATTTCTATGCACAATGTCAATCTCCATTCCCAATCGCCCAGACAGCTATTTCTTTCATGATCCTAGGTCTGTTATTGGTTTTATGGTGGCACCTGGATGCCCTATCCAAGATCCTGATTTTTACTACTTGTTTACTTTGATTTATTGAAACATAAATGTGGTCCTCCCACACTGTGGGCCCATGTACCCAGTACATCCTACAACAACAACTAGATCCAGTGTCCAGGCACCATCCCAATCCCATAAAGCCAATGGACTATTTGCATGAATAAAGAGCTGGATCAGGCTCAGATCCTCCCAATGCAGGAGAGCAGGGTGGGCTGGATGCAGCCACATCCCCATTTGGAGGATGGCACTGAAATATGAATTTAACCACAACTCACTCGTGATGTGACTATAACTCCAAGTCTGGAGACGCCGCCTTCGTTCCGACGGTCCCTGGCAAACCCATGTGTGTGGAGAGTTTCTCAGAGTACCCACCTCTTGGTAAAATCTCTTGATTACTTTCCCTTTTTAAAAACGTTAATACTAGTATTTGGTTGTCGGAATGCAAAGATTTCCTGTGTATAGTGCCGGGGGAAGGTAACCAGTAAGGGATCATTTCTCCATCTACTTCTGCAAATAAGTTTTCAGACAGCCCCCCTCAAGCCTCAAAGTTGCCATAGCATGGGTAGCAAAACACTTACTTCAAGCTGTTATTCCAACACTGCAGTCCGTGCATGACCTAGAACGCCTGGCCAGTCTAATGGCGTTCCTCTTCTGGCAGGTCGCTTTGCTGTTTGTGACATGAGGCAGACAAGGCTGTCAAGAAGGTTGGTGATCCTGCCGAGGTCACAAAGTCGGCAGTGAAGGCTACTAAGAAGTGAATTCTCCTGCTACTTCTCCACTTGCCAGCTTGCTCAGAGGTACCAACAACAGCGAGTGCCCAAAGCTGTCTGATCACAGCTCTGTCTGGACTCGCTTATCCAGGACTGGTTCATGAGTAGTAAAACACACACTGGAAGAGCATCCACAGGGAATGGGACTTTCACTCTGGGGTTTGGGCTGGACGTGTGGGGTTTCCTGACCTTTTTGGTGTGAATAAAACATTTCCATGACAATCTGTCTAACCATTTCTGGTGTAAATAAAATCTGAACTTTATTTCCAGAGTTCACATTCTGACTTCCAGTTTCTGTAGTTAGAATTCCAAGCCAGAGGGCTAACCATAAATTTGGCTGGAACTCCAGCAAAGGGATTGTAAAACTAGAAGAAACCTCAAAGCTCACTCATGCCCTGAGCAGTTTAGCAACCTACTCAAACGCCTCTATGGCGGGGGACAAGTGAAGACTTTGCATTCTCTTCTGATTTTTATTTTTTTTTAAATTGACATTCCCTACTAGGTTTCAAAAAACAAAACCAGCTCTTTCGAAAAGGGAAATTCGGTCACTTACCCCACTTTCAATCTAATTATAACTTCCCGATGAATCTTAAACTGCAGCTTTTGCTACAAGCCATCATTCAACTGTGCTGGATTAAGTAAATCTAGAAAAAGCAGAGATTAAGCTTCAAACCAGATTTAAAGGCAATGTATGAGGCAGTGTTCTCAGAGTAAGGCACGGGTAAA
>NC_048317.1:7965851-8051629 GCF_013100865.1 Trachemys scripta elegans | reverse complement strand
GCAGAAGATAGGCTCACGTAAGAGTCCCCTGGACAAGACTCACCATTGCAGAGCTCCCCTCCTGAGGTAGTGGGGCATCACAGCCACTTTGCCTTGATTTCCCCACAAGGTCTTTGGCCTTCTCCTGTTGTAGATGTGACCTGGCCTTCCTACCAGGCCCCTTTGGCCTCATCCAAAAACAACATCAAAAGAACCTTTGGCTCTTTATAGGTGGGGTCCCAGCAGCAACAGCCAGTCTAACCCCAGCTCCTGGTCCACCTTCCAGCCAAGGGCCTCTGGCAGGCCTCAGTCAGTTCCAGACCTCAGCTGCTAGGCTTCGTCCTTCTAAGTCCCTCCCACACCTGGCACAGGTGTAGCAGGGCTAACTGAAGAGGGCTGACTTGCCCCCCATCTCCGAGCCATTAAAGGGGCATTCCTCCTGCTACAACCACTTGTAGCTATTACAGATCAGCTGGTATAATCACTGAACAAGGACCTAGCAGCTGTTATTCCAGTAGTGCTTAATGTCCTTAGGCAGGGCCTGCTAGATTGCAGAGGACCATCCAATTTAATACATGAATGCTCCTCGACTCCACCTCTTCCGCTGGATGGCCCATTATGGCTAGTCACACTCTAAAATACCTCACTTCTGTACATTCCCTATTAACCTGGCCAGAGAGGGACAGTAACTTCCCCAAGGTCACTCAGCAGGCCAGAGGCAGAGCTGGGAACAGAACCCAGGTCTGAGCTGCAAACTGATTTATCCACTAGGACACACTACCTCCCAAATCTATTGCGCACACACATGCATTTCAGTGGTGCTTTGGGTCAAGCGAAGGCTGAGGAAGGATGTGAGAAAAGGGCACAGATTCAAGAGTTGGGTGTGCCGGTTGGGAAAACAAATGGCTCATGTTATTTGGGTATCCAAATAACTGGCTGGAACGAGAAGTGGGATTTCTTGACTAATCTATGTTCACTTGGGTGTTTTCCAACTCCTGCCTTGGTTACATATTCTTCTCCTGGCAGCATGCCTTGGCATTTCATTGGAGAGCAGTATCCTCTCTAGCCCAGTCCTGGATAGTTCCACTGCCAAAGGTTACATAGAACAGCAGGCCAAAGAGATTTAGGGCCGCTGACACGAAGAAGACATTCCTCCAGCCAGTCAGGAGGTCCTGGGGGGGTACCAAACAAGGGGTAATTAGTATCTCCATTCCCTCTTATCGCCACAGGAGAGCATCTGGGACTTGAACCCCAGCTTTCATTCAGCTAAAGACTTGCTATACCAGTTCCCTGTCTAGCTGTAGATTTAACTCCTCAGATTCTGATTGGGAATTCCTTGCTTGCTACGCTGAACTCAAGCGGCTCTGTCATCACTGGGACCAAGCTGTCCCTATTGTCCCATTCTCCAGCAGTCTCCCTGCCCCCTGCCAGCTGTAAGTAGATCCAGGTTGGAAGCCCATGTCGGGAGGAGTCCCTACTTCTTGGATCATAAGAGCTTCTTCTCCATGACTTAGGTACTTGTTGGACACATTTGGCAATGTGGATGCTGCCTAGCACACGTGGGTTTCAAGAGCTTAGGCAGGGCTATGTTTTGATTCAGTGCAAAGAAACCATTCTTGGGCCAATCTGCTGTATTCAACTCCACTTTCTTTTCTGCCTATTTTGGTGTTAGGAGAAAGAGCTCCAATACGGACATCCAGAGAAGCCCTGAATTACCTGGCTGGTGAGGAACCCAACTGCAGTGGGAGCAATTATTCCTGAGACCGTTCCGAAGGTGTTTGTGACTCCCAGCAGAAACCCAGCGTATCTGGGGAGAAGGGAAGGGAAAATTTCCTGAGCAAGGCAAAGAGGGACTTGCAAGAAGAGAGAAAATTAGGTTTCAATTCCCTCTCCCCCAACCTCCTGGAGAGCTTCAAAGAGAGCAAGTGCCACCGGAATAAACTTGTTATACACGTAACAGAGTCCACCAGCTAGCAGTGGCTCCGCAGCTTGGTCCCTGCCTGCCCTCTCGACGGACAGTAAGAGCCTTTACCCACTGCTATCATTGGCTCTGAGCCTGCGCTGCTGTGCCTTGGTTTTGCCTGTCTGGCTTCAGATGCCACCAGCTGCAGAAGATCCAGGAGAGAAGTAGCAAAAGGCAGCTGAAGTAGTTGAGGGCTGGGGTGATGGACATGATATGGGCCAACATGTTGGGCCCTGGAGCCAATCGGAGCAGGAGATAGGAGGAAGGCCTGGTGGTCTCACCTGGGAGCAATGTCGATCTGGTTAATGTTGAAGCCAGCCCCACACATGCTGATTACTGTCATGGACAATGTCAGAAAGACCACAGCTGCCGTGTAATCGCAGCCGACGTAGGACACGGCCACCAGGGAGATGGCTGGGAGCAACATCCCTAGGGAGAGAAGGGGACGTGGGTTATGTGGCTGACCGGGCGAAGGTTTGTTGAAAGAACCTGGAGGCAGGAGGCACCTGTCCTTACCCAGCACCGAGAAGAGCTTCCGAACCGTTGCTGTGCTGAACATGTGCTTGGACAGGAGGAAGTCTGCCAGCAGCCCCGACACGATGGTACCCAGCCAGTTCCCAACATAAGGAAGTGCAGAGAGAAGCCCATTCTGTAGAGAGAAGGTAAGATACTTGCCATTCTGCACAGAGCAGCGAGAGGGACCCCACCACCACCAGATCTGGCTGGATGTGCTCAGAGGGACCGTAGGGACTGCCAGACTGGATTGGACCTGAGGTTCATCTAGCCCCGTATCCTGTCTCTGACAGCGGCTAGCATCAACCGGCTGCTTTGGAGGAAGGTGAAAGAAACCTCCCCACCCCTAGTAGTCAGAAACTGGCCTAAGCCCTGAAGCCTGAGGTTTAACAGGCCTTCCGGAATTGGTTAGCATCAACTTTTATCCCTCTGGATGGCCCCATTCAGGAGACAGAGCGGCCCGGTGGTGAGTGATGGGGCACCACGGCAGAGCTCACCTCTCTGATGTCAAAGTGGAGCACGTCACTCATGTACGTTGGCATTGACGTCAGCAGCGTGTAGAACAGCCAGTCATTGCAGAAATAGGCGACTGCGATGGCCCAAAGAGGCAGTGATTTCATCATGGCCAGGAGTGGAAGGGAGCGTCCGTGAGAGCTGCCCTTGAAGGAAAGGCACCAGTTAGTACCCCTTTTGCAGGCTCCTCCTCCTCCTGGCTCTGTCAATGTCCCATAGGCAGGTGGTCTAGTCTCTCCCTGGCCTCACCACCTCCTCCCAGAGTTTTAGCTGCCTGCTCTGTGTTGACTCCTGGATCCCCCTGTAACCCCTCAACTCTCCCAGTTGTGCAGTCTCACATCTGACATTTCCCAGACCTGCCACAGACACCTCAAATCCAACAGGCCGAGCTCACGTCAGAGCGCTAGGCTCCAGGTGCAGTCGGTAGAGTTGTACAGGCTAATGTCAGGGCTGAATTTTGCTCAATATATCAAAACTTCTCGTCCTTCCTCTTAGGTCCATTCCCCTCCTGTGATGGTCCGTGATCCAACTCATCCTGTGGCTCCCTTGACCCTCTCTGCCCTCTTCTCCCCTCACATCCAGCCCTGATAAATCCTTGTGCCTTTTCCTCAAGGATGCAACCTTCCTTCTTCATCCCTGCAGCTGATGCTCTATCCGTGCCTTGGGCATCTCTCAGCTCACCTGTGCACACTCCAGCACTCAGTCCAAAACACCACAGCTTAGGGAACCTTCTTCTCCTACAGTTCTTAGCATCACCCTCCTCCTCAGACCCCTCTGCCTCAAATTTAAGCTCCTTGCCCTCACCTCAGACTTCCCGCACAATCCAGCCCCGGCCTACATCTCCCATTGCCTCTGACTCCTCCCACTACTCCCTCTGGTTCTCCCAAGCTTCATCTCCTCCCATATGGCTTCCAGTCTCCCATCACATGGAGCTGCCTCCCCCAGTTCATATGCCAAGAGACCTCCTTTGGCTACGACAAATTCCTCCTTAAAATACACATTTCATGAACCACAGGCAGGCCGGTCTCCTCCCTGGCCCTGACTTTAGCCCCTTCCCATTGATCTCTTCTCTGATGTATCCTCTATATCTATGTCTGAACTAATCTGTAAGCTCCTTGGGACAGGGCCTTCTTCTGCCACAGACGTTTGCACTGCTCTGTAAATAACACACCCAGTGGAACCCTGAAGACGGGCTCACTTGGAGAAGGTCTCATTGTCCCAAGCTCTGTTCAAAGGTGTGACAACTGTGAGTCCTAAGAAAGCAGAACTAACAAGTTTACCCGAGGCTAGACATACATATTCAATTTTCTTACTAACTTTTACAGATCTCCGGCTGATGTTTCACCGTTAGCTTAAGTGGACGCATTGTTTATGCCTTAATGTTCCTTTTCCTGACACCTGTATTCAGCATTCCTTATTTCTGCTTAAAGGTATATACAGCATTTCTTTAATCCATTCTATTTTTACAATATAATTCATTCTACTTTCACAGGTGGGAATACGGGGAAAACTAGGTCAGAGTAAAAAGGCTTTCAAAGAACCTGATTAGCCAGTGATGACACAATGTACTCCTTCTCGCCAGCACTAATACGAGGGTGACATGAAGGATCTTCATAAACGAGAAGGAACCAGAACACACACCAAACGCAGCCAATGCCACCTATGGAGAAGGGGAACAGTTCAATGGCTCCTGTCTCGGATCTTACGGCAGCACAGGTGGGTAGATACCAACAGAGATGGGCAGGCAAGACACTGCAGCTCTGTGACAGACTGTCAGGTGTGAGGGTCTTGAAGGGAGGGGCAGGTTTGTTCTGCTGACTCATGCTGGCAGACAGACCAGGTGGGGCCCGTTAGTGCCAATCCACAGTATAAAAGGGTTTGTCCCCCCCTTGGGGGAAGGAGGAATTAGGTAGTTGAGGCAGGAGTTTTTGCCTTAACACCAAACAGCTCAGGCTGTGGTTCATGTCTGGCTTTCCTTAGTGTGAGAAGGAAGGAAGTGCTGGACGGGGGAGAATTTGGGGCACTGTCCCTTTATGTGTGTGTGGGCTGTGTGGAGGGGGGGAGTGGGAAATCTGCCCAGTCACAGACCCCTCAATATGATGGTGTATTGCAAATGCCATAGACAGAGAGACTGAGGTGGTGGAACATTCCTTCCTGTTCAAGGCAGCTGGAGGGGCTCTGCCGACTAACACATTCTGTACCTTATTGATGCCTATACTCTTATACTTTAAAATGAAAGGTGCCAGCCCAACAGCCCTGAGAGCTCTCATCCACAGAGTAGACACAACTTGGGCAGCAGCAACACAAGCCAACGGACCTCCATCATGAGCTGAAGGAAAAAGAGGGAAGTCCAGCCCTTCTGGCTGGAGATGCCGATCGCGATGGTGGTCTCTCTGAAGGGGGACATTTCTATATTAGCAACTGGATTGAGAGCCCTGACTCCTCACATCGAGGCAACGAGAAAACCTTCAGACGCTTCGCTCTTGTGTGGCTTAACTTGCCAGTGAATCTGCTACAGTGGAAACCACAGCTACTCACCGAAGATGAAGAAGATGTAAGGCCACCCCAGGTACTGGCAGATGATCCCAGCTGCAGGGAAGGTGATGAAGGTCCCAAAAGTGCATCCTAAGGAGCAGATGAAGAGGAGTTCACAGCGAGGGTGTGATACAGTGGTGGCCACAGAACATGACCTGGGCTTCCCAGTGCTTACCCCACACCATCCTATAGTAACTCTTCCTGCCCTATCAAGCCTAGGCTTGTGAAGGCTAGGGCTATAACAGGGTTTAAAAGAGACCTGGATAAATTCATGGAGGTTAAGTCCATTAATGGCTACTAGCCAGGCTGGGTAAGGAATGGTGTCCCTAGCCTCTGTTTGTCAGAGGGTGGAGATGGATGGCAGGAGAGAGATCATTTGATCATTACCTGTTAGGTTCACTCCCTCTGGGGCACCTGGCACTGGCCACTGTCAGTAGACAGGACTGGGCTAGATGGACCTTTGGTCTGACCCAGTACGGCTGTTCTTATGTAATCCAGAACTGAGAAGACAGGGTGGAGGAGAAGGTAGAGGGGATAAAGGAGGAGGAGATAAAGGATGAGGAGAGTGGAATATTGTGTAGGAAAGGGAGAAATAGCAGTAGAGAGGGATGTGCAGCCAACATTTCTTCATGAAGGACCTTTGGTCTAGAATCTGAAGGTTTCTGCAACTTGTAAGTGGAGCTGCTTGTCTGGAGTGTGGCGGAAGAAAAGGCAGCATCAAGAGAGCTCGTCTTTACACAGGAGGGCGGGGGGCTGGGACTACAGGGAAAGTTGGTTTGGCAGCAAAGAGTCCCTTTCTCTTACCAGCTTCAGCGAGGTTCATGAGCCTGCTGCGTTCCAAGGGGGGAGCCCATTTTGCCCAAAGCGTGTATTGGGCTGGAAATATCACTCCCTGCCAAGGAAAACACAGGAGTGCGTGAGCACAGAGGGGAGCGGGAGCTCTGGGAGTGATACCTGGGGAAAGCATTGGCAGACCTCATGATCTTTCACTGCTATGACCCTTACTCCACCCTTCCCCCCACTTCAGTTTGTCATCATCCCTTGCTTGTACGCTCTTTGGGGCAGAATCCTGACTTGTTAACTTCTTCTGCAATGCCATGCATACAGAGGGGGCTGCACACATAAACCCACAAGCCGCTGAGAGTCAAGAGCTCGAAAGGGAAGGCCCTACCTCTGCCATGCCCAGCAGTGCCTGCAGCCCAATGAGGTACGGTGCTCCCAGGCTAGCTGCCAGCGGCACGAGAAGGGTGAGAGCCGAGGTAGAGAGCAGCCCGTAGCCCAACACTAGCTTCCCTCCGAACATTCCCGACCAGTATCCGCCGAGGAGCTGGGTGAAGAGGTAGCCGTAGAAGAAGGCACTGAGGATGACGCCCTGGGTCTTAGCGCTCCAGTCGTACACGGGGGCCTGGAGGAGACAGAACTTGCTTGCATCAAACGGGGGAGACAAAACCGAGGACTGTCCCTTGAGGGGACACTGCAGCAGCTTTAAAACCCAGCCCAAGGGAGAACCATTCTCACAGGCCTGGACTCCTCCAGGAAGGGGCAAGTGGCTTGTATGCACAGACCTGTCACCAGTCAGGTGACCGGCGCTCTCCTAATTACACTGGCTCCTTCGTTTAAACACGCGTGCAGTGGATACAGCCCCAAAGCTCCTCTCTGAACAGCACCTCATTGCTGCCGAGTTGGTCCACAGTGCAAAGCCAAGGGGTAGAGCCAAGTTGCTGGTGAAAGGATCTGGCCCGGCCTTTACACTTACTTCTTGGGCGAATTCTCGGTGGGAGTCATTGGGCTGAGCGTGGGAGCGATTGGGACACACGTCCGTGGAGTTATTGGGCAGGCTGCCCGGGTTGGTGCCGTTCGTCATGGCTACGATGGCGATACTGAGATTGACCCGGAGTGAATACACCATGAAGAGGGAGAAGTGCAGGATGAGAGCCAGGCTGTAGCGAGCTGAGCAGAGGCCTGGGGTGGAGAACAACCAGAACAAGCCAGAGATGGTCAGGTAGGCTGCAGACTAACCCTGGAGGTGCCCCCCTCACCCCTGGCTGCGAGGGATCTCCAGGCAGTGGCGCTGGAACAGTTTTTGGAGTGGGGGTGCTGAGCTGCACCCCTCTTACGCCTGTCCGCACCCTCACCGCCCCCTAGAGCTGGGGCCGGGAGCAGGGCTGTGGCTCTGGGAGGCGGGGACACGGACAAGGGTAAGGCGGCGAAGGCTGGGGCCACAGCTAAGGGTGGGTGGGGGCCAGCAGCCGGGACCCTGGGGCTGGTGGCCAAGCAGGACCCCGGGCCAGCAGCAGAGCAAAATCTGGGCACCCCTACTTCCTGCACCTATGTCTCCAGGTAGCACCAACAGTCTTCTTATTTCAACCACAAACCATTCTCCTCAGAGTCTTACACCTTGGACAGGGCCGTCCAGACCCCACTGCCCACACAGCTTTACCCCAGGGCATCTCTGGCCAGACCAAACCTCCTGAAACCTCACTCTGCAGTCACCCAGCATCATTACACACACATCCCCCACCCAGTGAGGTGGGAGAGAATTTCCCCTTTGCTGTCTCCAGAGCAGGCCAGCCAGGTCAGGGCCAGGACTCTTGTTGAAGTAGAGAATTACTTCAGGGTCAGTGCTGAGAACTGGTCCAAGTCCCAGCCATCCTCTTTTCCATTTGGCACTGATCTGGCATCCCTACTTTATCTACCCAGCTCCTGAAGAAACCCAAGAGCAGTTCAGGAGGGAGCACACACATTCCTGAGCACAGAGGGGACTGTGTCCTTTCAGGAGAGGGTTCCCTCCCACACTAATAATTCACTTTACCAGCACTGATTAATCCTCACAAGCCCCTTGGGAGGGTGCTGAGCTTTACCATCCCCATTATACAGGGGGGGAAACTGAGGCACAGAGAGGGGATGTGACTTGCCCAAGAGTCAGAGCCAGAATTAGAACTCGGAAGTTCCTGGGTCCCAGTCCCATGTTCAGAGCACTACATCACACCTCTCATTACCCTCGAGTAGATTTACCTTTCCCAAATGATAACTGTTGGTTGAGCAGAGGGGAAGCATCTTCCTGATCTGACTCTGGGCAGGCCTCTGCCTCGGCGTTCTCAGCGCTTTGCTGCATTCTCTCCTGTAAGCAAAGCTGACATCTAGTCCTCCTCCCGGGAGCGTCTCCACAACTTCTGAAACATGAAGAGTCTTAGACATGAGTGAACCAAAGGCACGGGGACCATCTCCTCGCTACCGACCTCCTGCAGTTCTTCCTACAATGCAATAAGCCCCATCGTGGGACCGCTGCAGGATTGCGGAATATGAATACTACCCATCTAGTGCAGACGGGACACATTTTAAGAACAATGTGATTTACAACGATATAAATCAACTTCTAGGCCTGGTCTTGTGTGGTCCTTCCTATTTTTGCCTTTGATCGTCACAGCCTCCCAGTGGGATAGAGAGCCCTATTTTCACCATGGCTGGATGCTATTCCTTACTGCAGATATTCCTCACTGCTCAGAGAATAGCCTCCCCCTGCACCCACAATCTACCCTCACTCTGTATACTGTAAACTAACGCTTGTTCCAGAGGGCAGCTGCCAAGCCGAAACATTCTTTGACACATAGAGATAGAATCATAGAATGTCAGGGTTGGAAGGGACCTCAGGAGGTATCTAGTCCAACCCCCTGCTCAAAGCAGGGCCAATCCCCAGACAGATTTTTGTCCCAGATCCCTAAATGGCCCCCTCAAGGATTGAACTCACAAGCCTGAGCTATCCCTCCCCCCAATAAGCAGGGATCCTAGAAATCCATTTGCCGCAGAAAAAGACATGGAATGTGTGTTTTAACAGAGAATCTTTAGCTTTTACATTTTGTGAAAAAATAAAAACATATAGAGTGGGAACCCCGATTATCTGATCTGATTAGGGTGTCCAGACAGCAAGTGTGAAAAATCAGGACGGGGTTGGGGGGTAATAGGAGCCTATATAAGAAAAAAACTCAAATATCGGGACTGTCCCTATAAAATCGGGACATCTGGTCACTCTAGATCTAATTGAGCCTGGGGCCAAATCGGGTAATCAGAAAGTTGGATAATCAGGAGAGTGGGCAGGACTCCGGCTGTCAGCCCTGGGCAGCAAGGCTCAATTTGTCAGCTAAAATATTGTAAATATATCAATAAAACATTGCGTTCAACTGATACCTATATATATATATTGTGGTTAGGGAAGCTAAAGTTCAGTATTTCATTTTAATAGCGGGAAAACATGGATTTTTATGGTTTTTTATCAGAGAATTTTGGTTTTTTTAATCAGGGAAAACTAGGATCCCTGTAGATAAGTAAGATGTGCTAGGAGCGGAGAATTGCCGTGACAAAGAGAGAACTCTCCCAGACTAAAATTCCACCTACAACTACATAACTGGGCAGCTTCCCCCCACCCCAAAGTGAAGCAGATTGGCCCTGATTTTCTGAATTAACTGCAACTTCTCTAGCAATCAAATCCAAACAATCAACTCACAGATGAAGCAGAAGCAGAAACCTCCTCTTGTTTTTCAATATAGGGTGTGGGAACTCATTCCTGCAGGGATGCCACGAATTCAGATTGGGAACAAAGAGTGAGTCACGTGAGAGGCAAGCCATGTGACAAAATAAGTTTGGCAAACACCAGCTGTGCTATTTAACTCCTTAGTAGGCCACTGACACCTGGTTTTTAAAATCATTTTAGATTTAAACTGTTAGTAAATTGGAGATGGATGACTAAAAACAATGATGATGAAACAATGTTTCGCCACCATTAGTTAAGACCAGGAACAGCCCTATGGGGTACCTATTAGCCCAGATTTAGTGGAGGAGAAATTAAGTGATATGCCCAAGGCCACAGAGGGAGGCGGTCTCTGCCTACCATTGTGGTACTTTAGAGCTAAATTTGTTGGCCAGTCTTGGGTTCTCCTAGAACTCTTCCTATCTACACACACATATAAGTAGCCTTTAAGTGTGAAAACAGACTATGTGAAAATGGGACCTTCTTCATTAGAACTGCATGTATTCAGTCATAGCTACTTAGTGTGATGACTAGCAGGGACTCTGCTGGCCACATGTTGCTCTCAGTGACACTTGAGCAACCCCAGGGCTGCTAGTATATTTGTACAGGGTAGCTGATTGGAACCCTGTCAATCACCCAACTTATGATGCACAAGAAGCTCCCTCTTGCAGATGACTGGCTGCTAGCATGTTTCTAATGGGTTTGCAGGGCACTGGCAGCCGGGGAGAGGCAGTTTTAATAAACATAAGTCTAACGCAATAGGGGATTCAGGCTCTTACAGAAGTGGAGATAGCGTTGGGGTTGGGCAGGGACATGCAATGGGACGAGGGGCCTGGTCTGCATTAGGGCTGGAATCCCAGCAATCCCTCAGCTGCCTTTTTACTCATCTGTATGTGCCCTCCCTTGGGCAGGGGCTGAACAGTCTCGGGGGTGTGGGTATGTGTCTATTCACCCTGGTACTGGCCTGCCTCTCTTCTCCTGGTGATACATCACTCTGAAATCAAAAGGCACTTTCCCTTATCTTGCTGTCAAATCACACGGAGGACAGCCCCTGCCCCCATGGTCACTGCAGCTCCCTCTTCCCATGGCTCCATCATCTCCCCTCATCATCCCCGGTTACTTCTGCAGCCCCCTCTCCCCACGGCTCTATCACCCTCTGACCCCCATTGCCCCTCCATCCCTGCAGCCCCTCCCCAATGGCTCCATCATCTCCCCTTTCCTCCCATGACCTCTGCAGCCCCCTCTCCCCATGGCGCTATCACCCTCTGACTCCCACTGCTGCCCCACCACCCCTGCAGCTCCATCCCCTCATGGCTCTATCTCACCTCATTATCCCCAGTGACTTCTGCAGCCCCGTCCTCCCATGGCTCTATCACCCTCTGACTCCCACTGCTGCCCCATCACCCCTGCAGCTCCATCCCCTCATGGCTCTATCTCCCCTCATTATCCCCGGTGACTTCTGCAGCCCCCTCTCCCCACGGCTCTATCACCCCACTGGCTCCCACTGCCCCATCAACCCCTGTGACCCCTTGCAGCCCCCTCTCCCCATGGATCTATCACCCTCTGACCCCCATTGCTGCCCCACACCCCTGCAGCTCCATCCCCTCCTGGCTCCATCAGCTCCCCTTTCCTCCCATGATCCCCTGCAGCCCCTAAGTCCAGGGCGCCCCTCCACAACCAGCCTCCTCCCAGCTGCCCCGCCCACTCCCGGCCCCAGAGCCCCGCCCACCTGCTGCCGGGTCATGTGACAATCCAAGATGGCGACGCTCAGGCTGGTGCCGGTGGCGCTGCTCACCTGGCTGCTGGTCGGCGGGCGCTGCTCGGGGCAGCGCGCGGTCCCGGTGCCCCTGGTCATGTGGCACGGGATGGGTGAGTGCTGGGGAGAGGCCGCCGCAAGGCTGGTGCTACCCCCCCCGGTGCAGTGGGGGGCGGGTTGGGAAGGGGGCGCTGCAGGGCTGAGGGCGGGTTATAGGTCTGTTGCTGCCCCGCCAAGGGCTGCAGGGGTGGGGGGGTCAGGCTGATGCTCTCACCCCAGGACTGCAAAGGGAGGGCCTGGGGGCCCTTGTCTGACCAGCCTCCCCGCTCTTATTCCCCCTCCCCGCCCCCAAAGAGGAAGCTGGGGGCGGAAGCGGTGTTTCCGTGCACTACGAGCCTCCTGTGCAGTGCAGCCTTTGTAGTTCTCCGCGGTGCTTTTTTACTACTTCCCTGCTGGATCTCTCACTTCCCTAATCCCAGCTGCTGGTTTAGAGACGGTGCCTGTGTGCAGAGCGTGCTTGCCTTGAGAGATCTTGGGATCTTACATGGGGAGGGTGGAAAGCAGGTTATTAGCCAGTGTGCGCACAGGTCCAAACAAGCAGCTGTGCTCTCTGTCCTAGTGACTTCACTTTTGGCCACTTTTCAGATTGTCTGGAATAAAAAACAACCCACATTCATCACATGATTCTCATTTAACTGCCAGGAGGGTGATACCACAGTGCAGGCAACACCCTTTCCTTGTGAAATGGGGGATGGAAGAAAGCGAAGTAGTGATAGATGTGTGGGAAGTTGGACTGCGAATGAAGGATCAAGGTGACTTCTAAAGAGTTGAACTACTCTGATGCCCAGCACCCTTTGGGAGAGTTCCCTACTCAGTTATCTTCGATTTTAGGCCCTGTCTACATTATGTATCACATTTAAACATGGTTGTGATCCAGTCATGTGCTTTTTTTTTGCCTGCAGTTTCACAAACCAGTTTTAACGTGGTTATGTTTTGTAGCACTGGCAGGATTTTAAATAAACACCTTGATAGCTTGTTTACAAATATCATTATCCCCACTTTTCAGATGGCAAAACTGAGGCAGGTCTCTGGTAGAGCTGGGGAATCCAGACTCCCAGTCCAGTGCCCTCTCCATTTGATCATGTTGCCTGCATTTTTTCTTATTACCTGAGATGATAAGCATTGTAAAGGATAGTTCAACCTAATAATAGTAATAATGCTTATTGCTTTTACAAACAGTAAGTAATCCTCACAACATCCTTGTCTAGATATTAGCCCTGTTTACAGGGAGACTTGGACACCGAGAGCCTTGCTCAAGGCCTTAAAGAAAGGCAATATAAGAGCCTGGACAGAAATTAGGTTTGGAAGGATTAGATTTGTGTTGGTCAGTGTTGGTAGACACCCATTTCACTGTATGCACAAAAACTGACGAAAAAATATTTCCATAAATGAGAACTAAAATTTACAGATAGACAAAGTAAGAAAAATGCTGCTTTGGAACTTGTTAGAGATTTAAGGGTATTTATCTGGTATATTTTGACATGTTGACACTTGGTTTTAATGGTTATAAAGCTTTAATTTCGGAATCTCAATGTCTGTCATTAACTGATTGACCGTCTCCAGTTGTCTCCCCCCCCCTAATTTTGCACAACTGTGAACATTTAAATGACTCAAAAAGAACCGGAGTACTTGTGGCACCTTAGAGACTAACAAATTTATTAGAGCATAAGCTTTCGTGGACTACAGCCNTATATAATTTTGACCAATGTCATTGTTTATTTTTAAGATTTTTTTAGATCTTTAGTCATTTAAATGACAGGTTTCAGAGTAGCAGCCGTGTTAGTCTGTATCCGCAAAAAGAACCGGAGTACTTGTGGCACCTTAGAGACTAACAAATTTATTAGAGCATAAGCTTTCGTGGACTACAGCCGAAGAAGTGGGCTGTAGTCCACGAAAGCTTATGCTCTAATAAATTTGTTAGTCTCTAAGGTGCCACAAGTACTCCGGTTCTTTTTGCGGATACAGACTAACACGGCTGCTACTCTGAAACCTGTCATTTAAATGACTAAAGATCTAAAAAAATCTTAAAAATAAACAATGACATTGGTCAAAATTATATATACAAAAATTAAATTCTGCCACACTCAATTCATATGTAGGAGTTCCTAGCTCCCAGGCCTCAGCGTGCACCACTAGACTATGCCTCTGGAAGTGTCTGGGCCAAAGATACCACAAATAAGATATTCCTGTGGGAGCAGGGTACTGAACCTCTGTAGCATCGTGTATAGACTGTTTTGTATTCAAATGGTAGTTCAGTCAAAATGGAAAGCATCCATAAGGATGGGAATAAGGGAAAGGCTTGGAAGGCTGGGTGAGAATTCAGCGTCCATGCTGGCTTTAATATTTTGATAGTCTAAATCAATGTCATGACCTTATTAGCAAGAAAGTGAAAGGAGGCCACCATGGGCTGGAACCAGGAAGTGCATTCAAATGGTTCATTTACAGAGGAGGCTTTGTGCAATGAGCGTGAAAATTTGCTGCTTTGACACTTGACAAAATGCAGGCTGCTTTCCCTGGTGAGGTTGGAAGTTTGGTATTCAGCACCTCAGCCATCAAGTGTGCGATGGTTTTATGATGTTTGATGAAAATTTCCCTTATCCTTTTTGCAGGAGACAGCTGCTGTAACCCTGGAAGCTTAGGATACATTAAAAAAATAGTGGAAAATAAAATACCAGGAATTTACGTTCTGTCGCTACAGATTGGAAACAACGTGGTAGAGGTAAAGTCACAGTTATCCTATGTAAAGCTTCTGTTTTCATTGAGTATTTCTGGTTCGTGATCACTGTGCACTCTTAAAGGTGCTGTAAATAATGTACAGTCTCTCCTTTTGACGTAGATCCATAAAGACACAGACAGAGCTTTCACTATTACCTTTTTACTGTATCAAACATCTTTGTCTTGGAGAAACTGACTAAGTCTAGTTAATCACATGTTGAAGAAAACTAGGGATGTGACAAATCCCTGATTCAAATTGGATTCATACCCAAACCCACTGATTAGTGTTTTGAAACCTCTACAGCAGGGGTGGGCAAACTGCGGGCCGCATCCAGACCCTTGAGCTCCCGCTGGGGAGTGGGGTCTGGGGCTTGTCCCGCTCCAGCTGGGGAGCAGGGTTGGGGCCACTCTGCGTGGCTCCTAGAAGCAGCGGCATGTGCCCCCTCCAACTCCTATGCATGGGGCAGCCAGGGGACTCCGCGCCCCATGCTGCCCCTGCAGTTCCCATTGGCCGGGAACCGTGGCCAATGGGAGCTGCAGAGGCAGCACCTGCGGACAGGGCAATGCGCAGCAGAGCCGCCTGGCCATGCCTCTGTGTAAGAGCCGGACGGGGGACATACTATTGCTTCCGGGAGCAGCCTGCACCCCCGAGCCACCCCTCCATGCCCCAACCCTGATCCCCCTCCTGCCCTCCAAACCCCTCGGTCCCAGCCTGGAGCACTCTCCTGCACCCCAAACCCCACCAGCCCCAGCCCAGAGCCTACACTCCCAGCCAGAGCCCTCGCCCCCTACACCCCCTGCCCCGAGCCCCCTCCCACACCTTGAACTCCTCATTTCTGGCCCCAGCCCAGAGCCCACACCCCCTGCCAGAGCCCTCACCCCCTCCTGCACCCTAGCCCCAATTTTGTGAGACCCGCCATACAATTTCTATACCCAGATGTGGCCCTTGGGCCAAAAAGTTTGCCCACCCCTGCTCTACAGCTATTAGCTATGTGATGAGGTCCCATGCTTTTTAAGGGAGATATTTGTCCCTTCCTATTTATTAAGCTAAGCGCATGTTTTTATTTAAACTCTCATTTTTATATTGTGTTTTACTAGTGTAACAAAGATATAGCCTGGCTCCTGCACCTGTATTGTTGACTGTGCTATATATGGCCAAGAGGCTTATATTACTAGCTATGTATTAGAGTGTAGTTCTAGTAATAGCTATCACAATAATGGGTGACATGTCTTGTTACCTGGATTCATAGAGGGTGCAGGTAAACCTTGGCTTTGTGGAAGTCCAGGGCGGATCCAAACTTTAATAAAGGCAGGGGAAATATGACAACTTACGGTTGGGCTGGGAGTTCACAAAGGGAGTCTCATAAAATTGGGGCCTACCTATAACTCATGGAATTTAAGGAGAAATCTTAGTCCCTATGAAGAACAAGAAGATTAAAATTCACCTATTAGCCCATTGCAAAGATAATTTGCCCATCTGTTTCTCTGGCTTATTCCCCAGGATATGGAGAACAGCTACTTCATGAATGTGAACAAACAAGTGATGCTGGTTTGTGACAAACTCGCTAAGGACCCTCGCTTGCAAGGAGGCTACAATTCTATGGGATTCTCCCAGGGAGGCCAGTTCCTGTAAGTTTACAGTTGGATTTAATTTATTTTTGGGCACATGTTTTAGGTTACAGAAGTTCAGGTGGGAATCTCCCTCTCTCCCCAACACCTTCCCACAGGGTTCAAAATAAAATGTAAATAAGTGTTCTCTGGGCACGAGGATACATTTATTTTAAAATGCTTTATTCGTATGAGGCTTTCTAAGAACTGTACAATTACAAACTAACCTTCACAACACCTTTGTAACACAGATACGATTTCTTCAGATGGGGAAACCGAGGCACAGGGCCGTTAAGGGTAATATTTTCAAAAGCACGTAAGTCCCCTTGATGGGACTTTGGATAACATTTCAAAAGTCCCTAAGTAACTCATTTAAAGCTGGTCGCAGGCAGAGCTTGAATATGGTTATTTAAAGTGCTATATACAAACAGCTCAGCATCTGTATAGGAGGGGGAAGCTAAACCCTCTCTCTTTTCCCCAGGAGGGCGGTGGCACAGAGATGTCCTTCTCCTCCAATGTTCAATTTGATTTCCATTGGGGGACAGCACCAAGGTAACTCCCTCTTTGGTTTCTAGAGTCCTCTGTGTCATCCCTGCTTCCTAAACCTGCATGTAGTGAATGGAGGGGGAGCTGCTGATAGGATAAAACAACCCCTCTTCCCCTGCCCCCAAAAGCCCCCCCACAGAAAGCCTCTTTTTGACCTACTTTCAGTTGAAATAAAATAACTGGATATTTTTGCCTTGTCTCCTGAATGGATCTGATCACTAGGCGAGTGCTTGTTGTGTTCTGGGCTGATCTTGAGTTAGGATTAACATCTGTCAGCAAATCTATTAAAGTGGTTCCAAGCTAAAATAGGGACAGACAAATGTCATTCTTCAGGATGCAAACTGGCCACTTCAGGGGTCAGGAAGGAATCTTCCCAATGTATGTGACTATCCAATTAGCCAGGTAGCTCCCTTCTACCATCTAAGCATTGTCGATTGGCTATTGTTGGAGCAGATACTGGACTGCAGAGAGCAATAGCCTGATCTGGTGTAGGAGCTCCCACAAAACTAAATTTATTGAGATTGGCCAAATAGTGATTGGGTGACAGGGACCTGAAGCTATCAGCATTTGAAGTATTAAACTCCACAGAGGGAGAATTATTATTCAGGGTGGCTCAGGGAGGTAAAATGAGTGATAAGGGGATGAAATTCAAGACAGGAAAATGGCTAAATACCAAGGAAAACTTCTGCCACTGAGAGCTCCAAGACAGGAATAATCTCCCAAGGGAACTGGTGGCAGCCCCATGGCGTGAGTCTCTGTTTAGTGCATTCTGCCCAATATGCTGCCAGGAACAATAGTGTGGCTTCAGATCACTAAAGAGCTAGGAGGCCTTTCCATTTATCTGTATGACCATCTTCTCCATAATGATACCCTCTGCTGGTCAGCTAAAGAACATTGAGTTCTCTCCATGTAATAGTGCCTTGGGGGCTGTCTGTCTGTAATGGGATTATAGGATTAGAGACAGCTGGATTCCTTGGAGTAATTCCAGTTGCTGTGTCAGGAGGAGGTGGTTCTTCTTTGTGGTTGCAATTCAGTGGCTTTCAGTGCTGACCATTGACTAGAGATGCACAACTTGCTGCCCCAGGTGTGTTTGGCTTTCCACGCTGTCCCGGGGAGAAGTCCCGCATCTGTGACTGGCTCCGAAAGATGCTGGACCTTGGCGTCTACACGAAGGTGATTCAGGAGCGGTGAGTATGTTCGGCGGGGGACCATGCAGACTGCAAAGGCTGAGGTGAGATGCTCCTTTGGCCTGTGTGTTTCCAGTGTGAGCTTTATTCTCTCTCTCATCCAGCCTAGTGCAGGCAGAATACTGGCATGACCCCGTGAAGGAAGATGAGTACCGGAAAAACAGCATCTTCCTGGCTGACATCAATCAGGAGAAGGTAAGGGCAGATGCCATGCTCAGAGCTCTGAGCCTGGCTTGTTATTTGGGATGGCTGAGATTTTCTTCCCTTCGTTGTTTTCATGGCTGGGGTCTTTGAGGTTTAACTCTTTAGTGGTTCTTTCCCTTGTGGTGTAGGGATGGCCAAAAGGTAGCACCCTTCGTCCCGGCGTGTCTGGTACAGTTCCCAGTGCTCTTGCAGATGTTTTTGCTTGTGGCTCTCTGTACAATAGCTGCTCCACAGCATGGCAGCAGAGTGGTGACTGCCTTCTTCTGTGTAATCAGAATCAAGATTTGTATAGCTCTCCATTTTCAAAGAAGATTGAAGTAACCAGTTAATCCCCACAAACTCCCTGTGAGGTGGGGGTGGGTGGGTTCCCCATCTGTGAAATGGGATAAGTGACATCATCATAAGAAGTTGGTGTCAGTGCTGGGATTAGAATGTGGGGATTCCAGATTCCCAGTCACGCATTCCTAGCGTTGTCTTGTGCATGTGCCCTGACTAGCCCTAGCCCAAGCTGAGCTCATGGGCTGTCCGTTCCCTGACGGGGAGGAAGGCAGGCACTGCCGTGGCTGGGTCAGGAGCCTGGCATGCTGAGAGCAACAGCCCAGCTTCAATGTGTGACAAGCGTGTCATCTGTTTGACAAAGTTTGTGGCTGCCCCCATCTCAGTGAGATTCCAGACTGCCTTATTTCTGACAAGATTCTATCATTTTTGTTCTGACATCTTTCCCAGGGTATCAACGAGACCTACAAGAAAAACTTGATGGCTTTGAAAAAGTTTGTGATGGTGAAATTTCTCAATGACTCTATGGTAGACCCTCCAGCCTCAGAGGTGAGCAACTCCTCCAAGTGCTTGGGATAAGGCAGTGAGACAGGAGCTTTCACTTGCTAAATGTCTTTGTCATTGTCTAGTTTTATGAATGGTGCCCAACTTTTAATACAAATCCAGGATGCAGTAACCAAAAATGGATCCACTAATGTAGGGCCAGCCAGTTTCACAAATAAATTGGGCAAAAGAAAATCAGAAAAGGGACAGGAAAATGGTCTCAGTGTGGTCAAGATGCTCCAAACCTTGTAGGTGGCTATAGAAGGTCTCTGGCAGACATCCTCAGGGAGAGAAATTCTTCAGACAGGATCCTTGCACCAAAAAGTCCCTGTGATGATCCAGATCTGTTAGAACCACTCTGTGGAGATCAGACAACCTGACTGGCAATAACGGCCTTGGATAATTATGTTGGGAGGAGAGTTGCTCAAATACATCATGGTCTAGATTAAGACTGTCTTGTATCAGATTAAGCACAGATGTGGGTTGCAGTGAACCTTGTTCTAGTACCTTTAACTTCACCCTACCATGACTCTGAAAGAATAGTGTTCGTTTAGGGGTCAGACACAAGGTGGTGGTGTTGGAATATACAGTACCTGATCATTTATGTTGGCAGTATAAGCCTAAGGATGAGCATTTCATGCTCTAAAGAGTTGCTGTTATCTAGGAGATGCTAGGTAAGGACTGTATTGGCCCTCAAACTTTAACTGGTTTTGTAAATCAAGGGTTCTTCAGATGTTAAAGTTTCTGTCCTGCCCTTTGATAGCAGGGCTCTCTGGGGTTTATTCAATCTGAAGAAGTCATTGCTGGATTCAAGTAGGGGCAAGGAGCTCCATCTCTTCCTCAGTCAGAGGAACATTCTGTCCAGCAATAGGCCTCAGTGGTGAGATGCAGAATAAGCTCATTTCTACAACAGCTCTGTTGTCTCCTTGTTTTAATTCTATAGTGGTTTGGATATTACAGAAGTGGGCAAGCCAAGGAGACCATCCCCCTGCAGGAGACCTCGCTGTACACAAAGGTAAAAAGCTGGATCTTCTATGGAAGAATCTCCTGTCTCCATATGGTTGCCAATTTTGGTTGGACATATTTCTGGAGGTTTCATCACATCACATCTCGTCTTTAATTAAAAATTAATCTTTAATTCCTGGAAACTCCAGGATAATCATGGAGGGTTGGCAACCCTATGTCTCCACTGTAAGTAGCTTAAGCTCTTGGCAGGGTTCCACCATCTAGCTTCTCTCTCTCTCTCATAAGAGATCGCATTTTGTATCTGAACTTAGTTCCCATGAAAGGAAAAGGCTGGATCTGCTGATTAAGCACAAGAAAGATGCGCTTATCCTCCCAAGTACTGTTTCCCCCATTGAATAGATAGGGAACTGAGGAACCTCAGGGTCCCACAGAAATGTGTCAGAGCAGGGAATTGAACTCTGGTCTTCTGAATTATAGACCAGCACCCTGACCTAGACTTTCTCCTCCAGTCTCTGCTGGAGATAACTTAGCTGAAAAGTACTTCTACGGAGCAAAATTAGGCCTTTGGAACAAGCCAGGTAGCACCAGATGAGGGTTTATTTATTTATTTTAGAGCGTCCCTGGTATTCATATTTCACTTGGTATGGCTTGCACAATTTCTTCAGCCTACACCAGCTTAAAACGGCTAGGCTACCAATATGTGCTTCATGCTGATCTTGTTTACACTGCTCTAAATCAGGAGTCACTCCATGGAAGTTAAAAACCGATCTAAAAGTGGCACACACACTACCAGCTGATTACAGCCTCATGCACACGTTGGCCAGCTGGGTTGCCTCTCCCTTTGGGTGTGAGATCCTTTAAGTGAGGGAAATGAATGAATGCTTCACTGCAGCAACCCATGAACTTGGCCCATGGCCTTCCCAACAGGATGCAGGGAACGTTGTGAGAGCCCTTGATAAAATGGCACTGCATCCTCAGCCTAGCAGGTAGTTTTGAGGCAGGGAAGACCTGGTTCCTGGGGCCCATTCTAGTCCAGCTTTCTTTGCACTTATACACTTCCCTTCTTTTTAAAGAAGCTATTGAAAGCTCATGCTTCTCACAGCAGACCATGCCCCATTTTCCTAGCAGGGCAGTTGCATTATGCCGTGTAATTCCCCCACGCAAAGGAAAGAGCTAGTTCCATACAGCCTGAACTCCAAGGGCTGTTGTAACTGACCCACACCTATTCTCAACAAAACATTGGTCTGCTCTATTGCAGACTCTAGTAAAGGGCTCCCCTGCTTGGCAAGGATGATGGGGGGCCAGGGACAGCACTTGAATTCCAGAAAGAGACAAGGGGAACTCTTGTAAATAATCAATGCCCGGAAGTGAGAAAATAGTAAAGAGTAGATCCTAATGGAAGATACGGTGGGATCCACTACAACACTGCAAACTACCACCTAAGTCCCCATGAAAGTCAATGGGACTAAGGTGCTTTGGAAAATTATTTAAGCATCTCTGGTAGCCTACTTTCATGCTGGTCTTCTCTTGTAGGATCAGCTGGGGCTGCAGCAGATGGACAAGGCAGGAAAGCTGGTATTCCTGTCCGTGGCAGCAGATCACCTTCGCTTTTCTGAAGAGTGGTTTTATACAAACATCATCCCCTTCCTACACTGAAGTCGATGTGTGGCAGCAGCCTGACAAGAGAAGGCGACTTCCTTCAGACCAAGCTCCTGCTACAAGGCAGAGGAAGTCACCCTGTTAGGAGTTCTAGCTTGGATCCAATTGCTGTAGCTAACAAACTAAGCTGCCACTTACTGCGTAACAGCACGTCCCCCATACAAACCTGCTGCCGCATGGTACGAGGGCTAACCAAGTACTTAAGGGCATACTAAGTCTGCTGGTTGTTGTCAGAGTGCATTAGAAGTGGCATGGTTTAAATTTAATATGCTATTATGGTGTAGCATATGGTCCCAACCCAGACTTGGTTTCTGTGTTAGCAAGTTTTGTATGGTTTTCAAAGAAGCTAATGTAACTGCACCAGTCACTTGCTGGAGCATAGTTCAGTGGTTTTCAAACTTCTTTTCTGGCGACCCAGTTGAAGAAAACTGTCGATGCCTGTGACCCAACAGAGCTGGGGATGAGGGGTTTGGGATGTGGGAGGGGGCTCAAGGCTGGGGAAGAGGGTTGGGGTGCAGGGGTGAGGGCTGTGGGTTGGAGATGGGAATGAGGGGTTCAGGGTATGGGATGGGGCTCTGGGCTGGGGCAGGGAGTGCAGGAGGGGGTCAGGGCTCTGTGTGCAGTCTCTGGGGTGGGGATGAGGGGTTTGGGGGGCTCAGGGCTGGGGCAGGAGATTGAGGTGTGGGTTTATCTCCGGCAGCTCCTGGTCAGTGGCGCAGCTGGGGTGCAGAGGCAGGTTTCCCATCTGTCCTGGCACCACGGACTGTGCTGCGCCCCAAAAGCAGCTAGCAGCAGGTCCGGCTCCTAGGTGGAGGCATGCAAGCAGCTCCACAAAGCTCTTGCCCACAGGCACTGCCCCACTCCCATTGGTTGGTTTCCAGCCATTGGGAGTCCAGAGCTGGTGCTCAGGGTAGGGGCAGCGCACAGAGCCCTGTGGCCCCTCTGCCTAAGAGCCGGACCTGCTGCTGGCTGCTTCCGGGGCGCAGCATGGTGTCAGACTCAGAACAGGTAGGGACTGCTAATTTTTACTGGCTGGCTGCCAGGGTCCCTGGGTCATGACCTGAAGTTTTAAAACCACTGCTATAGTTTAACAGCTGAGCCATTTGAGACTGGGTAGTCTCAGTTTTAACAGAGCTTTGTTCTAACCACATTCCTGTCCCTCGGTCAGGATACTTAGGTTAATCCTAACAAACATAACTAGTTTAGATAAGGCCCATAGAGTGAGGACCACCACTTAGATTTAAGGATGCATGTTTGTAGAAACAGGGGAGAAGACAGCATTACAGCTGCGGGAAGGGGTGCTGGCTCATGGGAGGGAGTGGGTTATGGATTAAGTTTTCAATGATTATTAAAAGCTTTTTGAGGGGTTTGGGGTGTGGGAGGGGGCTCAAGGCTGGGGAAGAGGGTTGGGGTGCAGGGGTGAGGGCTGTGGGCTGGCTAGCTACTGTTTTGCACTGGTTCAATGTTGATTCTCTTTAATAAAGAATGTTTTACAGCTGCCTAATGAACTAAGGGATAACCTCTCTTACTGCCCTACCACTGACAGATTCCCTTCCTCAGCAAGGGTGCTAGCAGTGTGAGTTTGAAAAAAGGAAAATAGTACTAGGAGTGTCAGTGCTCTCCACTTAGTGGCTGGTCCTGCAATAAGCTTTGCACCCACACACAATTCTGATCTATCCACTAACAGACCCATTGAGCAGCAGGGGGTGGCAGTGGGGGTGTCAATCCGCATTCTCAACAACCTGAGGTATGTTTTTAGCAACAAGAAGTTTCCTAGCTGCACTCCAGTATATCCCTTCTGAACAGCAAACAAGGGCTAGTGTAATGAGCAGATTGGCATGAACTTTATTCTATCTTCTGTATGATTTTAAGTACATAAGAAAAGTTTTTTCCACAAGCCTCAGGAGAAGATGAGTACAAGTTACAGGACAGTCTCAAAATAAAAAAAATTTGCATATTTTGTGAGTTTCATCCTAGAGAAAAAACCATGGACAACGTACAGAGGAAATGCAGTCAGATATGCGGATGTCACCAGAGACAGGGAAACACGAAGGGCAAGCATGTGCAGCTCCCTTTAGGGTCAATGCAGGCCCTGGAAAAGAGGCTGCAAGCCTCCAGCAGAGTAAAGAGCCAAGCAACAGGGGAAGGGGAGAGGCTGAGAACAGTTTCACATTCTATAGTAACTAAGCATGAGTGAGGATGACCAATGGAACTGACTTAGTCGAACTCTTGTTTACAAAACAAATACTGAATGGGGAATGAAGAAGCATCCCTCGCTAGGAAGGAGAGACAGGTTCAGAAGAACTGTCTTGGAAGACTGAACTTGAGTTCAGCTGCTTAGAAGGAACCCCTTGGGTGAAGATCCCTTTTGGAGAAGGGCTCATAGGGAAGTGGACACTTCAGCTTCTAACCCTGGACAGACAGCAGAGTAGATCATTTACTCCAATGCAGTCTTCCGTGGCACCTGTTGACTGCAAAGCTCCCCATCATGGCACAAAGAGAATTACACAGAGCAAATAGGAGCGTTGAAAGGGAAACTTACGGTGGAATGCTACACGCCCAGTCCTCAGCCTTTGGTCCAGCAAAGCCATTCCCCACATCTTGTAATGCCACTGACTGATTAGTACACACAGCTGGAGTTAGTAGCAGCTCCCAGTACCTTCCTGAAACACACTTGCCAGCTCAACTTACCAAGCTAGGAACGATGGACCCTGATAGGGACACCATTATGTCAATTCAAAGACAGACAACATTCCTTTCCCACACGAACAATTTGTCTGAAGATACCACAATACCAAACCCATGGAACAATCTGAAAGCCAACCACCCATCCTGGCTCTGAAGTTCGCCAGAAGTCAGATGTGATTGATTGGTGAGGTTAGATCTGACAAGGAGGGGGGGTGATGCACCTTCCTGCTGATAGATGCAGATGATCAACTGACCCGCCACCCTACACCAAAGCCCAGCCCGAGGTATTTCAGCGAAGGCAGGTAGCTGTGTCTCTCAGGTAGAAGACAGAGAAGCAGTTTGAGAGCAGAAAGGTACAGGAAATCTAAGAGAATCGTCTGAAAGCAGATTTGTCCCACAGCCAGGGCAAGGGGAGGCACAAGTCCCAATGCCATTCTGCTTAGCCAGCAATTTCCGTCACGCTGGTAACCAGCTTCTGCCCGTTCCACAGGGACTTGAACTGTTCAGGGATAGGGAACTCGTTCTGGAGGATGAAAGAAATCTGTAGTGAAAAGTCTGGTTTATATGAAAGACGAGACTATTCCTGTCCCGCCTAGCCTGACAATCTTAGTGGCAGACAAAGAATCATTTGCACTGCACTAGGAAGCTACTACCCCCCTTTCCGTATTGCTCTGTAGTGTTTTGAGCACTGCAGATATGTCATTTGGGACACGGGCAGAAAGGACGGACAAAATTTGATTTAAATTCCAAATAAAGACCAAGAACTGGTTTGGTGAGTAGAGCTACATTTAACAAGTCACAGCTTTTTCTAGAAGATTAAATTGAAGAAGTGTAAAGTTAATATCACACTTTGTAACCATAGCCACATTTCATTCCCCACTGGACCTAGGAGGGTCAAGCATTACTTCCAACAACAGTGTCTTCATAGTGAGCGCCATCTGGTTAGGGGCTAGTGAATTTGGCTTCAGAGAAGACAGATCAAGGGAAGACACCTACATCTTAAGTCTGATGGGTTTCTAGAATCCATCATATAAAGGGTGGAATCTGGGGCAGTATCTAGCTACCAGAGAAGGGCTCAATTGGCAGGTCCTTCAATGAACTGCCTTCCCTGGGAGGGGTTAGTTTTTGTCTCAGTAAGACAATGGAACAAGATGTGACCTGAAGCGATGCTATGCTTCTTAATCACTCTGATTCCTGTCATTGAACAAGCCCCGCCCCTCTGTTCACTCCGCCCCTCACAGCTCTCCCACTCATTTCGGGAAGAGGAAACACTTACAAAGTCACCACTCTCTGTGGGGATGAGGACGTTCATCTCTGAAGACTTGGCACTGACAATCTCACATTCTAGGGAGCTCTTGCTCAGATACACGTGGCATCCATCTGTCTTGTTGATGGAAATTGTTGGCACTTTACCCATTACCTAGTGAGGAAAACACAGCAGGGAGGTGGTTACAGTAGCATCCGCTTATCCCAGGGAACCGCTATAGTTCATTGTTTTACATTATCCTCCAGGGATTAAGTCTTCTACACTGAACTCTACCATCTCTCTGGAGGGAAGCAAATATTAACTTTGTTCCACAGAAGGTCAGACGAAAGGCTAATGGAGATTGAGCAACTTGCCCATCCCCACAAATCGAATGGCGGGATAGAAATTAGAACAGACTCCTACTCTCAGCCCCTTGCTTTAGCTACTAGATTACACTGCCTTCCTTAGGGTGGATAATCCATCCAGAATCTATGCTCAGTCTGAGGAGTTTGTTTTCCATTCTGCAACCCAGTTTAGACAGCTTGCTCCAGTGCGGTTTGAAAACCCCTGTATGGAAAGAGTTCGATGTGTTTTCTAGAGAGGCTTCATTAGATTGTGTCCTGCAAAGTGAACCTGTAAAGGCACCACCGCATAACGCAGGGCACAGTTCTATACAGTCAGTCACAAGGAGGGTTGTGGGTAGTTACCTGAACTTTAATGTCCCTGCAGTTTATGATCTCCACGATGCCCACCACATCATCAAACACCAGACCTAGCTTCTTACAGTTATCTGCAGGGGAGAAAGAAGAGCTCAGAGCTACAACCCCCACTCCAGATCCTGCCCTTTGATGTGCCAGCATACAGAAGGCCAGCCCCTTTGGACCACAGCACTTACCCACTGTGATGGAATTGATTTTGCCCTTGATTTGGAGTGTACTGTTCGTGCAGTTGTAAATATATGCTACCTGCTTCAGCTCTGTGTCACTGATCACCAGGTTGGAGGCCATCTCCTGGTTTTCCTGAAAAGGGGTGACAAATACCAGTTACTCTTGTTTCCCTAAAGAGCTACAGAGTGAAGTGTGGAGGTGTCATGTCACCTTCTCTCCTCTGAAGAATTCACAAGGCTGCAGAGAGGGCTTGTTCCTTCAAGCTGACACCTTCTAGTTATTTCAAAGAAAAGATGTTTGTGGGCCATCTTCTGCTATTGAATTCCCATCACTCTAGCAGCCAGTCTGGGCTGTCACATGGACACTCACCACTCTCCACTTCTTGCCCTCCAGCTCTAGCATTGCCGGTTCCTTCTTTGGGGATGATTTTTTGGGTGGGTTAGCTGCACAGGCAGGTTTGGGAGCGGTGAATGGTTTGGGTCCTGTTCGGACAGGGCCACCTTGATTCTTTAGCCCTGGGTTCTTGTGAGTCTTCATATCATCTGAAACATGTTTCAGGGCTACAAGAGAAATCGCTGTTACTTCAGACATCATTTGGTTGGATAATGCTAAGTTACTAGGTGCGCAAGATCCAAGTTTAACAAGTACCAGAAGTCAGCAGCTATTACAACAGCAGTCTGCTGAAATCTTTGAGGACCCATAAAACAAGTTCTCTGCTTCAAGAGTTTATAAGCTACACTGAACATGAATGCTTGCTATGAAGAAAGGGACCTGGAAGAGAGTTAAGTGCTTTTAGCATTTAATGATATGAGATTGAGAGCTAGATTTAAAGTGTTATGTTTAGAACTAGAGCCAGTATTCCACAGCTGTTACACTCTCTGTAGGGAAGAGGTAAATCTAGGACCAAGTTTTCATGAGCTTCGTTTCACCCCGTCATTGAACATGCAAATGGTAATTTGTGTGCAGGTTTGCACATGCAAAAGTCTCCTCCCCCACCTCCCCGCTAGTTTTTAAACTACAATATCCTAACCATGCTCTTTTGTATATCTGATGTTCTGAGCAGTCCAAGCCCATTCATCCTGGGAACGCTATTAAGTAACAGAACTCCTGCATCCCAGAGGTAGTTTTTTAGGGTTTGCAGATAAGTGACCCAGAACCCCATGCAGACTTAACCTAGAATGTTTTCTTTCGTTGACCTACTAGCCAAATGGCTGCCCACCACCAGCCTTCAGTTGCCCAGTTTGCTTACCGGAGGTAATGCCTTCTCCCTGATTGATCTGGTCAAACAGTGCTGAGCGGGACACAGAGTCATCTGAACCGGAGTTTGTGGGGCCTGGAGCAGGAGGTGGGGGAGGACCAGGCGGTGGAGGAGCACCACCAGTTGGGGGTGCTGCAGGTGCATTGCCCACCTCTTTTGCTATAGGACCCTGTAAGAGATGCCCGAGAGGGAGTTAAACTTGTGTGATCACTACTTGCTGGAACAGTCCCCGTAACATTAGATTCCCTAGGTTACGAAGTACTGATTGCCAACATACAGTCAGCACTCACCGTTTTGCTCCAGGTCAGCCCAGTGGTGTGATACTCTTTGATGTAGGTCTGCAGCTCTGCCCAGATATTCAGATAAGCTTTCACCCAGTCCACATGTTTCCTATCTCTAAGGGGACAAAGATCAAGACAAGCTAAGTAGTGCAAGGGATTCTCCAAGAAAGATCTAAAGCCATGGGGCTGTAACTGGATCCTTAAGTGTCCCTGTCCCCTAGCTTGCAAAGATTATTTGGAGCTGAGTAGCAACACCAATGTAAGGAGAGAGCAAACGGCTACAATCCCCAGCCCTGAGGGCTACTGTGCGCAATTAGACAGTGGGGCGTTCGGGTCAGTAAGCCAGTTACTGTTGAATGCTAGCCCTCCGCACCTAGTCAGAGGTCCACAGACTGCAGAACAAAACACCCGCAACAAACTAAACCCTACTGGGTGATGCTCAATTGGCAGAACATATTGGAAAGATGTCTTACTGCGTAGGGGAAAAGAGCCAAGAGGGTTACTGGATGGAGTGGACACACGAGGGACGCCAATGCACTTGCTACCATCGATTTGCCCAATATCATAAATCTAAGAAAACCTGTCAAAGTCAATATATTTATGGGAATGTAGCTGTTTCTGAAGCTGAGGTGTATTAAACACACCCTGCCACTGCTAAAGGAAAGGAGTGGTATTAAGTTTACTAGGCAAGGCTTCAGAGAGGTCATCGTTCTTGCTGGTTCAGCTTGCATTAGGGCTTTGTTCACAGCTGTCTGATTTCCACATTCTGGAGACCAATGAAGGGGATAGGGCACTAGCTAGGACTTGGGAAACTCAGCTTCAATTCTCTGCTCTGCTACAGACAGCATGTGTGACCTCCGGCAAGTCACAGTCTCTGTGCCTCAGTTCCCCATCTGTACAATAGGGATAACAGCACTGCCTCCCAGGGGCGTTGGGAGGATAACTACATTCAAGACTGTGAAACACTTTGTGGTCTACTGATGAAAGGCTTGTACGTAAGAACTAGGTATTGTTTAACTTTAAGTGACTTGGCTGAAGCTGGCAGGGTTCTCTCAGGTTAAACGGTGTATTAGTAAGGTGCAATACCAGACCAGCACAGCAGATGCTGTTCTCTGGAACCAAGGTATTTTATTATCTTAATCCTTCAGGACTGCATGCTAGGGGGGCCACATGCCCCTCCACAGTTAGATCAAGGAACTGAAATTTCCGTATTCAGCTGTCTGCATCCCTCCTGCTTTGCAGAGCGAAGCTGGACCTACACATCCTTGTATTCCTTGAGGACCCGGTTGGTGTAAAACATGGCCGCATCCATCATTTCCTTCACGTAGGGACCAGGCTTTGGGGCCTAGAGAAGACACAACATATTAGAACCAGGGCCTGTTGCAGCAGCAATCCCAGCCTCCCCCACACCCAGGACCCACTTTAGTCCTTACCATAGCCATCCAGCCCAGTGCCGGGATGCTCTCACTGACAGCGGATAGGTGATTGAACAGTTTGCTGCCACGATTTTTCTCCCGGAAGTTCTGCACCACCTGGATTTGCTCTGAAATGGGTTTCAGTAGCGTTGAGAAGTTATTCTGCGACACAGAAGGGGATGGGTGGCAAACAGAGAGAGCCATTCTTAGATGGAATCCAACTGGCACAAGCCTAAGCTACTGCTCTTGTACAAGCTTTGTACTGCCAGTGTTCCAATTACAGCCCCCACCCACGCTCTCCTGTAGTTTAGTGTTGGACTAGTGCTATGGAAGTAGGCCAGAAATTGTGACTAATGCAGAAGCCAAGAGGCACTTTGAGACAAATCTCATCAATAATGAAGACAGGAATAGCCTTTTAGAGATTCTGTAGTATTCAGATGCTTTTCAAATTCCTTTGTGGTCTTGGTTTTCGGGCACACGTTACAGGTTCATTATAAACCAAGTCGCTCCAGTATCTAAACTTGACAGGGTGAGTTAAAGAGAAAGAGAGTTGGACTTTAAATCAAGTTACTTCTGTGAATTCAATTCAATTTTTTTTTTTATGCTTAAATATTCACAAAGTGTCTTGCTCTGTGGTGTCTATTCAGAGATTTGGACATAGGAGATCAGTTGCTCAGAAGTAGCTTTCCCAGGTCATTTGGTTGGTCTGCTCTACTATAGGACAAACGTTAAGAGCAAGAACCATATCAGAGATGGTCTCATGGACAACCTCCTTTCCATTTGTGATCATACCTCTCACTGTGTCAGCAGCGATATATACGGAGTAGAATATAGGCAGATTTTTTTTAAAGCTCTTTAAGTGCAAAGAGTGTTGTGTCTTTAAGAAGAGTCTGTTTGCGCTCTGCATTTTGTTGTTCTTTCCTATCTGCTCAGTTGCAGATGGAAAGGAGGACAGCTAACTCTCTCGGACCACCAGCAAGTACTCCTGGCTACTGTTTGGGAAGCTCTGATCGAGAGCCATGATCGGGTAAGGGTATGCTTGAGTAAACAAGCTTTAGAGAATTCAAGTATTTGGCATCTGAAACAAGGGCGTGCCTGCTCCAGAATTGACTAGACTTTACAAAAAGCTATCTAGGAATTAAAGGCTACGAGTAAGCCACTCTAAACAAGGCTTACTTGTCTCAGATCTGTTGAATTGGTAAATGGGTTCCTGGGCTGAAGGCCTTCTATGCAGACTTCTGTGTCCTAGGCAGTCTGGTTTAAGAGGGAAACAGAACCCTGAAGCTGAACTGTGATACTCTACTTTGCAATGAAAGGGCAAGCAGCACAGAAATTCTGACATCCTGAAGTAGCATTAGCAGAGGTGGTAGTTCTCCCACTGGGACATTGCAAGGACAGGAAAAGGTGCATAACATATCACGAGAGAAGTCGAAGTAGAAGAAAACCAATGCATGCAGGATCAGACTCCCCTCCCAGGCAGAGAAGCTGCAGCATGGGAGGAACTGTTGATCTGCTTACTAAGGAAAACTGATCTTAAGACTCTAGCCATTATTCGGGTATCACAGCATTGAGCCAGACACCTATGCTACCTAGGTAAGAATCTTCGTGTAATGCTTTGAGGACTTACAAACACCATATAATGCTAAATATTGTTTGCTCAATTCCCAGTGCCGCTGTCATCTCACAGGTTCTGTTCTGTAATTCTCATAGACTCATAGACTTTAAGGTCAGAAGGGACCATTATGATCATCTGGTCTGACCCCCTGCATGCTGCAGGCCGCAATACCCTTCCCTGGACTCTGCCGTTGAAGTCCCCAATCCTGTGTTTTAGTGACTTCAATCGGCTGAGACCCTCCTGCTAGTGATCCCTGCCCGATGCTGCGGAGGAAGGCGAAAAACCTCCAGAGGCTCAGCCAATCTACCCTGGAGGAAAATTCCTTCCCGACCCCAAATATGGCGATCAGTAATACCCCGAGCATATAGGCAAGAGTCTCTAGCCTAACCCTTGTTGGCCATTATGCTATTCATGTACCATTGCTTGGTTTTCCTTGGCTACTATGTTTTACCATTAAACCATTCCCTCCATAAACTTATCCAACTTAATCTTAAAACCAGACAGGTCCTTCGCCCCCACCGTTTCCCTCGGAAGGCCGTTCCAATATTTCACCCCTCTGACGGTCAGAAACCTTCGTCTAATTTCAAGCCTGAACTTCCCCCCGGCCAGTTTGTAGTGGCTTAACAAATAGGAACTGCATCTAGTATTGATGCCAAGTGAAATATGAGCCAAGTACCGGCTGTCAGGTATGAGAAGGAGCCACCTGTGCATTGTACAAGCTTAGGTAGTTACAGCAAATCCATAAAATACTCAGCATTTTCTACTAGTTTCAGTGAGTCTTGAGTCAGTTTCTGGAACTAGACTCTGCGCACGCTATTCTGATCAGAAGAGTGCGAACTCACGGACGAAGGAGTCACCTCCACTCCAGATAGGTTTCTTGAGGAGCAATTTTAAGGGCCTAGAGTCCTCAGCTTTCGCTGTTTTCCTCCCAATTAGCCAAGACCTATGCAGCTCTGAGTGACCTATGTTAGGATTCTCCAGACTTACCGCTGATGGCTGCTGACATTGTGATGCTGTCACCAGGAGAACCCTCTTGGTCATCAGGCCTGTATGGACCATTTCAGCCTTATAAGGAAGGGGGAAAAAAAAAAGTTACACATTGTTTACACAGACAGTGTGGTCAGTGTGCTAGCCTGGGATTCAGGAGATCAGAGTTCAATTCCCTGCTCCATCACAGATGTCCTGAGTGACCCCGGGCAAGTCACTTGGCCTCTCATGGTTTTAGTTCCCCATTTGTAAAATGCGGATAATAGTGCTCCCTACCTAATGGGGCATTGAAAAGATAAATATATAATAGATTGTGAGGTGGTCAAATACTCTGGTAATGGGGGCCACAGAACATAGCTAGACAGAACAATGTAACTACATGTAGATATCAGGTGTATTTACAGGGACCAGTCCATCTTTTTGGCCTCCCTTGCATGGTTTGGTTGTGAAGACAGCTGATTCTGGGCCATCTGGTCTGGTTTTAATCTCTCCCTGTTCTTGGAGAGACGTTCAATAGAAATTGATGAGTCAGGATAGACAAAAATTTACCAACACTATAACGGGGCAGTTCTGTTCCCACTTAGAGGGATACACAAAAGAGAGGTAGATGGAGATCTCCTGTGGGTTATCCTGTGTTGAATCCTCCAAGATTAGTGCTTTGCTCTAGGGAGTGGGGAAAGGGAGGCAAAGCTCAACAACTTCTCTTACTCAGCCCTTAAAAGTCTAGAGTAGTGGTCAGCCATATATTTACAACATGAGAAGGAAGCTAAATCCTTACATGTTTCTGAACGTCGCCACCAATATCTTTGCTGATCTTCATATATTCTGCTACTGGACCAGCCAGGAGAGTGTCGAAAGCTTGCACATACGCAGCCATTCCTGCGGAAACAGAACAGGGCACAGCGTTAAGGGGAGCAGATGGACTCAGACTGGAAGCATTTGGGAGTATTTTAAAAAAGATGCGGAGAAATTGGAAAGGGTCCAGAGAAGAGCAACAAGAATGATTAAAGGTCTTGAGAACATGACCTATGAAGGAAGGCTGAAAGAACTGGGTTTGTTTAGTTTGGAAAAGAGAAGACTGAGAGGGGACATGATAGCAGTTTTCAGGTATTTAAAAGGGTGTCATAAGGAGGAGGGAGAAAACTTGTTCACCTTAGCCTCTAAGGATAGAACCAGAAGCAATAGGTTTAAACTGCAGCAAAGGAGATCTAGGTTGGACATTAGGAAAAAGTTCCTAACTGTCAGGGTGGTTAAACACTGGAATAAATTGCCTAGGGGGGTTGTGGAATCTCCATCTCTGGAGATATTTAAGAGTAGGTTAGATAAATGTCTATCAGGGATGGTCTAGACAGTATTTGGTCCTGCCATGCGGGCAGGGGACTGGACTCGATGACCTCTCGAGGTCCCTTCCAGTCCTAGAATCTATGAATCTATTTTCAGCAAATGCTGCCACCCTCCTTACACTGAAGTTTTGCAGAGCACTTTGTGAGTAGGATTGTGCAAGTCAGAGCGTATATAAGGCGGTGGCGGCTGCGGCTGCTGATCCTCAAGCATGCAGGTGGATGCTGGTCTAAATGTACTTTTGCGTAAGAAAGTAGCTTGGCTGTAAGGAGACAAGGGAAGTACTGCACCCGCAGGAAGTTCTTGTTTTAACAGTACAGTAACCACAGGCCCCCCCCTGCATGTGTGCGTATGTCGACATGTTATCTGTGTGAAACTCACTTCCCCTCCTGGTACAGCTATTCAGGCTTATACAACATCAGCGTGCAGGCTCTGCGCAGCATCTGCCTTCCAGAATCGGCACTTTCAGCGTCCAGCACAATGCAATGTGTCCAGTATTGATACAGGGATTTGCAGCAGAGGGTCCCTACCTTTGGAAGAGCCATCTCCATACATGCCGGGGCTTTGGGACACAGCTTCCAAGCGACCCACAGCCTTCTCCAACCGCTCAACCAAGCTTTGCATCTCAGTCATTGCTCACCACCTGCAGAGAGAGACTACTCACCATTAGCGCCTCGCACACATCATCAAGGGAATGCTCAGTCTGATGGGCTTACTTAGCATTCTGAATGTTAGTCGTTCCCCAATCAGACGGGGAATCTTATTCTAGCCTCACATCATCCACTTTAGGCATTTTAGACTCCGTCGCACGCTTACCCATTGTTCAGATAACTCTTCTGATTACCCAGCTGCCAGAGGGCTCCATGGGCCAATCCATAATTACCAAATAGTGTCTACTGCCTAGCAATTCATAGCACATCCATGCTAGACTGACAAGGAGAACTTCCAGATATTTTGTTGTAAGTGCTCAGATACCGTGGCGGTAGGTGAGGTGTAAGACCCTGCCTAGAATTTTATAGACGACAGGAAAACTGACCACAGCTCTGATTATGACCATAACTGACTTCTTGTAGGATTGCTATCGAAGGGTCGGTTCTTTTTCTACATGTATAATGGCTTCGCTAGGAAGAGTTAATTGCAGATAAGATTTGGTGGTTTTGATTCCGCAAATACATTTGAGGTGGCCACACCCACCCCTGAATTCCAAGACTCCAGCAATGTCTCAACCCACGGAATTAGCATGCTAAACCCAGACATGCTCTGGCACATGCCAAGACAAGCAGCTGCATAAGAGAAGAATAGGACGCTGCTTCTGAAACAATGTGTCCCCTGTTAATACTTTCTATCTAGATGCTGTTGTATCTATACTGAGGGAACTAGTCTCCCAGCGATGGACCAGGGCGATGTAGGCACACAAGTCATTTAAGCTTCTCATTTGGAGAAGTATAATAAAACTTTCCTGCTCTGCTCAGCACCAGACAGCTTCAGAATTCACCCTCTGAACACTAACGCAAAGGGAATGCAGGGAGGGGTCAGCAACCAGCCAGCCACCCGCTTCCATCTTATCACCATACATTAAGACATTTTGAAGCATGAATCACGATGGCAGCCTGAACACACAACTTCCTTTTACTGCAGACGGCCTCCAGAGCTCAGAACCTTAACAGGAAGAATTTCACCTTCAGTCACTGGCGCTAACATACTCAAAAGGGAAACTAGATTTGTTCGGCTATATTTAAAAAGCTGAGAATAGATCTGCCTCATAAATCAGACTTGGATTTTAACCAGTTTTGCTTTTTGTTTGCAAGCCTCCCAAGTTGTGCTATAAAATGTTTATTTTCCCCTGTCCCATGGATGATGCAGGCCAGATCCAGCATTAGTCACAAGGAACAGTGATGTCACTAGGAAAAACAAGGTCACTCATCCCTCCATTTGTATGAAGAATCAGCAGAAGAGCCACTGAAACACTGGAGAAAGGAGGACGGGATGGGGGTGGAGTACGGGGGGGGGGGGGGTCTGATGCAATGTTCCACCCTAGCATGTTTACTCAACTTCAGAGAGGAAGAGAGCAATTTCCTCCTTGGAACAGCATCTCCTCTAGTTCACTACAGAAAGGTGATCAGCAGCTACTAAACAAGTTACAGCAAGAAAGAGTTAGAGAAGTTTGAGGCGCGTGTGTGATGCTGATCATGCTGCCTACATTTATGATTAACTCTCTTCTATTTCCTAGGCTGCAGGATACCAAGCACAGGAGCGCAGTGCCCCACCTCAGCAGGAGACCCCAGGTACACATGAATCCCACTCTGTACAAAGAAGCTGCAGCTCTTGACCCCTCCCCTCCCACCCTGTATTCCAGAAGGAACAAAAATAAACCCCCCATATCTGCCATCAGTTGTGGATGCTGCACTCCAGAAACTCAGGGAAGCGAGTTCCATACATGTTTTAATGAAGCCTGTTTCCAAAAGGATCTCAGGCAAGCAGACAAAGCTGCCATTCTGCACCACTGATCCCTACTCCAGTCCATATGGGGCTCTAATCTGATCAGACCCGTTACCCTAAGTCTCCGTCTGCATTTCAGATAGGGATTATGAATAACATGAAAGAGCCCAGATGGAGGGCAGTTTCCAACCCTGAGGAATTCAACATGTTGCAGGCCTGTACACAGCAGAATGCACAACATCCCTCCCAGGCGAGCTGCTGAAACCAGAGCGATGTTATTAAAGTTCCCCCAGAACTTCAGATGGACTCCCTCATTCCCACCACTGATCTGTCAGAATCTTCTTGGGCAGCTTGTAGCCCGTGTCAGGAAAACCGTACATGCATGGCATTTGAGGTCACTTCTGTGAACCTAGCACCGCATAACAGATGGAGAATTAATTTCATCTTCTAGTTGCGATAGACATGGGTACCCTCCTCTGCATTAGGACACAGCTTATAAAGTAATCACTTTGATTCTCCTGCCACTGCACCAAGTGACAATTGCTGGCGATGTGAACTCCGGAAGGAACCTGCTACACTTCAGCCAGCCTTCACCAGAACTACCTAGCATAGCTTACTCTTCTTGCTGCACACTCTTCTACCCTCCAGATGTAAATTGCATCAAGGGTGCTATTTAAATAAAGAGACATCTCATTATACAGACAAGAATCATACTGATGTTGATAAGAATAGACTCTGCAAACCAGACACTAGAACTCTGAGGGAAAAAAAGACCGTACTATTGCACTGGTTGAGCAGTCATCTAATAGAACATGAAATGCTGAAACAAATGTAATTCTAGAATCCACGATTTATAGATTAACTTGGTTCTCTAAAGTTCTTTAATGCAATGAGATACAAACAAATAACAGATTCCACTATCTTGGACATTAGAGATAATTTTTGTCCACTGCAATCTGTGTGTCCTGGATAACTTCAAAGTCTTTCTGAACTGAAATCTTAAGTCAAACATCAGGGCTAGCCCTTCGGATAACCAAGAGTTTGATGTTCAGAGGAGACTCCAACATTGGAGCTATATTCCAGGATTTAGGTTTACGTCTTGTTTACATGGGAAGTTTTTCAGATGTTGTTTTTCTGTTAATAGTTACAAGTCAAGTCTTCAAGAACCAACTATAACTAGTTTTAGCTCTATTAGCAGGCCAGTTAAGAACTCCTGTTGAACCTCCACGCATTTCACTCTGGCCGAGAGATCAATTCACCTCCAGAATATCTGAAAATATTTTTGGTTTTAAGCTACTCGCCAACATTAATTAAGATAATTTTCTCAGGGCCTGAAGGTCAACACACCCTGGCACTGACCCAGGCCTTCCAACTATACCTAGCAATCTGCCTTGTACAGGACTCAAAACAATAAGAGAAATAACTGCTAATTAATCCAAGAAAAACAATACTGCACTGGAGGGAGTTTTCTATTTTGGGAAGCATCAGTCAGGGATTGACAGTCTCTCTGATAACCAGACCAAGACCAGTGCTTAGTAAAGTTAACAGGTCCGGATATAATCTGTATTGGTTTGGGGAAGTACTTCTAGCTTGGCTGGTCAAGATATGAGACTTTAATGTTGTTGTCATCTAGTTTAATAATTTTGTGAGGATAACTGAATGTTAGTTTTATAACCTCTCAATAGTCTCCCACAGCTTAGAGTTAGATGTGCACCTCTGTTCAGATTCACTTTTTGAAAAGTATGAGACATTGTGAGCCTCATGTTGCCAACAGCATTATGAGTACTTCCTGTTTCCACAGTCCCGAGGAGCTAAAATGGGACAATTAAGTTGAGAAAATACAAGACTTTAAATTGACATGCTCAGCTGACCTCCTGAGAGGTTTCATACTATTTCCGAGATTTGTATCTTCTAAAACCTTAAGAATCTGTTTCTATCTAGCTGTTCAGTACACCATTTGAGTCAGGCTTTACTTGAAGGAGAGCAGAACAGTAATCAGAGTGACTGATTTAGGATCTGACGCATCTTGGGAGTTGCCAGGGCTAGCAGTGAATACACTGCTACTGCTAGTCCCTGATGGCTGCCAAGACACAAGGTTCTCTAGTCTAAATACTTTTTGACATTGGTTCTGAAATGAAGATATTTAGGGCCAATATCTCAGAATGACAACTTTTTATTTCTGATTTAGAAAGTTATCCCATAATGATATTCTGTTAGATACAACAGATAAAGTCAACCACCTATTTGGACCCTATTCAGCACTCCTGAGTAACAACGTCCACTGAAGTCAGTAGAAGTTTTACCTGGGTAAAAAGTGCCAAATAAACTTAGTAGAAAGAAGTTGTGTTAATAGAGTGAAGTGACTCTGAAGTAATCTTTGTTCACTAGAATTACCTGGCATTTGTTTGCACTTGTCAAGTACCTTGCTACTTTTCCTGTCAGGGTGAATAGTCTAGCACAGATTCCCTCTTTTTAAAATCGGAGTATGTAACCTACACCTAATCCTACAAATAATTTGGAACCTCAACATTTAAGCTAGTTTGAGATTGTACTCTGCGGTGTGTCATGGATCCAGGAGTGAAGGAGTTCTGAATAGGCTTCCTTGGGTAGAGTTGCTTTGTCTAAAGCTGATAAACCATAACACAAAGGGCTCCTTAGAAGCTGAGAAGTATTCTAGAGTCCCCAAGATCACACAAAGATCCATTTTAACTTTTCTCCCATTTGATTTTCTGAGAGAAGAATGTTAACTTTTGTTACAACAGGACAGAGTGCCTTTCCAAGGTTAATTTCCTACAATCCAATCCTTCACTCTCATGTGTCTCTAATGTTGGCAACTTCAGATGTTGGCAACTTCTAGCGTGGTACCAGAAGCTGGCATGACAAATCCTGTGTTTTAGCACAGAAGAACCACTGCTCCAATTTAATGTGACAGTGGAGCAGCATAGTGAAGACATGATCAGTTGCATTTTGATCAGGAAAGTTAAAACTAAGATAACATCAATTTCATAGTGAAATGGAAGGGTGAGAGGAGAAAACAGCAGTACAGAGAACAAGAGAAAGGGAACATCAGAGTGACATGTAGAGAGGTACCAGTGGTTTGATGTAGCTGGCCTGTCCTTTAATAAAGGAAAATTCTTTTGGCACTGCAGTACTAAAAGACATATGCAGTACTGTAGTTGGAAATTGGACACAGTGCTAAAGTTCACCTCTCGTGTCTGAATGAGTCATTCAGGAGATGCCAATCTCTTTAGTCTACACCTCTGGTTTGCTTTCTAATACATCTATCACACTACACATCTGCAGAAAGCTGGGTATTTCACATGGCTATTCATCTTTTAGTTTAATGACTATAGGTCAACAGTGAAGAACTGGCATTCAGAAGAACTAGAGCAAAATCAAGCATGGGGGGGCAGAGTGGGATCACCACTTTATAGATTTTGAGCCAGATTTCACACAAGATTTTCACCATAGGATTTTTTCACCATGACTTACTTTTTCTCCTACTTCAATTCATAGAACAGTGCTAAATGGAGGAAATCAGACCTACGTTAGAGCTCTACAGCACTTTACACTGGTACAGTAAGCCTTCCATCGGAGGACTGAAAAATGCTTTATGAATACACACGAATTTAGCAACTCCCCTGCGAAGTATTTGGATCTACTTATTTCAGTAACAATCAAAAGGATGCTCTCTTCCTGTTAAGCTCAGACAGTTTATTTTATTGACAACAGAAGTGTTGCTTACTGCCAACCGTTAGGGCAGGAAGTTGTCAGAAAAGCTCAAACCTCTTTTCCTGACTTAATGGATGACATCTGTAAGTAAGAGTCTTTATTAAACTGACCATAGCAAGAGAAGTGCACATATGAATATTTATTGTTTACTGAATAGTTAAGTGAACCTGTTTAACTTTGTTTTGTTTCTAGAGCAGCAGATTTCACACACACAAGTGCTCTCCCACTTCCACGCAAACCCCTTTATTCAGAGAAAGCAGCTCATGTGACGACTAAACAGAAGTATTTCCCCTAAAATGATATTCCCAATGAAACTTCATCAATTCTTAACGTGTGGCTAAAAGAATCTGCTCAGAAAAGCACCTCAGAGACAGTTATTTGGTTTGGGACAGAAAGTCCTGATCTCCTTGTTTCCCCCCCACATGGAGCTGGGGGGGGCCCTGCTCCCACACCCCTTCAGTCACCGTCCCCTGCCATGGACCTGGGAGCAGCCCTACTCCCACACACCCACTCCCCCCCACCCATGGACCTGGCAGGCAACCCCGCTTCCCTTCTCCACCATAGACCTGGGGGACAGCCCCACACTCACCCTCAGGCATCCCCCTCCCAGGACCAGGGAGCAGCCCTGCTCCCACACCCCGCTTCCCTTCCCCCCATGGACCTGGGGGCAGCCCTGCTCCCACATCCACCCTCTGGCATCACCTCCCCCCGCCCTGGACCTGGGGGGGGGCTGCTCCCACACCCACTCTCAGGCACCCCCCATGGAGCTCCCCCCCCGGCACCCCTGCCGCCCGGCTGCTCACGCTGCCCCAGCTCCAGGGCAGGGCGCCAGGAGAGCCCGAGGCCGGCCCCTGCCGGAGCCAGGGCAGCCGAGTGCCCCAGGCTGGGGGGGCTTTGACCCCCGCGAGGCCTCCCCCCACCGGGCCGGGCAGCGGGGGCTCCCGCCTGCCCCTGGCTTCCAGCGGCCGCGCGCCCCGCCCGGGCGGGTCCCCCCCGCCCTGCCGCTCCCTCACTCACCTCTGCTCCGCTCGCTGCTCCCTCCGCTTCCGCCTGGAGACACCGCCCAGCAGCCCCCGCGCCGCGCCGCGCCGCCCCGCCCTCCACTTCCGGCCTCCAGCCTCACCGGAACTACGCACGGGGGCGGGCCGGAGGAGTGCCACGCCCCTCTCTGGGACGGCGGCTCGGGATTGGCCAATGAGGTGGGGCGTGGTCGGCGGGGTTACCGCGCCCATTCAAGGAGGAGGGCGTGGGGGTTATAGACTAAGCCCCCAGGGAGTAGAGCGGGGGGGCTACAGGCTGGGGTCCCCTAGGGGGGCGGGATCTGAGCTGGGGGGACTATAGCATGGGACCCCCAGAGGGTGGGGTCTGAGCTGGGGGGGGGACAGGCTGGGGTCCCCTAGGGGGGGGGGGGGTGGGGGGGGGGGGCAAGGGCGGGGGCCCCCCAGGGGGTGGGATCTGAGCTGGGCGGTGCACAGGCTGGGCCCCCCCAGGGGGTGGGATCTGAGCTGGGGGGTGCACAGACTGGGGCCCCCCAGGGGGTGGGATCTGAGCTGGAGGGGGCTATAGTGTGGGACCTTCCAGGGGATGGAGTCTGAGCTGCAAATTGGCCTACCTGCCCCCAACCATGGAGTCTGAGCAGGGGGAGGGGGTCTTAGGCTGGGGACCTTCAGGCAGTGATGTTTGGAACGAGGGGATGCCCCTGCCTGGGGAGGCTCCTAGGGAAAACACCACCAGTTCAGACTCAGAGTGAGAAGCTGAAGGATGGGCCCTGGAAGGCTGTGGACGGAACAGCATAGGTGTCCCCCCTCCATCATACTTATTGTGGTAGTGCCTAGGTGCAAACTGAGATTGGTGCCGCATTGCACTGTGAGTTGTACAAACATAGTATAAGAGACAGTTGCTGGAGAGTTTGCTATCAAATTAGCTGCACCCTTGCCTGGGGCATCTCTTCAGGGTGCAGGGACAGGCCCAGCTGTGCTAGGAAATGCCTAGAAAGACACTTGATGATAATGACAAAAGGTGTCCCCCTAACCACCTGTGCCTGGGGAGGGAAGTCATTTCCTAACCTATCTCAGGCCAAAAGCAGCTATTACAAGTCCTATTACAGGTGGAATTTAGGGACCTAGGCAGGTGAACATCACCCGGTGAGCTGAGCTTAGTCTAAAGCAAATTCAGGGACAGTGGTGGGAAACCCGGAGAAGCTCTTTATTATTACCGTATGTGTTACCTTAATGAGCCTCTGCTCCCCCATATTGATGGTGGGGGGGAGAGCATGGGGGTTTGCTTGTCCCTGGGGTTCATTCCCCTTCTCTGGGTGCAGCTAAATCTTCCCTGCCAGAGATGCCTTTTATTGCTTGCTCATAATTATACGTCTGACGAGCAAATACTTTTGGCCTTTGGAATGCATTGCATTACACCAAATGTCTGATAATTGTGAAATATTTTCCCAAGGGAGGCAGCCTCTGTGCTCCCTACAAGTCTCCTTTATTTTTGTAGCTGTAAAGTGCTATGCATGCTAGTGGCACTATTGTAATTAATCACACATGGAACTTCTAGAACACCTTTCAGCTGAGGATCTCCAAGGGAGGATAAATAGTTATCCCTGCTTTATAGATGGGGAAACTGAGGCAGAGAGGTCAAGTGAAATCACATAATGAGTCAGGAATAGAACAGGGGAGTTTACCCTACTCATCCCCTGCAAACTGCTCTGAGCATTGCCCTTCTGCAATATATTCCCAGCTGCTTCTTCAAGTCAAGGCTTTAGAGGAGGAGATGGAACTGTTTTTTAAGGCTCATTCTTGTACATGAGGGGAAAAATATCCAGCATCACGCCACTGGGACACATTGACGGGAGGGGAAGGAGGAGAAAACCTAGTGAGATCTGCTGACTTTACCACCGCTTCCTGTCCTCTGCTCTTTGTTACCATAGATGGTAACGTCTGGTGCAGTAGCCTCCCAGCAGAGTGGAAACCGTAAAGGAGCAGCCATAATGCTCGCTCAGAGCTCCTAAATTGGACTGGACATCAGTGCTCGGCCTCCAGGACGCTTGAGTGGGGGTGGGGGAAGCAGGGGGGTTAGATTTGTTTTATTCCTAGGAATTAAGGGATTGACAGTCAATGTGATTATACTGACATCTAGTGATATATTTCAGACCTGACTTCCTGAAATGACAACCCTGGGGAGTGATAATGAGGATCGGAGCCTTTCTCTACGTTGCCAGTTTAAATCCAGCCCAGCTCGGTAGAGACCAAAACCTGTTTCTGTTTGGTGGCCATGTGAAATGAGTTGGGGGAGGGACTCAGTCCTGATCCTAGTGGCAGGGCCGGCTCCAGGCACCAGCTTAACAAGCAGGTACTTGAGGCGGCCAAGGGAGAGGGCGGCACCTGCGGTAGTTCGGGGGCGGCAGGTCCCTCACTCCCTCTAGGAGCGAAGGACCTGCCTCTGAACTGCCGCCGCCGATCGCGGCTTTTTTTTTTTCTTGGGGCGGCAGAAATGCTGGAGCCGGCCCTGCCTAGTGGGACAGTGGTTCAGATTCCACTTGGCCCCATCACATCTGGCATGTCTGGGGTCCCTTGTTGGCAGTCTCAGCAGAAAGTCTGAAGACTGATCGGGACATGGAATTTGAACTCCCCTCTCATCCCTAGAGGTCTTTCTTTGCAGTCAGAGTTGAGGTCCATGGGGGTGGGGTGGGGGGAAGTTTTCACTGCAGCTGCCCACGCTGTACCTGTCTGATGAATAAGAGGTGTTCATTCTCCAAAGCTGTCGTGCGAGCCACCTTGCACAGCTCACTTCACACACTATTTTTTTAAAAAGCCTTTTACACGGGGATGACCCTGCTGCTGTCTGATGCATTTTCTCTACTTCTCTTTCCCCACCTTTAACGTCTGAAGATGTTTGCACTAAAACCTTATCTTTGTTTATCTGCTCCCTGCTGCTTATCCCTCCTCTGTTTGCAGAGTGGTAAGGCATTTCCATAGGGGACCAATTAGCCTGACACAAATAGGAATTGAAAGATGAGAGCCTCCAATAATAATAATTAATAATAACTTACATTTCCATAGGGGTTCTCTTTTCAAAGCATTTTACAAATCATAGAGCTGGGAATCCTTCCCGCCTAGCACTGAAGTGCCACCACTTCTAGAGTTGAGCAGGGTGGTTAGTCACAGCAGCAAAGGACAGAAGAAAATTTTAGCTAAGGGGCAGCCATGCTTCTGATGTGAAGACAGAGGAAATTGTCCTGACAGCACAGACCCCCTACCATCCAAGCAAGCAGCTCCTATAGAAAGAAAGGAACTGGAAAAGAGGAGCCAGGTAAGGCCCGTAGAGCAAGGAGAAAGGGTACGGAAAGCTGGCTTTCAGGTACTTTGGAGTGACTGGACACCGGATGATTACTGCCGATTGGTGTTAATGGCTTGCAGTATCTTTTGCTTATGACTGGCGGGTCCGGTGACTCTGGTTCACTCTGTGCAGCCACCCAAGAATTGCTACCACCAATGAATGATAAGGGTGGAACAAAGGCTAGTTTCTACCTGGTAAATCTTAGCCCTTTTGATAGCTCCCTGGCTGGTCCCTAAAAACAAGCATTGCCACCTATTCACCACCCATATTTGTCTGTCTGTCTAACTGGTCTGATCTAAACCAATTCATCCCTTACCAGAGTACCTCAGTGCCAACAGACCAGACCAATAGTCCATGTAGTGCAATATCCTATCTCCAGCATTGGCTAATGCCCAAAGTTTTGGAGACAGTGAATCCCCTTCCCCGTAACGCAGCTGGCTAGTTGTTGCAATATCCCATTTTGGGGAGGGGGAGATTTCTTCCTGACCTTAGCTGGTTATTATCACATGTCCTGAAGCATCAGGATAGATGGTCATTTCTATCCTAGCCATCATGCTTGTAGATACTGCTCTTATCCATACCCTTTTCTCAGTCTTGCTAAAGTCAATAATATCCTGCAGCAGCAAGATTGACCCACAGATTAATGAGACTGTATTTTAAAAATGAGTTTCCTTTTATTCCCTTTTAATTGCTTGCATTTTAATGTCACTGAGCGCCCCTCTTTTGCTGCTACAATAGGGTAGGAGGAGTAGGAGCACTTGTCACCATTCTCTATTGTGTTCACCTTTCTTACCTTTCACCTTGCTTGTCTCTGCTCTGAACCAAAGCCTCCTTGGGTTTGTTAGTTCTCCTCATCGGGTAGCCCCTCCCTCATGCCTCTAATCATTGTAATTGCTCTTCTCCGCACCTCTTCTATTTCTGCTATATCCTTTCTGCCTTGACGAGTATCTTGGCTAACTATCAGTTGCTCCTTTGTCTTGGAAAAACCTAGTTATTAGGTAACGTCAAGTCGAAAGCTCTGCCCGTACTGGGAGCAGAACTGGGCCTGACAGATCATTTTCCAATATAATTGTAACTAGCTTGAGTTTATTGCGGATAGGGCTATTGCTTTATCACCCTTCAAAGCACTTTATTGCCTTGTATTAAGTGCGGTATTCCATTACATCTTCACCCCCAGAGCACTTCACAAACTAGCTAATCCTCTCAATAGGCACTGAAGTAGGCACCACATTTGCAGATAGGGAAAATGACCCTGGGTGATTGACTTACCCAGAATGCCCCATTGGGTAAGAGCTGGACCTAGAACTGGGGAATGCATTACTCCAAGTCACGTGCCGAGGTCATTTGACCATGGTTTGGTCATACGAGCCTCCCAGCCCAGGTAGAGAGAAGTGGTAGCTCTGTTCCAGCTAATGCACTAAAAATAGCAGCATGGATGTAGGCTCCCAGCTGCAATGTAGATCTACTCTAAGAAACCTTTTCAAACATATGGTCATGGTCAAATGGCCCAAGCACGTGTCTGTCTACCCAGGTCCCACGCTGGGAGGTGCGCTCCCAGCTGCAATGTAGCCAGACCCTTATTGACATGGTCTGATGTGCTAACAGGCCTGACTTTTACTCCAACCAGCCAAAGATTAACAAGGATTTTATTCTGAGCTGCATCCAGAACAGACTGTCTTCTACCTCCAGTCCCCACCCCAGACTATCATCTCAGAGCAGGGATGGGCAAACTACGGCCCGTCAGACGTTTTTATCCGGGCTCTCGAGCTCCCGCTGGTGAGCGGGGTTGGGGCGGCTTGCCTCGCTCCACCCGCCTGGCACTCCCCGACTCACAATTCCCTTGATGAGCACCATCTTCTGGCACACACAGCCACACTGCACAGGTGCGACTTCACTGCACTGTTTGCAGGATTGGAAACCCGCCCCTCCGTGGTAGCCCCCTCCATGTGGCAGCGTGCCCAATCCCCTCCCGGTCTCCTATGGCCCCGCCCTCGAGAGCCTCGAAACCACCCAGGGCCACACCCATCCGAACTAGGGTGCCGGTGCCTGGTATGACAGCCTTGGTGTCACTGCTGGCAGGGCCCCTAGGAGTCCCCCCACCTTGGTAACATCCCTTCTAGAGCCCCCCCCATGCTATACCCCATAGAGTCCCCCTCCCCCACCGGGTATTCATGGCCCACCATACAATTTCCATACCCAGATGCAGCCCTCAGGCCAGAAAGTTTGCCCCCTCCGTCTCAGAGGCACCTCCATTTACATTCCGGTGCTTGTTTTTCATTAGCAATGACTGGAGACTGCCAAGCCGTGGCATGTGGCTACATCTAACATCACAACCACTCTTGATTTCGGTATCATTTTAGATATCGGGACGGGCGGGATGTAAACCTTCCCCAGATGGATTTTTGCTCTTGAGATTTTTAACTCATTTTAATGGTTCCAGATGGACAGCCCTGGAGTCTACAGCTAAACCTACGGGGCGTACGGCGCGTGGGCAGTGCCGCTGCAGGTTTCTTGCCTTGCCAATGTGCCTCAACCATCAGGGGCCGCTCCTGGAGCTGAAGGAAGAGCACAGCCTCTACTGAGACAGCCAGCGAGAGTGCTAATTAGTACCAGTTGGGATGGTAGTGTTTGTGACATCGACCCTGGACTTCTAACTGGACCGAGCCCTTGCCATTGACTCCTGTCACTATGGCCACTGACCACCCACTAGGCAGTAACTTCTCTTCTGTACCGGTCCTTATACTGCCCTCATCACTAGTATCTGAGGCTCACATCCTCTGACTCCCATTGACGGGCATTAGGCACCTAAATACCATTGACGATCTGGGCCTAAGCCTAAGCAACCTGGCTGACGTGTCACGTGGAGGTTGGTTCTCTCTTATCCTATCCCCAGGGTCACCCCTGAGCTAGACTAGAATCAACCAGTCTAGAAGTGAATGGCTTGCGCTCCTCTCCAAGGCCTCCGCAGCGACTCTCCTCCCCAGTCCATTGGCGTTCCGGGGGGCACCGTTGGGTTTCACTGCAGATCGCCCAAGGAGGCCTTCTCCCCATTTACTACATCACTGTCAATAAGGCAAGAAAAGCAGCGCGAGCAGGAAGTGTTTCTGAAATATCCTTGTCAGGCTGGCAAGGTGGGGGAGGTAATAGCGGTCACTGGCCTGCCTGCTGCTGGTGAAAGAGACGAGCTTTCGTGCTACATGGAGGCCCAAAGAAGAGCTCGAAAGCTTGTTTCTCTCACCAAAAGAAGTTGATCCAGTAAAAGCTACTACCTCCCCGACCTTGCCTCTCTAATATCCTGGGACCAGTGTGGCTACACCCCTGCAAACCACTCAGACCGTGACGTTCCACTGGGCAGCTAGGACAGAGAGTTCGGGACAGTAGACCTCAGTCCCAACCCACATTCTAGTTAATTTTACATGAGGTTTTGCAACACACATACACCTGCCGCTGCCATTTCCCATTGCTCCAGCAGGTGGTACAATTCTTCAATAGATGAACTGGTCGTTTTTTAACTGAGTAAGAGGCTTTCGCTCTCTGGGGCTTGTTCGGGTTTGTTTTGGGTTTTTTAAACTCACGGTTAATTGAATTGCTTCTCCACCTGCGAGATGCTGTTGGACGTTTTGGTATCTCTTTAGACTCATCCAAAACCAGGCCAGCCCCGGCAACCGGGAGACCATTGCGAGTGTGGCGGAGACGGACAATTGCGCAGCGCAGTCAAAAGAGCGTCGAGCATTTTAATTTTCGGTAGACAGACAGCGGAGTGGTTAAACACTAATGGCCTGGCTATACTATAGTTCCCCCCACCTTGGCGACAGATGATGGCGCGACCCTAGGGATGAGCTACAGCAGTGGAGTAAGCTAGCACTGATGCAGTCTGAGATCGGCCTGTCACCACCTCCAGATCGCTGTCAGAACTCACCCTTCTGCTGAGAAAAACCACCAATTACAATCAATTAGAAAAAAGCATGCTTATTCCAGAACAAGTGTCCACAGGGGGAGCTATTCTGGTTCGTTTCCCCAAGTAGGTAAGCCTTCGTTCAAGCTTCAACTTCTTCTGGTCTCAGACCCCTCTTTTGGGATGAGTAATTCCCCCCTTGCAGTTTCAACAAGATAGAGCAGTCTTCACCTCCACTCTTAAACTGATATTTGGTGCTTTTCTTAAAGCCCCAGCTCCTGGAGGTATGCAATTGTGAGAATCTCAGCTTTCATTTAAAAAGAGATTTCCATCCCTCGTAGTTGCAGATAACAGCTTGAAAACACGGCCTGAGTATGACCCTAAAGGCTGAGAAACCTGAAAGCAAAGAAAAAAAAAAAAAACAGATTTTATAAAAAACAAACAACCCCCCCCCCCCCATGATTTTCAAGCCAATTTTGTGATTTTTGAATGCTTGGGGGTTGGCAGTGCTGTTAAAGTGTTCCACCCCAGATATGGTTGCACTTTGGTGCTGGGTGAAGTAATCCCTAATTAACCTAGCACGAAGGGGTGCCGTGGGATTTGATTGTTTGAAAAGTTTTTGAGCTGCAACTGACCTTCTGCTGAGAGATAACCTATCAAGCCTGTCAGTGTTGCTTTGGATTTCCTCATTAGCACATTGCATATTACTATAGATAACGAGCATCATGCCAGGCTTCAGCCTGGAGACTAAGAAAGGGCTCTGTAGGGCCAGTCCCAAACTGCCACTATACTTGTTCCTCTCTCCAAACACCCTGTTCTCCTTCTCTGCTCTCCCCATCCTTTCTAGGGTGTGTGGGGGAGCCATATGGGCTTGGGCAGGGAACTGCCTGTTACTATGAACTCCTTCAGACTCTATTTTAAGGAGGGAGAATTTCATATTAACTCCTTTACTGCCCCATGGGTGTTTGAGGCATGACCTGCGTTACTTGCCATGTAGGGCCCCAGATGTGGTGCTCCAGGGGCTAAGCAGATGTGGCCACACTAAGCTCCTTTGCAACGGTAAACTGGGTGTAAACTCAGGCATCGTTAAATGCTTGTTCTTTTTCCCTGGGAGCCATTGGCAACCAGCAGCCCCTGGCCTGGCTGGCAGGTGGTGGGAGATCGCCTGTAAGGAAACTGGGGTGGGCGGTTGCTAAGGAGGAAAGGGGTGTGGGGGGAAATCCAGCTTCTATTTGACATCTTAGTGCAGCGAATAACTCCTTGGCCCAAGAGAAGCATCAGAACCACAGAGCAGGGGGTGTGAAGGAATTTGTGCTTTACCCTGTGTTCAGAGCAGGGCGAGAGAGTGGCCAGTCATTAAAGAGACAGACTAAGTGAAAGCCTGGGAGTGAATCCTACCTCAGCCAAGCTGGGCCAAGGGGGGGGGGGGGGAGAGAGAGAACAGATGAGATCAGGGGGTCCCTGCCATTGTGAAGACAGGTTCCCAAGGGAGCAGGATGGTAGCTCCCCCAGCTCCTCTAGGCCCCGAGGCCATTTCTGAGGCTGCCTTTGATAGCTGTTGCTCCTGGGCATTTGTCTGGGCCTAAAGTCATTTCTCCAGAGTCCCTCATGGCCCAGCCCGTTCTGAGCCCATTCCCTACCCCCCCCGCCCCCGTCTCCAGCTCTGCTGGTCTCCTGCAAGCAGCTCTCTTCTAATGAATGGTAAAGCCCCATTTTGCTTAGTAGCCCAGAGGTTTTCATCAGCCTCTGGCTGCAAAACAAGACAACATTCCCCAGTGCTGCCACCCAGCCTCAGTTGCAGCCTAGGTCTGGACTTGCACACAGCACCTCCTCAGCTGTCAGCTTATCAGCCCCCAAATCTCAATAGGTGTCATCTGAGCAGCCCCCCCCCAATGTCCTGATCTGCAGTCTGGGCGCTGCTCTTTGACTGACAAAAGCCCCTGCTCCGGCTGCTCTCTTCTGCTAGCTGTTCCGTTTTACTCACCCGCATTCTTGGCCTAAGCAGGGGCCTGTTGAGCATTCCCATTGGAGACATAATCCCCTTTTCTATTTATAAACCCAGTCCTCATTACAGCACTTCACTTTGTTCTATATTTGAGGGCAGGAGTCATCCACCCCTTCCTACCACTACGATCCCTCTGGATTCAGTCTTTGCTCCTCCCCTCATTTCTTGCCAGCTGTACACTAGTCATACAGTGCCTGAAATGTGTACAGTCCTTACTGAAAAGAGAAGACAGCCACTGCCCTAAAGAGCTCTTGCACCATGCCCTGGAATAGCAAAAGTTCAGCCTCCCTCTCTCAAGTCTCTTCATTCCCACTTGCTTTGCAGGCACTAGCCCATGCTGAATTCTGTCTCCTGCCCCCACAGTCCTCTCTTCTCCTCAAAGGAGCTGAAACACATTCCTTTGCCTTGACTGCATTTCACCTGGCTTGTCCCTCATTAAGAGCCTGCATCTTTATCAGGCCGGAGGCTTCCAGCTTTATTGCTGCTCATTCAGATCTTACCCCCTGGCCTTGGGAGAGGCACGGACCCCTCCCTGGCTCTCCCTTTCCCACCTCTCTAAACCAAGGGTGTAGAAACCTCAGCTGCCTGGTGGGAGTTCTAGCAAGGCCTGGCCCACCTATCTGTTAAGTGTCACGGAAAAGTGGCGTTGGCTTTTTGTTGGCCCCCAGCCGCCTCTCCCCTTTCCAGCCCAGCCTTGAGAATCTCGGCCACTGGTTCCTTTATTTCATCTCCCACCCGCCCAATTGGTTTTTACGGGAAAAGAACAGGAGCTTTGTTGGGTTCTTCCAGTGTGGGTGTTGAGCAGAGAGGAGGGAAAGGGTTAAGTGTATGTACAGCACATTAAAAGTGCCAGGGATTAAGGCATTCCAGTGCCTCCGGTCTGTGAGAGAAGTCAGTCCTACAGGGTGACTAGAGGAGAGGAACTCAGGTCTGTGGAATTGGGAATCTAAAGGACTCTAGTTCTGCCAGGAGGGAACTGGGAATTCATCCAGTTCACTGACATTTCTGCCCTGGAATCTGCCTTCCATCTAGACAGGAAGGGTGCCAACATGCCCCGCATGGTAAAGCAGAGCTGGCACTCTCTGACTCTCAGCTACCTTGTGTCCTTGTAAGGACAATAGCCACAGGGGGGGGGGGGAAGAGGGGAGAGAAAAAAAATCCATCACACCAATCCAGGTGACATTTCCCCACTTTTATGTAAATTAATATTAATAGTTCCAGTTTGGATTCCATACAGACATATACAAATAGGGAAAAATAATTTCTATTTACAAATCATTAAGTTATTTAATTAGACTTTATAAAAAAACCCAGCTCTTTCTACATTAGTGTCCTTATTTTACAGATCGTACAGGTGAGTTAATCTTCATCTCATTCACATTAACAGTGTAATATACACTACCAGCACCACATGGGTCCACGAGTGATCCAGAGACAATGCTGCAAGGATCTGTGCCATATTCAGTGCCTGCAGTACCAGGCAAATCAGTGTGTGAGAGGCAGAGAGTACGCACAAGTCTCCTGTGTGTTATGAGCAATAGCTTCCTGGCTCAGGCTGCTGTACTCTGCAGACAGCGCTGCGCGGGCCAGGCTGGTGTAGTGTTTGTTCGTTAAGAGGCACATTAGTGCAGTACTGAATAGATCCCGTGTAACGTACACTACCGGCACTCTATGGATCCCATGGATGGCCCGAGACCACTGCCTGCAGATCCCATGTAACATTCACCACAGATGCTCCACAAAGCCCCGCGTAGCACGTCACCAGCATCTCCAGGAGTTCTGGGTAACGTGGTTACTTGGCAGTGACCCCATCCAGTCCCTGAAGACGCCCAGTGTGTAAACAGTAGATGGAGGTGAGCCGGGGTCACACGATGCTGGCGAGTTCCGTGGAGTCCGAGTCGCTGCTGTTTTCCTCCTCCCTGGGAAGGGAAGGATTGGTGGGCATCAGACAGGAATGGCCCCCTTCCCGCCAGCTGGTATCCCCATGCAGAGAGCGCTCTGGGCTCGAAAGCGAAGGCCAGCGAGCCAGAGGGGGTTAGCGAGGGATAGTTACAGGGAAGGGAGCCCTCCTCTTAGCTGCAGGAAGGGAACAATGGGGCCATTCGCTGCCAATGTCTCCGGGCTCTGGAGTCAACGCCGCCAGGGCAGAGAGGACTGTACGTTCCCCTCTCCAGCCCCGACTACCAGCAGGGTGACAGAAGAGCCATTTCTGCTAGGTGGACACCTTTCCCTCCACTAGGAACTGGATGGAGGCCTGACCCCCTTGTAACAGAGGCCACCGAATGGTTGTGAAATGCTCAACAGCTTTCTCAACACGGTTCTGGAGCAGATTGAACTAGAGGCCTTCTAGGGAAAGGCTTCGTTTCCCAGGCCCAGCCGTAACACCAACGTTTATTTTTTTTACTTCTCGCAGGCTCCACCAAGTCAGTAAACACGGCCCTGAGCTGGGTCTGGGGGAAGCAGCAGAGACCGCCCGCTCCCGCAGCGGAAAGCCAGGCAGCAGCACTGCCGCAGCCACGGGAACAGGCAATGCACAGCGCTCCACGTGTATTTATATTCATGGCTGTACTTTACCATCCCACAGCAACGTACCGGAGGCAGCGCCGCGGCTGGGGGAGTCCTGCTCCACCTCTAGCGATACGCGATGCCCCTGGCATCTTAAGACGCTGCAGCCTTAAGATGCTACCTGCTGGGTGACGCCACTGAGCAGTGCGGCAGGGTGTCTCAGCCACCCGTCAAAGGGCAGGCGGTGCATTAGGGCTGCAGGAGGCTAGCTGGAAGTGCAGATCCTCATGGGAGAGATTGTCAGCCTCCTACGGGCTGAAGGACTAGCCACCTTCCCCAGCCTCCCAGTGACCTGCAAAGCCAGGGCAGGTTCTCCCAGCACTAGAGCTGGTCAGGGCACTAGTGAGAACCGTTGCCCTTCCCCATCACTCTCTTCTGGAACTTGCCCAACCCAATGAGTGCAGTCCTTCCCCTGCAGCACAGAGAGGGCCGTGCCAGCCCTAACCTTAAATCCTGCAGGGCCTTCTTGTTTTCCCTCCGCCTGTCCTCGTCGATGGGGTACAGCTTGAATAGGAGCAGGCCCAGCAGGATCAGCCCCACCGGGGCTGCTGATACCAGCATCTTCAGCGTGAATTTCACCTCCTCGGGCTGGGAGCAGCCCCGGGTCTTATAGCCTGCAAAGCTAAGAGAACAGGAACGGTCAAGCAAGGGAAATGCATGAGGCTATTACCAACCTCCTCTCTCCACACCAGCTCAGTCCTAGCTCTCCAGAGGTACCTCTCAGGGGAAGAACGGCCATGAGACAGATCAGGATTCCCAGGGAATTACTGCTGAGCCAGTGTTCGCTGCTTTAGCATCACATCAACCCTCCTCCATCTAGCAAGGAGCATCTCCTCCTCCAATCCCAAAGCCAACAGCCGCCATGATCTAGAAGCTCACAGCTATGCGGTCTGTTCCATCCCCCCTGATGGAGCAATGGAGGAAAGCCAGCCCAGTGAGGAGGGTATCAGCCTGGAGCCTCCTTGCTCCACCACAGACATCCTGTGTGACTTTGAGCAAGTCACTTAGCCTGTCTGTGCTTCAGGTCCTCGTCGGTAAGAGAGGGACAGTAGCACTGCCCTGCTTCATGGGGGTGTTGGGAGAAGAAATCAGTCAAAGGCCGGGACGTGCTCTGGCCAAGGGGCTAGCACAGCAAGAGGTAGCACCTCAATTCACTACCACAGAGAAAGGCCAGTTCTTAAGATTTCTCCTTTTAGTGCTTATTCACTGCAAACTTGGAATGAGCCTCCCTCCTAGGACAAAAGCTGCAGGGGAGATGCACCTGGAGCTGCCTTCAGTGCCAGCCTCTGGACATCTAATCCCAATTCCCTTCATGGTTTTGTAGCTAAAAATGGAGAAGCTCCAGACTGCAGGGTCTGAGAGAAGCCTTCCTTCTCTGTCCCAGCTACCAGCTCTCCTAACAAGCCCCCCCTGCCTCCAGGCTCGGCGTGCTGACAGGACTCACTCTAAGCTGAGTGTGGAGATCCCCAGAGACACCCCGGAGGCGAACTTGGTGAAGAAGACGTAAAAGGAGAAGAAAATAGCTTCATGGCCACGGGAGTCTGGGTGCTGGAGGTTGAAGTCGTCTATGACATCTGGCAGCATGGACCTGAGACAAGAGAGGAGAGTGTGTGAGCCTCAGACAGAGGCTAATGAAACCCTCAAGTCTTCAGTGGAGCCCACACTTCCTCTTCCAAAGCAGAGACATGGGAGGTCCCCACCCCCAAATTACAGATTTCCAATTTCTTCCCCTCCAATAACAGTACAGAGGGGCAGAGACTTGGGAAAGGGCCATAGATTGTGGGTTCACCTTCATACTGAAAAGGCCCACAATGCCCTGCATACTGACAGGAGAAGGCTCAAGACCTCAGGAATCGCCTCATCCTGGATCCGACCCCCAGCACTAGAGACATCAGCCCAGACGTCACCGCTGTGCATCAGCGGGTGTCTGCCAGCCTAGCAGCGATAGAAAACGCGGGATCGTAGTTCTGTGGCTGCCTGAGCCCGGAGGCCTTACACTCACCACGGCAAGAGGAAGGCAGCAGCGACACTGATCCCAGCTGCAATGGCCACAACGTAGGTGACGATCAAGTTACTGTCCAGAACGACAACCATGATGAGGAAGGGGATGGCAGACTGCAGAGCCAGGAAAGAACAGAGGTGTCACCTCACCCACCGGGCAGCAGATAATCAAGATGGACCTGATGAGCCAATTGGCCTCCCCCATCTTCCCTCTCATGTGAGTTTCAGCACTTGGAGGTGCTGGCTGATAGGGTAGGATCTACCCACAGCATAGGCAGCAGTAACGCAACCTCTCTAATGCTGTCCCACCAACACCCTGCCCTGGAGGGCCCATGTCCCAGGCTCAGAGGATAATTCAGTCTCCATGGCCCAGTCTGTCCTTGACCTCTCCACCGGTGGAGAGGTCAAGAAGTAGAGAGAAGCCAGTGAATGAATGTCAGGTGATGGTGGTAACTTCTGATCACTCCTGATCCGATTTGGAACCACTACCTAGAGGGGTGAGGTTTAGATCCCCTGCTTTGGTCTTTCCTCACCTCCACTTGCTAGGATTCCCTACGAGGCACACAGCAACAAGCCACTCTCTGCCCCTCTGTGACCCCAGGAGACTTACTTACCGAGATCCCAACATACACAGCAGTTTTCTTCCCAAAGCGCATGAGGAACCATTGCCAGAGGGGGATAGACAAGGTGGCAGAGAGCTGCAAGAGAGAGAGGGGAAAAGACACATGACTCAGGCCAACCAGTCTCCATAGATGCTTTGTCCACCGGACACGTGTTAACCTCTAATGCAGCAGGAATGGAGATGGTTGGGGTGTCAGCCTGAGCTCAGGCCTGGATGCAGGACAGATGAATTTGGACCCTCTTTTGCCTGTGGTTGGAGCCCCCTTGGGTGTTTCACTCATCCACACAAGGCCCTAGCCACAAGACCATCCTGGCTCTAAAGGACCTTCTCGAAGCCCACCTAGACTCGCACCAGCGCCTTTACAGAAGCCGTCTTGCAAAGCCCGTTGGCTCGTCCTCAGAGGGCAAGCGTTGGAAGAGAGTCTATTCTGGACCAGGTCTGATGAACGTTCGTGACGACTTTGCCAGGCTACTCTGAAGCAAGACGGCCCCTCCCTTGCAGGGAGCCAGTCTAGAATAGAAGAGACCCAACGGGCTGCAGCCAGACACATGACCAACATCCTGGTCTTCGCGGGGCCAGGGAGGTGCATTCGGCTATGGGATTGGTCTCTTGCTTCCATTGCTTTCGAGCCCTTGCATTTCCTTAGAACCAGGGGTGGGTTTTCTTTCTTTCACTGCCTTTCTGGCAGGGCAAAGTGTTTCACGCCACAATGCTTCCCCAGCCCCCTCCCCCACTCTTTCTCCATCTAGCAACGTGCAAAGGGTTCCCAGACAATCCGCTCTGTTCCTTCCATTCAGTGCTTCCCTGCAATCACCACTCAGGGCTCCTTTTTCCCCCCCTCATGGAAAGAATTAAAAAAAAAATGGCAGGGTTTAGACAAAGGGCCCGCGCGGCTTTTATTCTCCCCTTTTTCATGGTCCGCTTCAAATGCGGACAAAGGACTCGCTGTTCTTGCCAACTGGCCGTGTCTTTCCAGGAGCCACGTTAAGTAACTCGTTACCCCTCCCCCCACTCCTGAGGCAACCTCCAGTCACCTTCCCCCACATGCCAGGCTCTTCCAGCTCTGATCTCCCCTCACCCAGGGCTCCCCATCTCTACTTTAGGCTCTTAGACCACTACAGTCAAGTCCCCACCCTCACCAACCAGTGGGCTCCTGAGTATAGAAAGGAGGAGACCGCCAGGTGAAGGGGACAGCGATTATTATTATTCATCATGTTTATTACTGTATTGTCTAGGGACCCAGGGAGATCAGGGCCCCATTGTGCTCGGTGCTGTACAGACAGTCTCACTACCTCCAAGAGCTGACAATCTGCCTAGCCCAGGCAGGCAGGGTCGGGGGAAGGGGTGCCACGTACTCGCACGCGCCAGACATACCATGATGGCTAGGAGGATGTTCTGGAATTCGTTGCGGAATCCCAGGGTGTAGGTACAAAACAAGGCAAAGTTCCCTTCCAGCAGCTGGGGAAGAAAACAGACACGGGAGGTCAGCAGAGCAGAACGGAACAGGGAGATTCCCCCTTCCAGGGGGAAAATGCACTGAACAGCCTCCCACGGAGAAACGGGATTCCCTGCAGCCCCCAGACCCACCCCACAGGGAAAATGCCAAAGTGGTCTAGCTGGACCCAGTGCACAGACATGCTCAGGGCTGTACGAACGCAGCCCGCTGCGGTAGGCAAGCCTTGAGTGTATTGTAGCGAGAGGGAAATCCAACCACCCCTTCCAAGGGGACTCAGCAAACAGGTCTAAGATTCCAACACCTTTTGCCCTCAACGCATCAGCTCAGGAATTCCCTCTCTGGGCAGAGATTGTCCGACACATCCCTAAACACGACCCAGGCCAGCAGAGTGGCAGGGTCAAAGAAGGGCTAACAGGCCTAGGTCACAGGAGGACAGGTACTGGCACTCGCATCGTGCTGGGAAGGGGACGGATAGCTATGGCAGAAGGGTGCTGGAGACAGGAGGAAGATGGAATACGTCAGCCCCCTGAGCAGAGGGAAAGAGTGAGCAGGCACAATCCACATTTACCAGCAGCATGAAGAGAAGCACATATTTCACCTCCGATCAGGGCGGACGGCCCACCTCGGCTGCTGCAGGGGATGCCACAGGCCTTGATGTTATCCGTCTCTGTCCAGATTTCTGGTATTTCCCCCACCCCCCACCCCTGCCGCCACTCTCCTACAGGTCCATCTGACAGTCCTCAGCCAGTTATGCATTTCCTCCCACCTCCGGGTGGGCTCTAAGCCACACTGTCCCTCCCCAGGCAATTCCTCACCATGAAGGCGAGCGAGGTGAAGAGGAAGCCAGCAATCAGCTTGATGTAGGCACCGTGTTTCATCACCAGCTTCAGCCCCCGGAAGAAAGAGATGGGTTCATCCGACTGGAGCTCAGAGGCATCTAGGGAGCAGAGCAGGATCAGCAGGTGATTAGAGACCTTTCTAAAGGCACCCTGGCATAACGGGCCCCAGTGCTATAACAGACAGGGGGCCCATTACTGCAGTATACTGTATGAAAAAGGCACCCCTGAGACTCAGTATTAGCCAGCCTTGGCACCTCCACTGACCCCCGTAACAGCCATCTTCCCAAGTACGGCGAGACATCCCATCCTCACCACTCCTGGGAGGCAAGTCCCCATTGTAGAGATAGGGAAACTGAGGCACAGACCAGTTAAGTGATTCACCCAAGGCTACACAGCAAGCCAGTGGCAGAGCTGGGACTAAAATTCTAAAGTCCCTGGCACCCAGATCTCTGCTCCCCTTTGTCCCATGATCAGCAGAGCACTGCTCCAGTGCAGGTGTCCTGTTAAGGGCGGGGAGAGCGGGACGAAACCCAGCTGGGCTCAGAAATAAATCCCACTCCGCATTGTTATCGCTGCTATGGAATAGCCCGAGTCCAGCCAGCATATTGGAGTCTAGACATTGTCAGCCAAAGCCAGGCAGCAAAACACTGACCCGGGTAAATACTGGGCAGGAAGACAAGTTCTCCCAGATGGTTTCCTGCAGTAACAGGGTCTCCTTGAAATTCTCCAGTGAGCCGTGCCATCTTGCCACTGACACAGTCTTTCCATGGAGGTTTACACACAAGAAATGGGTGTCTGAAGCGGTTTTTCCCCCCTACCCCCACTCCATACCCATCCTGGTTTACAATAACCTGGACTCCCGCTCGCCCTAGTTTTGGCAGATAACCAGGTGTCAACAGCACCAGCCAGGAAGAGAGGCGTGGGAGGGGCAAGTACTTCAACTCCCAGGGAGAGTTGGGCTCCAGGCATCGAACCCATCAAGCCCAGGAGAGGATCCTTTGCATTTGCACCGTACACCCCTCCCCAGCCTACGCCCTTGAATGGAACCCTACCCCCTCCAGGGCTTCAGCTGTGTAACAAGCGCCCTGGTCTCTGCTCTTCATACTGGCACATGTTGGTTTAGCGCAGGACGGGCAGCGTTCCCGGTTCGTGCAGAGCTGAACTTCCCAGATCCGAACTAACTGCTTAAGAGCAGGGTTGGGAGCCAGTGTGCGGTGTGTTCAGTTAGCATAGCAGGGAGAGTGCCTGCCAGGGGAGGGGCTGTTTGAAGAACGTGCCTTCTAACACAGCTCAGGTTTGAATGGCCTGGATGACTTCAGCCCAGAGGCACTTGGCTCACAAAGGGGCCCATTTAAAGAGATCAGCATAAAACATTGTCCTGTGCTCCTGGCCGGCTGCTTAAAGCCAGAGTATGACCCTGGGTGCAGCTTCGTCTGAAGCAGGTGAGGACAGCTTTTAATAGGAATTCCCATCTCCTGCAATTTTCCCTTCCGTGTTTGTTCCCCGCTTTCTGCCCATACGATTAGGGGAAAGACGCGTGGCTAAGGAACCACTGTTCTAACCCCTCTGGAAGAGGCGAGATGACCCATGTACACGGTCCAGCCTGGTCTGTTGCTTGGAAAGCCCTTCTGGACTCTGGACATTGCAAATGCCAACATAAGGGCCTTCCTCCCCCTCCCACACTCACCTCGCTTCTCCCGCACGCCCAGAAACAGGACGATGGCACAGAGTATGTAGATCCCACCAATGACTCCCGCTGCAATCATGTAGGCGTTTCTCTGTGCAAGACAGATGCAGATCCAGTTAGCGAGGCTGCTCCGCCAGGCCCCTTCTACCAGCCGCTCTTGGGGAGCTCTAGACAATAGCGCAGCCAGCGTCACGCGTGCGCCAGCAGAACCGGACGGAGCTCTCGCTACAGACTGGGGTGGGGCAGAGTCTATGCTGTGCTATGGGGCTGCATAAAAAGCTCCCTGCTCCACCCCCTGATAAGGCCAGGGGAACCTGAACAACGGACTTCTCTCTCTGCAGCCAGTTCTCACCATAAACGAAGGGACCATGCACCCCACAGGCACCTGGATTTGCGTCTGCAACTGAATCCAGTTCCGATGAGCCACGAGGCTCTACTGTATTTTAGCTCCATACCTGTTGCATGGAGATAAGTACCCCAAGTTCCTAAGGTACTCCTAAATTCCTTAGTTACACAGCAGCTAGTGGGGCCCAGTCTCAGCCTGTAGGGATTTCTCTGGAGGCAGGGCAAAGTGACTCAGCACATGATTGTCACACGCTTTCCTGCCTGAGGCAGCGCGGGAGAGGCTGCAATGAAAGAGGAGAGTCCCTGAGCAGAGTGAGGATGAGCGGCCAGGGTGCCACAGACCTACCGTGTCCGTGAGGGAGCCAGCATCACGGGTAATGTTCACCTCCTCCATGGCCACCGAGGAGTTAGTGACGCCAAAGAGGCGGGAGTCCTGAATGCACGGCGTGTCCACCTGGCCCACGATCTGCCCCTGGATGGCTGTGCCCAGCACGGTGCCCAGCACCTCCACCGTCATACCTGAACAGAGGAGCCAGGCGGGTCATTACTGCGTCAACGCCTTGGCCCAATAGAGTGAGGAGAGCGGCTGCGAACACCTGCTCCTCCAGAGGCAAACCTCCAGAATGTGTAGACATCCAGAACATTAAAGCCATCAAGTGACACACCGTGCCCACCCAGCCAGAGACGAGAGCAGTCGCTTCTCCAGATCTCCAAGCCTATGGGAGGAAGGTATCCCCACGGAGGGAAAACAGGCACAGAGAGGTGACGGGATTTGCCCCAGGTCACACAGCAGCTCAGCGTCAAGGCTGGGAACAGAACCCAAGAGCTCCAGATTCCCAGTCTCCTGCTCTAACCACTGTGCTCTCCAGCGGACAAACTATCAGCGGGCAGAGTCCCGTCCAGACAGACTCCTGCCACAAGGCAGGTCAGACGTGGACATTAAACCGAGGGTCCCTTTAGTCGAAGAAGTGGGATCTGAGAGAGCTGCAATGCAGAGAGGTGCAGGGAGCTTTGGAAGACTTTCAGAACAGGATCCTCATTGCCAACGTGTACATGTGCGAACACGCTTGGACACATGGCTGTACACTTGCAGATGATCTTACACACATCCTGCAGGAGCAGCAAGGGACATCTCCCACACACACACACACACACACACCTGCACATGTAGTGGACAGGGTATGGAACGGAGAAACCTGCTGCCTCCCAGCGACCAGCAGCCAAACCCCGGGAGCATATACACTCCTGCGGCTGCACCCAAGCCATGGGAGGGGGAAAGCACTGACACTGCAATTGTAAGGGAGATGGGAAGGGCTCTTACGATAGGCGGTAGCGGAATCCCGTTCGCTCTGCTCCCTGCTGATGAACATTGTGAGCGCTGAATAGGGAACATGGAAACACTGCAACGAGAAACAGGGCGGATGGGAAGAGAGAAAAAGTTAACCCTTTGTTCACAAACATTCATGGAGGTCAAGGGAATTCATGCTACAGACCCCAATGAGACCCTGACAGCAGGCCATAGGTTGAGTGGGTTGGAAGATTCTTTTGCGGGAAGGAAATTCCATCCAGGTACAGACTATATAGAAGAGTAAATGGGAATCCTCGCTTCCCTCCGTAATGCTCCACCCCAGCCAGGACTGGCCTTGGAGGGGTCCCCCAAACTGCTGGAGGGAGGAGGAGATGAGCTATGACTTGTCTTGCCTCTCCAGTCCCCACGGCAGATCAGCCAACAGGCCGGCCCCATGGCCAGAGGCACGTCTGTGAGTTGTAGATAGGGTGACCAGACAAGAGGAAGAAAAATATCAGGACACTGGGGAGCGTGTGTGCATTTGGGGGGGGGGGGAGAGACACCCCAACGAGTGCTGCTGGTGGAGCAAAATATCGGGACAAATTGCGTCCCGACCGATCTCTGGTTGGAACAAACACCGAAAAATCAGGATGGGCCCGATTTTATCGGGACGTCTGGTCACCCTAGTTGTAGAATCAGGGTGGTGGGAAACCCAGATGACTCTGGCGGTCCAAGGACAGCCCTTACGGATGCTCTCAGCCTCTCACTCCTTTCAGGGTGGCTTGTGCCAACCCTGCCATTGTGGCACCACTCCTCGGCTCCATTGGGCAGGTGAGAAAAGGTTGCCTTCTTCCCCCTCCCCCCCCAAAAGGAGCCCAGTTGTGCACATGGAGGGCGGACTCACCGTCACAAGGGTCTGGAACATGCAGTAGAAGAGAAGATACCACATCACTTGGCCACTCGAGAGGTCTGGCACAAACCATATCAGGAAGTAGGAGATCACAGCGAATGGAGTGGAGAAGATGATCCTTTGGGGGAACGAGAGAGAGAAAAAACCATCAGCATGAACAGTGACAAGCACCCACCCTCACAGCAGCTGGGCTGGTACAAAGGCCTTGCTCCTCAAGTTGCAGGACATGAGCCAACCCAAGAAGCAGTTCCAGCCCTTGGGGAAAATATTGTGCAACTGGGCGCATTACATCCGGGAGTTTGCTTTGACGTACCCTGCATGGACCACCATTGGAGACAAGATGGTCTAGTAGTTGGACCCCTGGTCCATTTCCTGGGGGTGGGTACTTAGAAATGCAGAAGATACGCCCATAAGAATTTCTGTCTCTAATCAAAGAGGAGCAGCTTTTCAGGCACAGTGGGACATGGGCACGTCTAACAGGGTCCTCCAGCCTGACTGATCATGTTCTCTGATGCTTTCCTCTTGCCTCCACTTCACTACCCCAAGTTAACCCAAAGCCAGAGACTGCTGAATGCCACATCTCACGAGCCCTGTGGGAGGATGCCGGTCCCATGTTGCCCTAATATTGTACTGTGGCTGAGGATCCAACCTCCCAGGCAGATTCCCCTTCCTGGCTGGCTCACGACTCGATGTGCAATTAGGCACCTGTCACTGAATTTCAAAGGGATCTGGGCACCTAAACCCCTTAGCTTGGTCTTAAATCTTTCCCTTGGCTTGCTCTAAACTGTGTGCTGTACTCCTGATCTCAGCCCCCATGGTCCTCTCCGCAAAGGGGCTATTTAAAACACCACAAAGTACAGAACATTCAAGACGGGGAGAGAGAAGAGAGCCAAGAGATAAAGAGCTGATGGAGGTTTGCGGAGAAAGGCTTTGATCTCAGAGACCAAATCCCCTGCCTGGAGCAGGGTGGGGCTGCTGGGCGAACAAGCCGAGGGGATGTCAGGTCAATGGTTTGTCTATTTGGAGGAGGTGAAATGATGCAGGGGCTGGAACGGGGTGAGGGATGGGGCACAGCAAGGAACCGAGAACCCATCTGCTCCCACAGAACACGTTTAAATGATTTAAGTTGTCAGCTCTCTGGGACCATCACCTCCTTTTGTAGAGCACAACGGGGCCCTGCTCTAGATGCTACCATCACAAAACAGCACATGCAGCTGGGAGACCGTTTCCCAGCAGAGGCAGCTCAGCGTCCGAGAGCCCCTGAAACTCCTTGGGACCTGGATCCTGCCCTACCCATCCTGCCTGTACAAGATGAAGGGACAGGGCACCATCTCCATTCTTAGTTTCTCCTTCTGTCCCTGGCTCTCGTCCAAGTCGAGCAGTGCTCTGCACAGGACGAGATGCAAGAGCTTGTTCGGCAGCCTTCTCTCCCTTCTTGGCTAAGCAGCCCGCAGGAGCAAGGGTGAAGGAACCAGTTCGGGCGGCAAACCCTCCCTCCACATCCTAGCCACCCGGAGGCTCAGCGGCAAGCAGCCTGGCTTGTCTTAGCAGGGCAGAGCTGCAAGGATTCCGGAGTATTTTACACACGCCAATCAAGCCTGCAGCATGAGGGAGGGCGGGATAAGGCCCATTTCCCCAAGCAGAGACAGACATTGGTTAGCAAAGGAAGAGTTCATCTTCAGACCCCAGAGACTAGCTGGCTTTCCTTTGATCCTGTCCGGAGTGGGGAGAGAGGGGAGGTGGAAGTGGACTGGAAAGCAGGAAGCCTGTGTCTGGCTCCGGGAGCGACTCCCTAACAGTACCCGCCAGCAGAGCTCCAGGGAGCTGGTTCGCTCACCACTAGCCAGAACAAGAGACGGGAGCTGGTTTTAGAGCCCAAATCCTCCCCTCTACCCTGCAGTCAGCTTAGCAGCCTGGCACTACCTGGGGATACTGCAGCAGCTCGGAGGCTGGGCGTGGCCCATCAGCCCCCAACACAAACCTTTATCCTTGTCGCTCGGCTGAGTCACACACATTGCTGTCGCTGGGACCAAGTGCTTGGGGAGCATCCAGCCTTTACAAAGGGGCGAATGTTAACTGGCGACTAAGTAAATGGAGGTAAAAATCCTTCCAGCGTAAACCTACCCAGAGAGAGCAAAGGAGATTCCCCACATCTGGAGAAGGGCAAGGGTGTGTGTGGGGGGGGGTCCTCCCACTTCACAATCACGCAAAGGGAGTGATTTGTCCCCCACCCATACATCACCTCCACTGCAGGGACTAACAGACAGCTCCCAGGGGCCCGCTGGAGTTCGGGCTCTAACAGGAATAAGGCCTTTCCAGTTTCCATTCAGTATCACCATATTCCAGACGGGAGTGGGAAGGGGCGGGGGGAGGCTGGTTCAGAGGGACGACATCCCTGTGACGGCACCACCAGCAAGAACCCACAAGGCGAGAGACAAGCAGAATCCCCTGGGAATTTGGTACCTTGATCCATCCCATTTTTTCTGGGAAGATCTGAATGGCCCCCCAATAATGGGGGGGGGGAGAGGGAAGAAAGAGAAGCAGTTTCTTCTTTGGAGTAAAGCGACCCCCGCCCCGAATACTGCAGCTAGGGCTAGATCAGTCCCATGGCGAAATGGAGCCGAACACTCAGGCTGCGGGAAGGCCTAGAAGCCCCCATCAGACTCATTGTCCCACTGGACTAGGTTTTGCAGTCCCTGCCTTGTGGCGTTTACAATCCCAGAGGTGTTGGAGAGAGGATCCGGATTTATTGTTTCCTGTGGTAAGGAGAGGAGAACGGGTCTCTTTCCTTTCTGGATTGACATGGCAAGACCGGGAGTTCAATTTAAACTCCCAGGGTGCGAGACACTGTATATCTAAGCACACCGACAGCAGCCACATAGGGGGGAGAGGGGGAAATACATGACCCGACATTCACATTTTTCCCTGCATCGGTCATTTCCACGGGGCGGGGAGCAGGCGAGAGTGACGACGAGGCCAGGAAGCAGTGGAAAGCACAGAGCCCGGCAGCCACTCCTCTCCCATCGCGTCTCGCGCACGTTGAGTCATTCAGAATTTCCATAAACTTTTACACAGATCTGAAGCTCCAGGAGCGAGCACATTCCCAGGCCTGCTGCGGAGGGGGCACCCGAGCAGTACAGCAGGGGTGCGCTGTAAGGTTACAAACAAGGGTCCATTTCGGATGCCTGCTGGGCAGACTCCCCCCACCCCACTACTTGGGCATCTGGGATTAGAGCCATGTGCGTGGCCTGCCTAGCGAAGGAATCAGTAGATCAGCTCACCCTGCCTCCCACCCCGTAGCCACCACTCATGCTGCAGCTTCCAGCCAGGAGACTGACTCGTAGTAACCTCTGAGCAGGACTGTGGCAATTAGCTCCACCATGCTATGCCGCACACCCTGCCTCCCCATTGGCCAAGTCGGGATGGCATGTTCCTCTGAAAGCGGCACCCCCGCCCTTAATCTTTAACTGTTTCCTCTGCTGGAGCGGAATCCTTTCCCTAGCCGCAGTCTGCGGATAGGACACAGGCTCTTGAGTTATCTGCAACGGCGGTTTGCAACAGGGCCTCTTAAATAAAAGGGGTGCTGAGAGCCCCAAATTCCCCCAGAAGAAGCGAGAGCAGGGCACTTAGATCAGAGGGAGCACATTGCTGGCTGGCACAGCTGTTAGGGTGACTTCAGTGAACAGAGAAGGAAATCCACGTGGGATGAATTTGGGGGCACGGGGGAGCATATGGGGAATCCAAGTTTAAGAGACCAAAATTATAACAAGAGGGCACCAGAGAGGGACATTTTATTTTGGTAAGTGAACTATCAAGCCATTGTATAGCTTACAATTTTATCCTGGGTCCCGGGGACACACGCACCGCCCCGCGTCACCACACGCAGCAGAATTACAGCCAGATGTACCCACCAAGTGGACCTTATTCCACAGCTTAAAAGAGTACAGCTGGGGGTAATATTTAGAATAGTTACCAATAAATTCCTTGGTAGATCTGCCTTGTTTATGAAGCAGGTTATAAGAGGATGTTGACGGGTGATCAGGGCTCATTCAAAGCAAGTTATACAAACGAACCGGGCAGAGATCTCAGGACGATACAGATGAAAAATTAAGTATCATTCCTATTTTACAGATAGGGAAACTGAGATCCACAGTGATCGAGGGCCCCACCCTTGCCCATGCACAGGGAGTCCCGTTTAAGTCAGTGGGAGGGTCTATAGTTCTAGCTATTTAGGGTCACCAAAGGTGGCACAGTCGGGCAGCCAGCTACTTGCCCAATGACACAGAGCAAACACGCGTCAAAGCCATGAATAGAAGCCACCATGCTCAACTAGTAGGCACGCTGCTCTCCTACCTTAGCAATGAGGCAGGATTCCAAGGTCTAAGGCCCAGTATAATTTGAAAGGTGCAAGCATTGTTCAGTGGAATGTGACTATTAAGTCCCCTGTGACCCTTCTCCCCAACCCCAGCCTTAAAGGCACGAGACTGTAGCACACCAGAGGACTCCAAGTATTTCTAGATGTTCAAATATAGAGCAATTAAAGAACAGCGCTCTGCTAGCTCTGCCTTGGAACCCACCCAGACAGCTGCTGCTCCTTGCTCACAGCCATTCCTCCAATTCCTAAGACCTCACAACATGCGCAGTGGGGAGGGAAACTATTTTTGGTCTATGTGTGAAGCCTGGTTTAGATCAATAAAAACAGGACAGCACGTTTTTCATTAGAGCCCCAGGGAGCAGAGGGATGCAACTGCCGCCTGTGGGGGAAAGGACCAGTCCCGCTAATTTCCACCTCCTCATCTCCTCCTCCCACCCCCCTTCTCTACTTGACATTTCACCAATGCTGCCAGGTGCTAGATCGACTGCCCTGGAGACGGATGTTAGCTCTTTAGCCACAAGGCAGATGCACACTGCATGGCTAGTGTGCCTCCATGCTCACCCGGAGAGGCAGCAGGTGGAGATCAAGCCCCCGGACACTGTCCTAATTTCTCTGCCGACTCATAGTGCTGTTTTCATGCAGGCAGGTATCTGCTCACAGAAATCAGGTTGGCACCGGCTCATTCAACGGAGACCAATGAGTCACGGTTTTCAGTTGCTGGCACCCTGCAGCTGACTAGAACCCGGGCTCCTAGAGGGGGAAGGTGCTGCATCCCCTCATCATGCTCTCAGTGCTCTGAACCATCTAGCTCCGGTCCACTCCACACCCTGCTTCTCTTGACGTGTCCTGTCCGTGCACGTGCCTAGAGTCCCGCTCGCCAAAGTGGGAGGGCAGAGAAGCGCAAAGCGAGAACATCTAGCAAGGAAAGAGCACACGTATTGCCACTGCCAACTCAGGCCCAGTCTCCAGTTACTTTCTCCCCTGCAGAATCAGCTGTAAATCACGTGGCTTTCCGCAACCCACTGACCCTGGCTGCAGAAGTAACAGGTGCATCAGAAACAGCCTTGGCTGCACCCCCTCCCCCCATATACACCACCCCCTCCTGAATGGCCGGGATGGACAATACTGCTGCTCTGGAGACAGACAGCTCTCACCTTCCAACTGCTTCATTCCTAACATAGGGCAGATTTGCCAGGAAACCAGTCTGGATAAAAAGCCAAGCCCGACACCCTGCAACACGCGTATTTGAGCAAAGCCCTGCGGCTCTGTCCCCCAGAGACAGTAGGGTCTAATGGACAGCCCATCGTGACAAGTAGAGCTCCTGTTTCTGTTCTCAGTGACATCGGTTTTACACCACCAGTTTTCATTGCCTTCAATGGCGTGACTCCTGATTTACACAGGTGAGAGGAGAATCAGGCCCAGTGCATGCTGGGATAGGGGTGAGGTTGGTTGAACCATCTTCGACTTCCTATTCAGTCTCCCCCTCTCCCCCATCCTGCCAAGTCAAACCAGCTCCGCGGAGAACAACATAAAGTTCCACAGAAGAAGAGAGGATTCAAACCAGGCTACAGCTCTTGGAAATCCCACACCACTGTCAACACACATTCAGTTCCTGCAATGGACGCAGCGTTGGCGTCCACTGATCTCTAGCAGGGTTTTCAGATACACGCTAGCGCAGCCGAACTGTCATGAGCAGCGGGAGGAACTTTGTACGTTTCCTTCCTGGGGACGCCTCCCCCCGTCCCGCCAGGGCAGGTGGAGATAAAAGCAGCTGCCAGGGGGTGGGGCCAGCTACACCAACTTACACGTCTCACCAGCTGCAGAGTGTGTGTATATCAATACACAAGCCAGAGGAACCTTCCCCTCCTCCCACCCCAACGTGTCCCAGCACTGCGACAAAGGAACACACTGTGCCTGCTGCCTGACGATTCACATGTCAATCTACAGAAACGTGGCCTCTCCCCCGCAGCCTACTTTACAAAGCTCTGTCTGCCCCCCAGCCCCTTGTCTCATTTCCCTCCCGTCCCCGGTGTTCATACAGCGCCTAGCGCAATGGAATCCCGGTCCACGACTGGCATCCCCTCTGGGCACCACCACAATCCACAAATAATCAAGGGTCTGACTTATCAAGAGCCAGTTGAGTGCTCAGATGACCCCTTCCCAGGAGAGCTGGGAGGAGTGGCCACCTTTGTAACAAGGGATCGGGGGGGGGGGGGGGGGAGAAAAGTCACCCTGAAGATCCATCAAAGAACCCCCCACAGGAGCATGCCCACCACCAGAAGCTCATTCTCTTATCGCTCAGGGCCACAGAGCTCGGCATGGCTGCCAGCCCTTGTCCCCGGCCCCACCCCAGGGAGCTCCATTCACTCAGCTGCACATGGGTCGATAACCACAGCAAGGCACCTCCAGCACAGGGGCTGCCCCAGAGTCGTTTCTGGGAGAGCGAGGCCCACGTAACGATCGATTGCCGGGTTCATGGATTCCCACACTACCAGGTTTCCCTCTCACCTATCTGGAGGCTGCGAAAGGCGGAAGGCCCAGATAATAGAGTTTCCCTCCTTGTCCCTAGGGCCTCTTCTCATCAGTCAGGCATCTTTCACAACTTAAGCCATCTACGGATTACTCAGCCTTTAGCGGATTGCCAAGCGTCTGTTCCATTCCCTTTGACGCACAGACTTGAGATCTATTCCCAGCTCGGACTCCCTGTGCGACTTCGGGTAAGTTTCTTCCCTTTTCCGCGCCTCTGGTTCCCCACATGTGACACGGGAAGAACATTAACCCTTCTTTGAGGCCTCCAAGTGGAGCGCAAGAGGCAAATGCAGGGTAGCCAATGCGAGCCTCTACGCTCTAGAAGGCCCCCAGGATCCTAAAGCCGACCTGGAAGGGCCCTGCTGCCGTTGTGTCCGAGGGAACCCAAGCTACTCCATGCTGAGCCCCAACCTCAGGCCATGACGCAAAATCCCCAGCGCCAACAAGCTTCCCTTACCAGGGCATCAGGCGTCCGAGGCGGCTCCAAGGGGTTTTACTGATGAAGAAACCCACCATGGGGTCGGTGATAGCATCCCATGCTCGACCCACAAAGAGGATGATGGAGGCATAGAAAGGGTCCAGCTGTTATAGAAAGAGAGGACAGAATTCACTTGGATAGCCTTGGAAAGGAGACAGAGACCCCACGACCCTGAGGCTGTCAAAGCCCCTTCCCCCGGCTGATTGCTTTCCCTGAAGATCTTAGCCTCCACCTTTAGCATTTGGGAATGGAACAGGTGCACATGGGCCCCTCCTCCACACATTTCTAGGGTGGCTCAGAGGCAAGGGGACTATCTGACCCCTCTCCCCCTCTTTGAGATGGCCACCCTAGGGGCTGGTAGAGGCAGCCTGCAGCTGGAAGTAGGATTTCAGTCCATCCCATCCTACCCATTCCGCATTAAACTCTTGGCAATTTCATTGCAACAGACACCAACTAAACACCTCCAGTGTCCTGTGTCAGCTTAAGTCTGCCCCTGGGCCTGCCCACAATCCCATTTGGAGATAAGGATGTAGGAGAAGCCATCACCTTTCCATCCTAGCTACATCCAGAACGTGTCACAAACATGGCCAGCAACAACTTCCTTCCCAACCCATACCCTCCATCACATCAGTATATATAGCTCTCTGCAGATACCAATCCCAGCACCAGACCCTCCATCAGCACCGGAAGCAGAAAAGCATCTAGGCCCAATACTCCGACTTTGCATGTGCATAACAGATGTCATTAGCTCTTAAAACTCAGAGAGGAGGGTCAGTATTATTCCATTTTACAGATGGGGAAAATGGAGGCACAGAGCAGTGCACAAGGTCACACAGGACATTGGTGGCAAAGCTGGGAGTAAAAACCCCAGGAGACATCGCCCCCCAGTGCTAGCAACTGTGAAACCAGCTCTAAGCTCTCTGAAGAAATCGCTCCAATCTGATCCATGCTTCCTTTTTTCTGGAGGGGAATTTGCTAGCATTTTAGAAACGCAGAGCAGAATTTTCTGGCTTGAAGTCCGGCACCTAAATCCATATGTAGGCACCTGAATTTCAGGTCACTTTTCCCCACGCAAGGGGGCTCAACTCTGTTTGCATTCAGTGAGAATTCTGTACTCTGCAATGAATTCCCCCAACCAAGCTACTTTGGTGTGAAAACGAGAGGTCATGTGGCTCACTTTAGGCACCCAAGTTTGAAAAGCGCCTTTATTTTTTGACAGAAATCCTCCCTGCTAAAAGCCCATCTGAAAGGGACACAGCACTGACTGGTGGGGGAGCGGGGCTCATCTAAGACTCCTTTATGCAACACTGAAAGTTACTGTGTGGGAAAGCCCTTGGGGGGTTCCCTCCTTATGACTCACAGCTGCTGAACTCACCTATCACAAGAGCACCCTGGATTCAAATCCCCCCTCTCACCATCAGCTGCCTCCCAGCAGTCAGCTGATTAAGGCAATGGAAAGCCCCTATACCTGCAACCCTCAATGCTACACCTCCTAGGAAAGAAAGCGCCTCGGCTAGAAGCCAGACAGCCTGGGGGCATCTCTCTAATCAGGCACCTGCTCTGTTTTATACATAGAGGGAACTTCAGTCGGCTGGGCAAGTAGAAAGATCCATCAGGGAACCTCCCCCTACCCCCCATCTCTCTCCAGCCAATGCTTCTGCTGACAGGAGACTATAAGCGTGCTAAGCCCCATGTCCCGAGATCAAGTCAGAGTAAAAAATAGCCCCGTAAGACGACTGGATCACAATGGATGCGTTTTGGATTAAGAGAATCTCATGATGGCATTCAGAGCCCCCAGGTATTACCCCGACGCTGGCTCCTCAGCGCCAGGCTGAAAGAATTACCTGTGCGACATCCAGCAGGTAGATCTGCAAGAAAAATCCCAGGGCGCAGCCAGTGATCTGGTAGGGAGCGCCACCGACGGCATAGCACAGTTTGCTGCACACCGATAGCTTCTCTTTACTTTCCTTCTGCAAGAGGAATGAAAGACTGCAGCTGAGTCGGGCTGGCCCTAGACAGTCAGATCAACCACCACCAAGTGTAGGGAGCTTTCCCCTCCCTCAATCACTCCCCCACGTCCACCTGCAACCTAGGACCACAACAGAGCTTCCAAACAGCCCTCCAGGCTCCGCTGCAGATGAGCTGCCCACAGGTCTCCACTTCGCGGGTTAAGAAGGGAACAGCCCCTCACATTTCAGTTTGACAGTCAAGGACATGGTGAATGTGTGTCAACTTATCCAGGACAATATACAGCTCGTCCAAACTCTGCTGGTTTAACTTCTAGTCCCCTGTTCTTACCACTAGACCTTACTGCCTTCCATGGTCAACGATCAGATTTCAACGGCCTGATTCAGTGGCTTTTAAGGCCCCGCTAGCACAGAATACAGACTGCTCAGATCCCCTGCTTAAATTCGGCAGGGCAGGGCAGGGCAGGGTGTGTGTCTGTGTCTCTGTGTGTCTGTGTCTGTCTCTCTCTCTCTCTCTCTCTCTCTCAGAAGAGGGCAATCCAGAATCCACTCCAACTAGCCAGATCCCTAACTTTAAACAGAGGCCTTGGAATTCAAGGGAGAGTCAAGCAGCATCCAAATAATTTCTCCCACTACTCATACTCCAGAAGGCTGTACTGTATTTAAGTGCCTGTTTAAGTGAACATACAGGCTCAGCGCCTCCAGATTTACAGCTAACAGGGGGCTGGGTTTGCCCATCACACAGAATAAGCCAGAGCGGTTTCCATTTGCTTCTCACATCTGGCGGCATCTCTGAACCTACAATGATCCGCAAGCAAAAGGGACAGACGATGCGCGTGCAATTTGTCAGTCTCTCAATGAAAGCCTCAGAATCAGGAAAGTCACACCAGGGCACCTGCTCCCCACCCGGTCGGTTTGTGCAAAATGATGGGTCTTAACTAAGAGATGAGGGGTCCCCTGGGGAGGAGATGCAAACAAAGCAGAGAGCCACCAGGGCGGCTACGGACAGGTGTGCTGTCGAAAATTAATTCTGCAAACTGATACCATCACCAAATTAGAGCTACAGCTGCATCGAAACCTACAGAAAGGGCAGATAAAGCCCTGGGGAATTTGCGTTAAACTCAAACAGGGAGCTTTGCTGGCACATGCAGAGTCCTCCCACGGGAAAGTGGCATTGCAAGGAGTGAAAGATGATGTATCAACAATGTTCCTGGGGATGAAGTTGCTAGTTCGCCCCTTTACACAACACAAACACACCACACAGACTGTGGCAATACCCCTAGCAGTACAGTTGGGAGAGAATCATTATTATTCATTGTGTTACCAGACAGCTTATTATTGGACCAGGGCCTCATCGCGCCTGGTGCTGTACGAACACGGAACAAAACGTCCTGGCTTCCAATCCAAGCATAAGAGGAGGGACAACAGATGGAGACAGACACAGGGAATACAAGTGAACAATCAGACAATCCTGGGCAGCATGGGGTTGCCAATTGGATGCATTCCTAGAGACTCAAGGACAATTCTGGAGGGTTGGCACCCCAGCTAGGCAGTCTATTGTTCGCAGGGCTAAGCAGGCAAGGCTGGGATGGTGAATCACTATGTGGCCTTAGGCAAGTGCCTTAGTTTCCCCTTTTGTATCAAGGGATGGTATTGACCTACTCCACAGGGGCGTTGCAAGGATTAATTAGATGATGTTTGCAGAGCTCTCGGCAGATAACAAGTGGTATATAAAGTGCTTAGTGCTCGGCTTACCCGCTGTTAGAAGCAGGCCGGTATCACCAGCTCTGGCACACTTACCAGGCTGTGTAAGGGATCTCCTCACACTTATTTATAAGGGGCCCATCAGACCATTCCCTGGGGCACCCAGAGGCTAAGTGATAACACCCCCCCCCCCACACACACACACAAACACTCCCCCCTCCGGGAGTTTGTCCAGAGACTGAAACGTAATGCAAACAAAGCCCCGAGCTCGGGCCAACAGCGACCAGAGCCTCGAGCCCCAGCGCAGCCCCGATCCCGTCCCCGTTCCCAAGCCCAAGCGGGCTCTAAAGCCGAGCCGAGCCGGGCCAGGTGTGTGAGCGGAGCGGTGGGAGAGAGAGAAGATTCGTTTTCAAGCAGCTCTTTGAAGCCCCCCTCCCCACGAGGGGGTTTGGCTGGGCAAGTCTCAGATCGCCTTGTGCCTCCCCCAGGACCCCCGCCCGCCTCCAGCCAGGGGGGAACCGGCGGCGGAGGAAGGACGCGGCTCCTTTAAGAAAAGTTTGCCCTTGCTTCTGATGAATGAACTTGGGCTGGAGCCAGCGGCGCGCCCGATCCCCGCGCTCCAGCCAGCCGGGTGCGGCCAAGGGCGAGCGGGGCTTCCCCGGACCCGCTGCGAGCGAGCGAGCAGCCGCCGGTTCCGACCCGGCGCTCCCAGCCCAGCCGGGTGGGGGGGTACACACCAGTCCGTCTAGCCGCATCCTCCCAGCCCGCTTTCCCCCCATGGCCGGCTCGGTGTCTCCCCCACTCCAGCTCGCGCCTGCCCCGGGGCTTTTCCTCCCCGAGAGACAGTTTATACCCCCGCCCCCAATCAGCGCCCCCCACCATCAGCCTCAATCCCCTTCCTCTGGAGCCGCACCGCCCCCAGGGAACCTCTCCCTCCCGCGGCTCTCCCCGGAGCGCTGCCCGCACCTTGGCATGCCGCAGCTCGTCCTGTTGCAGGAGGCTCGGCTGTAGCAGCCCGGTGGACGAAGCGCTTTCCGCCCCTCTGCCTTTGGCCATGGTGCCGCGAAAGTTACTGCGGAGGGTGTGAGGGAGCCAGCGAGCTTCCCAGCGTGGAGCGTGCAGGCCTGGGCGGAGCGGGAGCCAGGCAGTGGTGGGGTGAATGAATGGGCCGTTTCTAGGCTGGGTTGATTGCATTATATTTCTCTCTCGATCACCTCCCCTTTTCCAGAGACACACCCCCTGCCCGGCCTCCCTGGCCCAGCCAACCCACGTTCCCCTTGGCCAGACCCACCTAAAACAGACTCAATGCAACGCAACCCCCCTCAAAATCTTCAGCCCCCGGCAGGTAGTCAGCGTGGGAAATTCTAGCCCAGATTGTTTGGGAAATGAGCCGCTGAGGACAGGCTCGTCTTGGAAGTGCCATAACATCAGTACAACTCCGCTTGTAGGTTGTAATATACAGACAGGCCCAGAGACTGACTCTTCTTTCATTTGCACCCCTGTCACTTCAGCCGGGGTTCTCCCAGTTTGCCCCTAGTGAGAGGAGAAGCAGGATTTACAGCCAGCTGACATAAGAAAGGCCAGACTGGGTCAGACTAATGGTCCATGTAGCCCAGTGTCCTATCCTCCGACAGTGACCAACGCCAGGTGCTTCAGAGGGAATGAACAGAACAGGGAATCATCCAGGTAGGAGAACCTAGGATGGGGGGAGGCAGTTCTGAAAACTTCCAAACTTTCTTCTTTTTTGGGGGGTGGGGGGGTTATTTCGGATACAGAAAGCAAATGAAAATTCCTTCAGTTCTTCTAACCACGGTTGCATCCTATGGAATTGAACGTTTGGATAAATTCAGAAACTCAGACTTAATCTTAAATGGATAATTAACATTTCTAGGCAAACCAAAGGGAAAGGCCTCTGGGCATCTAACAAACGATATCACAACTGCAGCATGTTCCACAAAGTCAGATACCTCAATGATGAGGCCACATAAGTACCTATTTATAAAGGATTGAGTATGGCACTGACTGCTAGGCAGTCCTGAGTTCTAATCCCTTCTCTACCACTGATACAGTGGGTAGCCTTGGGCATATCACTTAACTGTTCCCTTTTATCTGTACAATGGGGATATTAATACTTACCTGTCTCCAAGGGGGCTAGTTACTTTCTGAAGACAGGGCACTGCTATGAAGCATCACATCTTAGTAAGACTCTTTGGCTTTGAATATTTTTATTTATTTGTTTTCTCTCCAGAGCAGCTCTTTCTACATTGTGCATCTGCTGTAATGGTTTGGCTCAATGGAAAGGCCCAGGTGCAATTGTTTGGGTGCATATTAGTGATCCCAGGTGGAACAGAAGCAATGATAGTGGATTGGTTTGGAGTGGTTTAATTTATTATCAGTGATAGTTGTCTCACCTGCAGTGCTCTGGTCAGGGCTAGGTAGGGGTTTCATGCCTGTACCAGGAAGTACTGGTGAGCCCACACCTGTAAGATGATATGACATAGGGAACAAAGATGGGTGGGAAATTTTAAGGAAAGCTTTCTCTTGGTGCTGTACTGTCTGATTCCGATGGACAAGTTGCATTAGTGCCGATTCTGAGGACAATCACTCTACATGAAACTGTAGATTTTAGAGAAACCTTAAAGTCCTCAAGGATACAGAGAAGAGGCCCCTAAATTAGGGTGACCAGATGTCCTGATTTTATAGGTACAGTCCTGATATTTGGGGTTTTTTCTTCTATAGGCTCCTATTACCCCCCACTCCCTGCCCCGATTTTTCACACTTGCTATCTGGTAGGCTACCCTAAATGCTCAGAGTTTGCAGGTTCTCCCTGCCTGTAGCTTTCTCTTGTCATGCAGAGTGACTTTCAAACACTGCGCATCCTGGCCAGATTGAAACCTGGGACCTAGTTAAGGATTTTCTTACCCTATTGCCAATCTGCCGGCTTTTTCCAGCCCCCAGGAGAAATGCTTTCTGGCTGTGGGAGGTAGAATAGCAGCAAATAGGGAATTCCTGGGACAAGGCAGCATCTGTTGGGGCCTATCTGCTCTGCTCCCGTTCTACTTACCTGTCTTAGCAAGTTTACTGCGTCTATGGACAACCGAGCACTGCAATCACATGTTGCATTTGAGAGCTTTTTCACATGTCAGATGAGCCAGTCCTTCTTTAAGGCCTGATGTGTGATCCACCCTTTTACACAAGCCTCCCTTCCGTGATCATGGCAGAAGCACAAGGTCCGGAGAGTTCCCAATAGACCAACAGAAGCAAAGTAAGTAACGGGCTAAAACAAGTTTCAGAGTAGCAGCCGTGTTAGTCTGTGTCAGCAAAAACAATGAGGAGTCCTCGTGGCACCTTAGAGACTAACAAATTTATTTGGGCATAAGCTTTTGTGGGCTAAAGCCCACTTCATCAGGCTAAAACAAGACATGCTGGAGAATGGATGACCTTTGCATGGGGAATAATGCAATTCTCCTTTCTGACCTTGGTGCTTAGATGTCACACGGATGGTACCTGAAAAATACCTAGGGCGAGATCCTCTGATCGGTCCAAATGTTCTGCAATCCTCAACCCTAATGGCTGCTCCCTCTTCCTCCCATGTGAGCTTGGAATGGATTAATCCCATTTTGTGGGTGAGTCAAATGAGGCATTAAGTGACTTCCACATGGAATCCGTGTGGCAGAATCAGGAATAGAACTTAGCAGTTCCTGACTCCCAGTCTATCCCCTTCTCTAACCACCAGATCCCACGCCTCCTCCCACAAACTGGCAATAGAACCCTGGAGTCCTGGATTCTAGTCCCCTTCTCTAACCTCCAACCAACACACTCACACTAGATCTCACAAAGGCATTGACTATGTCTACATGGGTTTCTTCTTTACTTGGAAGAATCCTAGTGTCATAAACCAGGGATTTTAAGCATTAACTCCTTTAGGAAATATTTCCACTGAAATACCCATGACATCTGGTTTCTGCTTCTTTCCTACTCAGTGAGGCTGCAGCCCGATTGTACGTAGGAATTTGGAGAACCATTTCTGGGAAAGGGGGAGAACGTGACTTTGTAACATCCCCGGGCATTACTGCTCTGCCACTGCTGATCACATTCCGTGCTCTGAGCACCTGTCAGGGGTTAGCAGGTGGCTCCTGGGAGGTTCATCTTTCTGTCTTTTAGCTCTACAAAGCTAGAATTTCCACTTGACGTCAGCCAAGGACTGTGCCTTCCTCCCCGGCAGTTCTATTGAATTTTTGCTAATTGCAAGACCTGACCGGAATATTCTACCAGAAAACATGGACAGTTTCCTCAAAAAGCCTGTTAGTTTCACTTGCAATTCTCCTTTTAACTGCAGTGAAGTCTAGATTTTTGTGCCAAATGCTTCTTTTATTGTGGGCGTCGTGCATAAGTGGGATTCTTTTTGGGGGAGGTGATGGGAGAAGGAGAGACAGGGCAGGAATGGGACAGGTTCTGAACATACTTGAGTTCAAATTCTTTATTCTCTGCTATGAAATGCTCCTGCTACTTCCTGGTTCAGAACACATCGCCCTGTGACAGCCATGAATGACAATGAGATTTCAGTTACCCGGGACGTCGCAGGATGGCGTGGGCTGGGTTCTATTTAGCAATCTAGAAATGCCAGCCCATTTCAGAGGGAAGTGAAAATGGCTGTAATAATAATACCTAGCTTTTTATAAAGCACTTTTCCTCAGTAGATCTTACAAAGGCGATATCATTATCTGTATTTTACATATGGGGAAACTGAGGCACAGAGCTGAAACGAGTTGCCTAAGGTCACCCAGCAGGCCAGTGGCAGAGCCAAGAATAAAATCTAGGTCTCCTGAATCCCAGTCCAGTGCTTTACCCAGTAGGCCACACTGCCTGAAACCTGTTTTTATGCCCATTTCCCTGCAGACCCTGGGCAGTGGGGGCATTTGGTACCTATACCTGAGTTTAACCTCATTTCCACTCATCTCGAAGGGCTGGTCTGCAGGCAGATGCTTTCACATGGCTTCGGCTGATGTCCCACAGTGTGGAAATGTCCTCCTGTGGGCTGGGTGGGTCATGACAGCCTAGGCCGCAGTGAGATCAAACCTCATGGAAATATTGCCTTCTTCATTTGTTGGTACCGTGTGCGTCCATCTGTCCTAATTCAGGAAACATAACCAGCCCAAACTTCTGCCCAGACCCTGAACTGAAGCCAGGAAAACCTGAAATGTTTACAATGTTCAGATTAGTTTGAAGAAAGACTCTCTTCTCCCTGACTTTTCACGGGGCTCTGACCCTTCCCCCTAGACCTGTTCAGCAAGCTTCTGGCTTTCCCTGGACCCTCTCATGCCCTTCCCAGCATAAGACACCTCCTCCTCATCCCCCCACTGAGCCTCATGTTCCTTCAAGCCTACTTTCAGGTGAAGATCCCACCTCTAGTGGCCTCTGAAGGGTGCAGTGCACATAGGGGTTCACAAAGCTTCAGTTCTGGGCTAGCTGGGAGTCTGCCAGAAATACCATGCCCTGCAGAGAGCTAATTAAAGGTAGGAGTGGCCTGTGTGGAAGGGAAGGAAAGATCTATGGGCCTGTTGATAGGTTGTGCATTGGGAAGAGTTGGGCCTTATTTGTGGGATGGGAAGGAAACTGAAGGCATAGTGGAGGATCACACCTGAGGAGGGGTGAGGGGGGTCTGGTAGAGAAGGAAAGGAAAGGGGCCCAGGTGCTTAATGAGGAATAAGGGTCGAACTTTAAAGCCACAGCCAAACTTTTGTCCACTAAGCTTACTGGAGCCAACACAAGTCTGGTGAGCGTCACCCTTTGTCACTAGTTCACACAGCAGGTCATGAGGCTTAGCGTCACCAATCATATCTAGGAGCCATCAGCTTCATTCCTGTTGCTGAGGTGCCAAAGTAAATACGCTAGAACGGAAATCACCGTGACAGGCGCCCAGTGACAAGAGCAAAGAAAACCTGTTTGCTCCCTCGGGCTGAGATCTGGCCATGTTGCATTGGGATCTTCCTCAGATCCTACAGCAAGCAGCTCCCGAACTCACTCAGCTGTCCTGCTGCAGCAGGGGCCCTCAAAGCTTCAACTGGAGACTCTGGTGTGTTTAGAAAATCGCCCTTTTATAGTCCACAAGAAGGTCCAAGGTTTGCCTCAGTGACAGAAGAAGAAGATGGTGACCCTCATCATGCAGTCTGTAACAAAGAGACGTGCTCCCTCTAGCTTCCAGTTCTTCCTCCTTCTCAGTACCCTTCCTCTAGACTCGCATCCCCTGTCCCTACAGGCAATCAACGGCCAAAGAGACTCATCAGTACACCTGATGGGAACACCTGCCCACCCAGCCATTGCTGGCATTTGGCCATTGACATCCGTAGCACCAGGATCAAACTTCCTTTCAGCAAAATGTAAAGCTGGGGGGGGGGAGGGGAGTTTTTACACCCATCCCCTGCTCCTTTCCAGGGTCCTAACAACTTGCTGCTCTCTGTGCTGTCGTCACGTATTGTTGCGGCTGTGCTGGGAAACAACTGGGCCTTTTTTAGCACAGCGGCCGTAGCTCTGCCCCGGCATTCCAGCGCGGATACAGTTTCTGAGTTGTGAGAACTCAGCTGATAGAAAGCATGCAGCTGGGAAGAAAACTCCACTCCCCCCCATGCCCCGGGCACACATGGCGCTTTTGTTTCAATGAGGCTCAAGGATTTATTTTTCAAGTCAACTGGGGATTACGTCCCCTCTTTTATCATGGTGATTTCCCAGGGTTTAAACCCAGCTGGGCTTGGTTTCCATGCTGATCTCATTTCCAATGGACTGACTGACCAGCGAGGGTGCCCGTGTGTCCAGGGGGCCCTCTGAAGTAGGCCGGGGGGAAATCCCCAGCTTGTTGGATGTTCCAGGAGGGTGATGGTAGAATTCCTGTGCTTGTGAAAGGCACCAGTGGCAGTCCTGCCTTAGAACTCGTGTCTGCGCTGTGATGGCTGCCAGCAGACCCTGGTCCATGGGGGATCCAAGTGGGCCCATCACATTGCAGGATCAGGGCCTTAGACTGTAATCTCAGCAGGGCAGGCGCTGCATCTTCCCTTGTGCGTGTACAGAGTCTCGTATAATGAGTCCCTGTTCTGGTCTAGGGCTCTGGGTGCTACTGTAGTAGAAATGACGTAATATTAATACTGACTGTGCCAGATTGGTTGACGTCTCCATTTCATCCCTAGAGCGGGGATGGCACAGGCAGTGACACTGCAGATGCCTTCATACTGCCCCTCTTGTGCATCATCCCTGCTCTGCAGCGACCCCTCTAGGGCTGAGAGGGGAGTTCTGTCTCCATGGCACATTGACCCTCTCTGCTGAGTTATGCAACAAGGGGAGCCATGAATGCTAACTGGGGTGGTGCAATCTGGGAGGTGGGCTGGGCCTCTCAGAACCGGGCTGAGACCCACCAATCTCATGTCACACCGGCCCCCACTGCCATCAGAGGGTAAGGGCTTGAGGTTAAAAGGCTCTTCGGAGCCTTCTGTCTGGAAGGATCAGGTGTGTGTGTGTGTGCAAATACGTGTGACCGGGTGGGTGCACGTATGGGTCTAGAGTTCGTGTGTGTTTGTGCGTACGGACCATGTGAATGTAGAAAAAGGACCCCAAGATAGACTGGGGTGGTGCGGGGCACAGGTTGGGATGGGCTGGTGCCGGGCATGGCAGTTGCCATCTGAGGTGACCCAGATGTCCCAATATTAGGGGCTTTGTCTTCTATATGCAACTATATCCCACCCCCCAAAAAAAAGTGTCCTGATTTTTCACACTTGCTATCTGGTCACCCTATAGCTGGGAGAGGATTCCAAGCGCCTTCCTTTTCACTGCTGCGTTTTGTACCTGGGAATGTTGTCTCTCCACCCGGCCATGTCCTCCTTTCTCCTCCTGATAGGACCCCCCAGCCTGCAGGTGCGGAGCATGGAAGCCCTTTTTCCAGCACCTGTCCCACTGTCAGCCTTGCAGGATCTCTTGCCTAGGCTGAAGGGTCTGGGATGCTTGTTGCTGGACTAGTCAAGCATGGTTATTATTTGTATGCGGTAGCACCTGCAGGCCTGGCCTGAGATAGGGCCCCATTCATAGGAAGCATTTCTAGTGCCCCCTTCCTGTGGTACCCGGGCTGCATTTGGAAGCCCCCTGGCCTGATGTCCAGAGGCATAAAGCTCCTTCCGCCCCCTGAGCCGTTCCCGAGTGGTGCTGGCTCTGGGAGCGAGAAGATGCAATGCTGACCCGTCACTGGAGAATTTGCTTAGGTTTAGCTGGTTCTGAATGGCTGATGCTTTGGACAGAGGGGGCTGGGGAGGGGCAGCAGAGAGTTGCTGGGAACTCACTTCAGAGCCCACCTTATCACACTGACCTCCCGCTGCTTGGGGACGCTGCCCTTTGTCCTTCCACCTGTCCCAGATGCCCATGTGTGCAGTGAACCGCACTGTTTATCTCCGCTGAGATCGGGCTGCAGTTTGTTTATCAACCCGCCAGGTATTTGTGTGGCCGCTCCTGCTGCGTCCTAACCCTGTGTCAGGAGGTAGAAGCTTTGCCACGCCGAGCCATGATAATCAAACTCTGCTCAGCTCAGGCCACCGGAGTCCAAAGATCCCAGCTTCTGATTTGCTGAAGATTTGTTAGTGTAGCGCTGGAGGGGGCGTGGGGACAAAGACCAGTCTGGGCTTTGTGTGTCAAAGATGCACAGTAGGTCAAAGCCAAGCTCCTGAAGGCTCAGATCATAGAATATCAGGGTTGGAAGGGACCTCAGGACCTCCCTGTGGGATCTAAAATACCCTCTAGTAACGTGCTGGAGCCCTGGAGAGGCCCCGAGGGGCGAGTGGAGGGGAAGGCAACGCTCTGGGGCTGGTTGGGTGATGAGTAGGAATGGAAGCGTGCTGAGATGTGGCTGGCTTGCAGAGTGCTATGAAGACTCTCCCCCCAGCAGTAGGATGGGTGGGTGAGGGTGGGATTCCCTGTGGCCTAAGCCGGAGGTCACAGGGGTAGTTTGACTTCTAGATTTGGGGGGGCAGCTCCAGCCAGGCCCATGGGGTTGTGTGTGTGAGGCAAATTCCGCACCTGCCCAAGGCTTGCACTTTGTGGGGGAGCAACAACCCCTCCCATACCCCTGCCAAACTACAGCCATGCCGTAGGTGTATGCCTTGTGTGCTCGTCCTCACCCTTAACCATGGGCGTAGGCCAAAAGCTCTCCCTGGCATTAGCCATGGGCATAGGCAACGTCTCGCCCTTGCCCTAACTCAAGAGTATGCCAGGCGAGACTAAGTCTTGCTCCTCCCCATGGGTGGATGCCCAGGGGGCTTCATACACCACGGCCAACCTTTTCAGAAGCAGCCACTGATTTTGCGTGCCCGACTCAAGGCGCTTTGTACTGCAGTAGCATTTACAAGCTCCAGCCAAGAGCAGGGCCCTGTTGTGCTGGGTGCTATCGAGACACACAGAGACAGTCCCTGCCCCAAAGAGCATCCAGTCTTGGCTCCAGAGTCAGGAGCACTAGAGCAATCCTTGGTACAGAGCACTTTGCAAACACCGAGCAATTAACCCTCGCGGCACCGTCCTGCATGGTTAGGTAGATAGCATCCCTACTATACAGATGGGGAAACCGAGGCACGGCGTGCAAAAGGAATTAGGACGAGAAGTCAGGCATTCTAGGGTCCCATCCTAATGTCCAGGGACTAGAACATGCTGTTAAAAGTAAATTGCTTTATTCTTCTGAACTTTCTTTTCCCTCTGCTGACGCCACCTCCTCCGCTCTTGTGGTTCCATGCGCTGTGTTAATAGAGGAAGCATGCGTTAGCCGTTAAAGCACAAGTCAGCAGCTTTCAACTCCAGTCTCGGCCCAGCTACAGACTTCCTGTGTGACCTTCAGCAAGTGGTTTATCTGCCTAGCACTTCAGTGGCACTGGCCGCGAAAAGAGGATGATCCAATACATGGGGGGTTATGAAACTTAACTCATCAACGTTGCTCTGAGATCTGCTGATGGATGGTGCAATAGGCCGGAGAGGTATCAACGAGGTTGTACCGTTCCTGCAAGAGGTCAAGGTTAGAATTCTGCATCCCTCTCATTGCCCGGGAAGCAGACTTAGCTCCTGGCCTCCTAGCTCCCAGTGCTTGAAGAGGGAAAGCACCTTTGAGGAGCTGACTGGATGACAAGAGAGGCCCAAGCCGCACAATGGATGAAATTAACACCCAGTTGGAAACCTCATTTTGTATGTTTAATAATTAGACTGTAAACAAGTGTAAGAAGTTGAACTACCTCTTGTGACCTTCACCGGGCTTGGATTGCACCATTCGTTAGTGACACCCAAGCGGCTGGAACATTTGACATCAACCACAAAACCCCAGATCTCTGCATCTACAAACTTACACATGTGACCAGCAGCAGCTGCTCCCAGTTCTATCACTTTCATCCCAAGGGATCCCAAAGCACTAAGGTCTTTAATGATCAGTGTAGACAGCACCTCCACCAATAGGAAGTGTTGTACCTTTCTCTCAGTACTAAGTTGTTACCTTGTTTCAATATGATGTTGTTGTGACTGGTTGAGGGAGAGGGTTAATAAGGAGTTTTAGTCCTGCCTGTGAGTGCTGGTGTTGATACTGGCAGTGTCCCGTTAATCCATTGATGTCTATGAGCAAGTATTACAGATTTCTTCACTCACTGCTTCCTGGGTGAAGCAAAGCACACTCAGCAGCTGTTTAGAACAGGAAGTGGAGAGGGATATCTTATCCAATTGAAACAAGAGTGAATTTGAAGTATGTAATAGAGCTGGATGGGAAATAGTTTTCCTGTTCCACAATATTTGTTGAGATCTCAAAATATTTTCCAGGCGCAATTTGGAATGAAAAGTTGAAATCTCAAAAATTTTCTTGAACCGGTGATCAGAAAAAAATGGTTTGGGTCAAGCAAAAAGTTTTGCTTCAATCATTTTGAAACATTTCATTTTGATTTCAGCCATTGTTTGTTTGTTTATTTTGACCATAATTAATTTATACGTTGAAACAAAAAGTCATCGTCAGCCAGAAAACTGGGATTTTTCATTGTAAAAATGTCCCGTTTTGACACATTCAAAAATTCCCCAAAAATTAAGAGTGAAAAAATTTGTCAAAACTGACCCTTTCCCACCAAGTTTCAGTTGTGACAAATCAGAATGTTCCCAATGAAAGACATTTCATTCACCAGCTCAAGCATGTAGGGCACATGCAGCAGCATTCGGCCAGTGCACCTGATCTCACACACCCCTCTTCTAGTGCCACATGGTCTTTAATGACCATGTGTTCAGAACCTTGGCTTTCCCAGCTTCTGAACCATGAGTATCCCTCTTAGCCACACCTGAGTGTTCCTTGGAGAGCTCCCAAAGAGGTCATGAGCCTGCCCAACCCTGCTGAGTGGGTGAGATCTCAAAGGATCACAGACAAAGGTACAATTGCTGCACCTGAGTCTATGCACCCACAGACCCACACATGATCAGATCGATACACCTGCTGTACGAGCACCTATATGTCTGCACCCCTGTACATACCCATGGTCCTGTGTCCTCCCAAAATCACATTACTGAATATATTGACATGATCTGTTACTGCTGAACAGACTTCAATCAGCAACCTTTGCTTAAAGCTCTTTTAATTTCCACATAAGTAGAAATCTGTTTTTGTAAGGAATGTGTTTAGATTGCAAAGTCTTCAGGGCAAGGACCTGGTCTTCATTCCTGTCTATTAAGTGCCTAGGGCACTGTTGGCACTATATAAATATGGGAAATGGGACTGAAAAGGTGTGTGATTAGAACTAGTGAGTGGGGGACAGGACTCCTGGGTTCTTTTCCTGTCTCTGGTACTGACCTTGGTCAATTCAATAAACCTCCGCGGCTCATCTCTTTCTCTCCTTAGTTCCAATCCTGGCTCTAGCACAGATCTTGATTTGTGTCCTTGGACAAATCCCGTAACCGATTTGTGCCTCAGTTTCCCCATCTATAAAGCAGTGATAATGAGACTGGAGAGCAGTGAGGGACTGACCGGTTAGTGTTTGCACAGCACTTTGTGAGCACTGGATGGAAGGTGCTGCAGAAAGACCAAATTTCCGTTGTGTTAGGGTACTCATTTTATTTGCACTCCTTGTTACCCCTGCGATTCCCGCGTCACATAGACTCGGCAGCTCCTGATAGCTCTTAGCTTCGTTTATTAATACTGAGCACCAACCGTGCAAAGAAGCAGCCCCTTAGGTTAATGTGTTTGCAACTACATCAGATCTAATGTATAAAGGGATAGAAACGTCCCTGCTTCAGGAAATAAAACAACCACTAAATGCCTGGGATTAGAAAATAACTTCTCTCTTGGGCCTGCTATTGCATAAATGCCTATTGAAGGGGTTTCACACCTGAATCTGAAGCAGCTCCTTCAGAGACTGAACTTAATAGTTCCCTGGTCTGATCTGGTCTGGTCCTTCCCATGTTTCCAGGAGAACAAACAGAGCAGGAATAGGCCCAACGATAGGCCCATGTTCAGATCTGGAGCCAAAATTTCCCCTGTAGTTCAGAGGAGCTGGGGGTCCTGAGCCATTATGAAGCCAGGTGACAGTCACTTAGTTTGGATTCAGACCCTGATCTGATTATCCCCATAAGTCAAAGGCTCAGTTTTGCCGATCCCAAGAAATCAAAAATCATGACTCTCAAATAATATATGGTGGGTTCCTTTTACTTTCTGAACAGTTAGGGTCACACTCGGGTTCCATTTTCAAGCTTTTCTTTGCAACTACGAAGCCTAGAAACTTTTTGGTTTGAACTGAAAGCTGAGAGTCCCATCCGATCACTTGCCTCCAGGAGCTGGGGCTTGAAAACAAACCCCAAATACCGTGAGAGTTGGCAACACTGGGGGAGGGGTGCTCTTTCGGCCCAGGCCCAAGGCAGCCAGGACACACAGGGATTGGTATGAGCTGGTGAAGGAACTCGCAGAGGAGGAAGCTGCGGTACTGCAAGGGAGGATTTGGAGAAAGAGGAGGAGGTGGTTTGGTGCATGAGACTTGTTCACAGCACAGTGTGGCCGTGGAAGGGTTAAGATCCCTTCTAGTCTTTTTACAGCCCTGTTGTTAGATGCTTCCCCACCCTCCTGACTCCACCCAGGGAGACGGGGCAGACTGGGATTGGCTCCCCTGAGGGGATCCGCTCCATACCAAACACAGACAGGGCAGGGGCTCAGAGGCCAGGGAAAGCGCTGCTGGGCTGGGTTTGGGCTGCGGCTCTTTGCCCAGGTGATGGGGAAATGCCAAATGCAGTTCCACTGACTGGCTCCCTCCTCCCCAGCTCCGCACACTGCGGACATTGATTCTGCTTTCTGCAGTGGAAGTGGGGGCATG